>NC_091433.1:198514996-198814996 GCF_964237555.1 Oryctolagus cuniculus
CACACAGCCCCTGCACTCAGAAGGGTGGACAGAGAGAGGCCAGCGGCTGGGGAGGCTGTCTCCCCAGCCCGTGCTGCTTCAGGGCGTTGTCATCTCTCACTGCGACCCTGTGCACTGGGCCCGGCTCTCCTCCTTCCGGAGCTGGCAGAGCAGCTCAGCCAAGCTCGCTGGTTAGGACAGAACCGGGGGCATCCCGGGGCAGGTGAGCCCGTTGCAGTGCCCAGGGGCTGGTGCCGCATGCCTGCACCCTCTGACCTCATGTCCCTGCTATTCTTTATTTAAATTTATTTCAAAGACAGACACACACAGAGGAGAGAGTGAGGGAGAGAGAGAGGAAGAGAAAAGAGAGAGAGAGAGAGAGGGAGGGAGAGAGAGAGAAGGAAGGAGAGAGAGAGGGAGGGAGAGAGAAAGGGAGAGGAAGGGAGGGAGAGAGAGGGATGTAGAGAGGGAGGGAGAGGGAGGGAGGGAGAGAGAGAGGGAAGGAGAGAGAGAGAGAGGGAGGGAGGGAGGGAGAGAGAGAGGAAGAGAGAGAACTTCCATACGCTGGTTCACTCCCCAGACTCCCGCAGGAGCCAGAGTGGAGCCAGGCTGATGTCAGGAGTCAAGAACTCCCAAGGTCTCGGGCCATCATCTGCTGCCTCCAGGGTGCACGTTAGCGGAGGCTGAGTACGGGCTGCGCAGCCCCACGTGGCCCTACTGCAGGCTGCCATGTGCACACCTCGCTGTGCCTTGCTTCAGGGGCGTCACCCACGGCTTAGTGCATGGAGTTCTGCGATTCTCTGACTGCGAGGATGCCAGGGCTCAGGCAAAAGCGCACAAAGCCAGGCGTGCAGGCAGCAGGTGCAGACAGGTGAGCTATCGGCTTTCTGTGCTGATTGCCGGGAGCCAGGGCTCCCCACTGAGGCAGGGTGGCGGTGGCCTCTGGCCCGCTGCCTCCCGCCTCTGTCAACACTGGGGCCATAGCTGCCACCCCTTGCTTCAGGAACAGGCAGGGAAGGCAAGGGTGGCTGCACCTGGTCTGAGCTGGCCTGAGCTCATGGGCCCTCGGACTGTGGGCTCTGGGATGGGCCGTGGAGCAGCCTAGTGAGAGCTGGGGCCTGTTTGCAGGAGGAAGCTCCAGTAGCCAGAATGGGGACACACTTGAGGAACCAGGTCTCAGCTCCCCAGGGCATGCTGGGAGCTAAGAGGGGGGAAGCACTGTGCTCTAGGAAGCGAGGCCTGGGGTATCAGGGAGAAGCCATGGCAGAGACGCGGTGGCGACAGCCCCCCGACAGCAGCCCTGAGTCCTGCGCCGTTCAGGACCAGCCAGAGGCAGGTGCTTGGTTTTGGGAGAGCATTGGCATCAGGGTCCCCAGGGTGCGGCATTGGGACCATCTGCCCTAGGAGGTAACAGGTGCAGTCCAGAGGGTCTGTCCCCGCTCACGTGGGCCCGAGTCCTCTACCCCGGTGTGGGGCCCAGGCCTCTGCTTCCTCCCCTCCACTCGGCCTTGCACACGCGTGTGCCCCGTGCCCTGACTGTGCTGCCGCAGCGTGCTCACTGTGAAATGGAGATCATGGCCCTTTCTCAGCAGTCGTGGCGCTGCCACGTGTCCCCAGCAGAGCAGCTCTGGGCAGAAGGCGCCTCGGCTCCCGTGAGGGGCCCTGGCAGTCTTCACACGCCAGGGTTCTCGGAGCCCTTACCTGGCTGGGGTTCACCTGGGTACCCGGGACGTGGGGGAGAACGAGCCCGAGCGCGAACGAGCCAGGCAGCTCCGCTCGCAGGCGAGAGCACAGAGGAGGCGAGAATGAGCAGTGGGTGTGAGTCGTGAGACGGAGCTGGGGACGGCCCACGTGGGGGTGAAGGAGTGGGGGGCAGGGCTGTCCGCAGTGGGGTTGCCAGGAAACCCCTCTGGGAGGAGGTGGGGTCTGGTCCAAGTGAGCCAAGCACGCAAGTCGTCGGGGTTTGGGAGAAGAGAGCCCGGGCCCAGGAGCAGGTGCAGTCGGCCTGTGGCGGGCCAGTGCCTGTGGGGACAGAGTCAGGTTGTGGGGAGGGCAGGAGGGTCCCGGGGAGTGGGCATGTGGGCCTGCGGGCCTGCAGGCATGGAGAGCCGTGTGGATTCCGTGCCGGGAGTCGGGGCTCGTGAGGAGTGAAGACCTCTGAGCCAGGCCAGGGAGGGGCCTGGGTGCCATTCAGACGGCTGCTGGCTCACCTGCTGGTGCGGGGGCAGGAGAGCGTCGGGAGCTGGCTGCAGCCCAGGCGGAGGGTGACGGGTGTGCTGGGGTTTACGTGCAGGGATGGAGGGGCAGCGCCGGGGCCTGGGAGACCTCGTTGCTGGAGAGGAAGTGGCTGGGAGGGCCAGGAAGCAAGAGGGCCTGGCTTTCGCCACCGTTCTCAGTGCGGCTGGTACCCAGGTGGGATGACCGGATGAAGGCTGGGGCAGGGGAGGAAGACAGCGCTCTGGTATTGAAACATTGAACTTGAGACCCTGTGAACCCGAGCATAGTGCAGTACCATCCGGAGCTGACCCCGCTGCGCGGCAACATGAGCTTAGCCTAGGTGAGGGTGAGCTCCAGGGGTCCAGGGCAGGGCACCGGGGAGGGGCACGGGAAGGACATGATGGAGACTGAGCCTGGAGGTCAGAGGACAAGGAGCCAGTGGGGGAAACAGGGAGAGCTGCAGGGGGCGGGAGGGGCCGGGACGGTGACATTCCAAGGAGCCAAGTGCACCTGTGTGCAGCACTGTCAGACCCAGGGAAGCTGAGCACGGAGCGTTAGCTCTTTGGATTTGACCAGAGGGAGTGTTTGGGGGACCCCAGTGAGAACAGTCAGAGTGATTGAGGAGGAGGACAGCTGAGGCGAGGATGGAGGGGAGGAGGGGAGGATGGAGGTGAGGATAGAGGGGAGGAGGGAAGGATGGAGGGGAGGAGGTGAGGATGGAGGGGAGGAGGGGAGGATGGAGGGGAGGAGGGGAGGATGGAGGTGAGGATAGAGGGGAGGAGGTGAGGATGGAGGGGAGGAGGGGAGGATGGAGGTGAGGATAGAGGGGAGGAGGTGAGGATGGAGGGGAGGAGGTGAGGATGGAGGGGAGGAGGTGAGGATGGAGGGGAGGAGGGGAGGATGGAGGTGAGAATAGAGGGGAGGAGGTGAGGATGGAGGGGAGGAGGGGAGGATGGAGGTGAGGATAGAGGGGAGGAGGTGAGGATGGAGGGGAGGAGGTGAGGATGGAGGGGAGGAGGGGAGGATGGAGGGGAGGAGGGGAGGATGGAGGTGAGGATAGAGGGGAGGAGGGAAGGATGGAGGGGAGGAGGGGAGGATGGAGGGGAGGATGGAGGGGAGGAGGTGAGGATGGAGGGGAGGAGGTGAGGATAGAGGGGAGAAGGTGAGGATGGAGGTGAGGATGGAGGGGAGAAGGGGAGGATGGAGGGGAAGAGGGGAGGATGAAGGTGAGATGGAGGGGAGGATAGAGGGGAGGAGGTGAGGATGGAGGTGAGGATGGAGGGGAGAAGGGGAGGATGGAGGGGAGGAGGGGAGGATGGAGGTGAGATGGAGGGGAGGGGGGAGGATAGGAGGGGAGGAGGGGAGGATGGAGGGGAGGAGGTGAGGATAGAGGGGAGAAGGTAAGGATGGAGGTGAGGATGGAGGGGAGAAGGGGAGGATGGAGGGGAAGAGGGAGGATGAAGGTGAGATGGAGGGGAGGATAGAGGGGAGGAGGTGAGGATGGAGGTGAGGATGGAGGGGAGAAGGGGAGGATGGAGGGGAGGAGGGAGGATGGAGGTGAGATGGAGGGGAGGGGGGAGGATAGGAGGGGAGGAGGGGAGGATGGAGGTGAGGATGGAGGGGAGAAGGGGAGGATGGAGGGGAGGAGGGGAGGATGGAGGTGAGATGGAGGGGAGGGGGGAGGATAGGAGGGGAGGAGGGGAGGATGGAGGTGAGGATGGAGGGGAGAAGGGGAGGTGGAGGGAGTGAGATGGAGGGAGGAGGTGAGGGGAGGGGGGGGATGAGGTGAGATGGAGGGGAGGGAGAGAGGAGGGGAGGAGGTGAAGATGGAGGGGAGGGGGGGCTGCCTTGCCATAGGCAGTTGATAAGCCGCAAGGTAGACGGTCTCCTTGTGTATTAGGATCGAGGAGGAGGGCCAGATGACAGTCGCAGGAAAGGAGAGGAAAGGACAGCAGACCGGGAGTTGCAGAAGTGGGTTCTTGGAGACAGGGTGGGGTGGCCGGGGCCCTGTGGGGCCGGGGAGGGGAGCCTGAGGCTCCATGTGGTGAGGGAAGGCCAAGGCCACACCGGCGGCCAGGCAGGCACGGGGGCTTTGTGCCAGCTGCATTTACAGGGTTCCCAGAATCTCGATGAAGTGAGAACCGGGTCACTGACAGCGAGGCAAGGGAGAGGAGCGAGAACAGTGTACCCCAGAGGGAAGGAGCTGGTCAGCTCGGCACAGAGACCTGGGGGTGTGGGTGTCACTGGGTCAGCACAGAGACCTGGGGGTGTGGGTGTCACGGGGTCAGCTCGGCACAGAGACCTGGGGGTGTGGGTGTCACGGGGTCAGCTCGGCACAGAGACCTGGGGGTGTAGGTGTCACGGGGTCAGCACAGAGACCTGGGGGTGTGGGTGTCACGGGGTCAGCTCGGCACAGAGACCTGGGGGTGTGGGTGTCACGGGGTCAGCCCGGCACAGAGACCTGGGGGTGTGGGTGTCACGGGGTCAGCTCGGCACGGAGACCAGGGGGTGTGGGTGTCACAGGGGTCAGCTCAGCACGGAGACCAGGGGGTGTGGGTGTCACGGGGTCAGCTCGGCACAGAGACCTGGGGGTGTGGGTGTCACGGGGTCAGCTCGGCACGGAGACCAGGGGGTGTGGGTGTCACGGGGTCAGCTCGGCACAGAGACCTGGGGGTGTGGGTGTCACGGGGTCAGCTCGGCACAGAGACCTGGGGGTGTGGGTGTCACGGGGTCAGCTCGGCACAGAGACCTGGGGGTGTGGGTGTCACGGGGTCAGCTCGGCACAGAGACCTGGGGGTGTGGGTGTCACGGGGTCAGCTCGGCACAGAGACCAGGGGGTGTGGGTGTCACGGGGTCAGCTCGGCACAGAGACCTGGGGGTGCGGGTGTCACGGGGTCAGCTCGGCACAGAGACCTGGGGGTGTGGGTGTCACGGGGTCAGCTCGGCACAGAGACCTGGGGGTGTGGGTGTCACGGGGTCAGCCCGGCACAGAGACCTGGGGGTGTGGGTGTCACGGGGCGGGGACCTGGGGGTGTGGGTGTCACGGGGTCAGCCCGGCACGGAGACCAGGGGGTGTGGGTGTCACGGGGTCAGCTCGGCACAGAGACCTGGGGGTGTGGGTGTCACGGGGTCAGCTCGGCACAGAGACCTGGGGGTGTGGGTGTCACGGGGTCAGCTCGGCACGGAGACCAGGGGGTGTGGGTGTCACAGGGGTCAGCTCAGCACGGAGACCAGGGGGTGTGGGTGTCACGGGGTCAGCTCGGCACAGAGACCTGGGGGTGTGGGTGTCACGGGGTCAGCTCGGCACGGAGACCAGGGGGTGTGGGTGTCACGGGGTCAGCTCGGCACGGAGACCTGGGGGTGTGGGTGTCACGGGGTCAGCTCGGCACAGAGACCTGGGGGTGTGGGTGTCACGGGGTCAGCTCGGCACAGAGACCTGGGGGTGTGGGTGTCACGGGGTCAGCTCGGCACAGAGACCTGGGGGTGTGGGTGTCACGGGGTCAGCTCGGCACAGAGACCTGGGGGTGTGGGTGTCACGGGGTCAGCTCGGCACAGAGACCTGGGGGTGTGGGTGTCACGGGGTCAGCTCGGCACAGAGACCTGGGGGTGTGGGTGTCACGGGGTCAGCTCGGCACAGAGACCTGGGGGTGTGGGTGTCACGGGGTCAGCTCGGCACAGAGACCTGGGGGTGTGGTTGTCACGGGGTCAGCTTGTCACAGAGACCTGGGGGTGTGGGTGTCACGGGGTCAGCTCGGCACAGAGACCTGGGGGTGTGGGTGTCACGGGGTCAGCTCGGCACAGAGACCTGGGGGTGTGGGTGTTACGGAGTGCACATCCTGAGAGTGAGGTCGTGGTGGCCGGCACAGCACAGAGAGGCTGGGCAGTGTGAGTGTACAGGGTCACACCCCGAGTGGGAGGTCACGGTGGTCAGCACCGTGCGTGCCTGAGAGTGGAGCAGAGTGCTTTTCTTCATCGTGTGTGCTTGTTTTCTGGTGGCAGGTGTCTTGGGAGGGGCGTGGGGAAGGCCCTGCTGCGGCAGGCACCAAGACACCTCTATGTCTGGTTCTCTGGTGATGCCAGGGAAGCTGTGGATTGGAGCTGTGGACTTGAAGCTGGGGATGAACTGTGTGGAACATTCTAGAATGAGCGATCCAGGGACCGGGGGGGGGGGGTGCACAGGGTTGGCGACTAAAGCCAGGATGCTAAGGGATTATCACCCTGAGGACAAGCTCTAGGATGTGGCCTTGGAGACAGTGGGGCTGGGGGGGTCTGAGGAGTGGGGCACGAGACAGCCAGAGTCAGCCCTGGTGACAGCAGCGGCCATGGGGACAGTAACGCGATGGGGACAGTGAGGTGGTCTGGGTGCTTAAGCACAGCAGGGGAATCGCCTTGAAGCTGGTAAATGACGGCCCAAGTGGGAGTCCGGTGTGGTGCAGTCTGACGGGGCGGGGCGTGCTACAGGGGAGCGGGCGTGCTGCGAGGGGGTGGGGCTGTCAGGTGCCTGAGAGCGTGGCTGTGACTCACTGGGGAGGAGCCCCTTCCACCAGGACTCTGGGTCCCGGGACAGGAGGCCTGGGTCAGGGACCGGGCTTCTGCTCTTGGGGTTCCCGGTCGGCTGGAGAGAGGGCCTGCTGTCCGGCACTTGCCCATGTTGGGGGGCAGGAGGGGCAAGGCCACCGAGGCAGGAAGAACAGGATTCCGACTCTGGCCTCCAGTTGCTGCGAGGTTCTCACATGCAGGCATCGCCACAAACGCGCTTCCTTTCTGTGAGCAGGACACACATCTGTGCGGCTGCAAAGGCGAATGACACAGGAAGCTCCCGCCCCTCTCCTCTGCCGATGAGAAGCCTCGGGACCCAGGGCGGTCCAGAACACCACGGCTCGGGTTCGAAGCCAGGCTCGCCCAGCCCCAGCCACGATGCGGCTGCTCCCGTTCCGTCAGCAGGCTTTGATCGCTCTGGGTCGAGATCTCTTTGATGCTGTGCCAGTGCTGAGAGCTCCTTCCCGTAGGCTCACAGGCACATCAATGACAGGGCGCCAGCAGGGCCACCGTGGGACTGGCGCAGGACCTCTGCGGGCGACGCCAGCCTTGTGAACGCCACTGATGTGACACGTGTGGGAGAGCACAGGCACAGGAGGGGGGGCACAGGAGAGGGGGGAACACAGGCACAGGAGAGAGGGAGAACACAGGCACAGGAGAGGGGGAGAACACAGGAGAGGGGGCACACACAGGAGGGGGGGAACACACAGGAGGGGGGAACACGGGCACAGGAGGGGGGGCACAGGAGAGGAGGAGAACACGGGCACAGGAGAGAGGGCACACACAGGAGAGGGGGGAACACACAGGAGGGGGGGCACACAGGAGAGGAGGAGAACACAGGCACAGGAGAGGGGGAGAACAGGAGAGGAGGAGAACACGGGCACAGGAGAGGGGGAGAACACAGGCACAGGAGAGGGGGAGAACACAGGCACAGGAGAGGGGAGACACACAGGAGGGGAAACACGGGCACAGGAAGGGGGGGAACACACAGGAGAGGGGAGAACACGGGCACAGGAGAGGGGGAGAACACAGGAGAGGGGGAAACACACAGGAGGGGGGAACATGGGCACAGGAAGGGGGGGAACACACAGGAGAGGGGGGAACACGGGCACAGGAGGGGGGCACACACAGGAGGGGGGAACACACAGGAGAGGGGGGAACACACAAGAGGGGGGACACGCTCATAGGAGAGGGGGGAACACACAGGAGAGGGGGGAACACACAGGAGGGAGAACACACAGGAGGGGGAACACACAGGAGAGGGGAGAACACACAGGAGGGGGGACACGCTCACAGGAGAGGGGGGAACACACAGGAGGGGGGACATGCTCATAGGAGAGGGGGGAACACACAGGAGGGGGGCATACAGGAAGGGGGAACACACAGGAGGGGGGACGCGCTCACAGGAGAGGGGGGAACACGGGCCCAGTTGATGTGCGAGATCAGACTCCGTGCCCTCCCCTTCTGGGCTTCTCCTAGCCTCTTCCCAGGTGCTGGGGCCACAGAGGGCAGTGTGGGGGTCATCAGAAGCCTCACCCAGACCTGATCTGATGCAAACCGGGCTGTCTACAGGGAAGGCCCTGGAAGGGGCCCCCGCGAGGCTCCAAGGCCTGGGTGATCTCTGATGGTGGAGCGGGGACCTGAGCTCGGTTCCGGAGGAGCTGGGGCCCGGATGCTGCGCTGGGGGCTCCAGGCCTCAGGGGACGTGGTTAACACAGCAGATGTCCACCTAGAGCGGCAGCCCTGCCTGAGGGGACATGCTTGGCCAGGGCCCAGACCTGTCCGTAACCTTGCCTGCACATTAAAACCACCAAGGAGCTCTCAAAGATCTGGTCCTGGCTTGCACCAAGACCCAGCAACACCAACCTCCAGGTGGCCCACTCCAGCTACACCCAGGACCTGCCCTGAGGGTCACCGGCAGCGATGCCAAGGGTGGGCACGCAGACGGGCGGTGCCGCCACCAGCTCTGGGATGACAGCACCGTCTGTCCCCGCTGGCATGGGCTCCCCTGCCTCTGTGGGTCTGAACCAGCCCCACCCACTGAGCGTCCCGCCTCTGCCCCGCTCACCCCAGCCCGGGCAGAGTCCTCGGGGCTCCAGCTGTCCCCAGGCAGCTCTCCGGCTGCCTCCCCCTGCAGCCCTTCCCAGCTGCACTGAGGGGACCCCACAGAGGCGGCAGACTGGAGGCCGTGGTTTCCCACACAGGTGTAGAGTGGGCTTCCCGGTCTCCAACGCCCAGGCAGAGGTCTGGGGTCCAGCATGCCAGCATCGGGCCCTTCTCTCCTTGGCAGACACTCACCGAGCCCGGGCTCCGCCTGGCCGCTGGGGCAGCCAGGGCAGGCTGTGCGGAATGCCCCAGCCAGGCTCTCGGCACCGCCCCTCCAACCAGGCTCTCTCCTGCCTGCGCGTTGGCAGCAGCTCCCAGAGGGGGTTTGCTGCCTCCATTCTTGCTCTCATCCAAGCCACTACCACCCTGAGGCCAGAGTGAGCCCTCCACAGAGATCCACCCCGCCCCAGCCAGACGCCTCTCTTCCCCCTGAGCTGTCTGGTGGTCGGCTGGAGCGGCCGCCTCCCAGCCTCGCCTCATTCACCGCGTGCTCCCGGGCCATTCATCCTCTGCCGAAGCCATACCCAATTACTCTCAGTTCATTAGCCGAGCCGGCTTCCCGCTCACCCCCGACCATCACTCACACGGTTTACGCTGCCTGCAACGATGCTCTCTCTGACTCTGCATTTTAATTGCCTATTTATAACCCCCACTCTGTGAAGACAGCGGTCACACGTGGCCTCCCTCCTGGCGTCTCCAGTGCCTAGTGCGGTGCGTGTCCCCTGTGAAAGAAGGGACTTAGTGGAGTTCGTGGAAGCATGCGTTAGCTAACGACAATGTAAAGCTGACTGTGCACCTTCCCCGGGCTCCTCGTTCCTCATCTTCAGAACAAGATGCTACCATGATCCTATGCACCTGCCGTCAGACCTAAGATCACGTTTACAAAGCAACCTGGGACGTGCCAGCCAGGCAGCCACGCGGCGGGGGCTCCCCAAATGCTGGGTGCCTGTCAGGTTCCTCAGCATGTCTGTGGGGGAGGGGAACTGTCTTTCACCTCAGCTGCACTCTGGAGAGTGAGGCGAGAGCAGAGTTAAGGGTCGGGGAGCTGTTCTAGCCCCTGCGTCCACAGGCAAGCCCTGCCTTCTCTGAGTCTGCTTTCCTGGGGGTGGGGATGGCACCTGCTCTCTCTTCTCACAGAAGCAAGGAGGGAGGAGGCCAGTGCCATGCTTGGGAACGCGGGAAGCCCCCAGCGGTGCAAGGGCACAGCACTTTAATAGTTTGACCCTGTGGATAAGTTTTGAAAATCTATGTTCTACGTCAGTGGTGTCATTGCTCTTTCTACCCGGTCGTTAGTCAAGACGGCAAGCGTGGCCAGCGTCCCCTCAGCGCCTGTGTCCCTCGGTCCCCCTGCATACTCACCAGTACACGTCATCAGTGTGCAGCACCGTGGCCGGCTGGCAGCTCACTGCCTTGGACTTGGAGCTCTGCGTGGTTCCACGGCTGACCCTGCACTGCAGCCTGATTCCTGCGGCTGGGCGAGGCCTTGTGGGTCCAGCGCCAGGGAGTGACCGGACACTGAGCTCAAAGAGCCTGCAGGCGGCCGGAGCTGATCCAGGTGAGCTGTACAGTCTGAACACACAGACGTGGAGTTCCGGATCAGAGCGTTTCTAAATGGATTTCCCCGTAGAGACTGAGAAACGCCGGCGGCCCGTGCCCCCAGTGGCACACGGCTGTGGCTGCCTGCCTCTCCCCGCGCCGGCCACCCAGAGCCAGCGAGGCCTGCGCTCTCCGTGGGTCTCTCTCCTCTCGTGACGAGCTGCCGGCAGCTTCAGCAAGAGAGTCTCAAGAGGTGTATTTTCTTCTTTCTACTTTTCTGGTCTTTCAATAAAACATCAGCTGATGTGGACTCTCCCGAAGAAAATACTTATTTTAAGTGGAGCGAGTGCTAATAGAGGAAGGGGAAGAGACTCCTGGGAAACAGAGCGGGGGTCGTTAATTCCGTGGCAGACACGGGGCCACGGGGAAAGGCGTGGACCGGACAACTGCATTAAGGAAGCCACAGCCCATGAGGGCGCCGGCTCGTGCTGGCTGCTCCACTTCCAGGGCAGCTCTCTGCTGTGGCCTGGGAAAGCAGCTGAAGATGGCTCAAGTCCTTGGGCCCTTGCAGCCATGTGCAAGACCTGGATGAAGCTCCTGGCTCCTGGCTTCTGTCTGGCCCAGCGCCAGCCATTGCGGCCCTTTGGGGAGTGACCGGCGGATGGAAGATCTCTCGATCTCTCTCTTTCCCTCTCTGTAACTGACGTTCAACTAAATAAATAAATGTTAAAAAGAGAGAGAAGCCCCATGTTACAGGGTGACGAGATGCTGATAAATGCAGAAGCTGGGAGTGACTCCTCTGAGAGCAGGTGATGTGTTGGGTCGCATTCGGGGTGAGTTTCCGAGCCACGAAGATCAATGGTCAGACTCGGGCTGGCACTGAGTGGCCCTGTGACCTTGGGCAGGATCCCTCGATCCTGTGTGTAAATCTCAGCCAGCGCCACGGCCCCTGTGCAGCAGTGAGGGGGCGATCCAGGAGGAGCCCAGGGGCCCTCAGCAGCCCTGCCCGGCTCTCACCACATGCCTGTAGAGCGGGTTCTGACGCAAGTCTCAGGACACAGTGGTACGTGTGCGTGTGGAAGCCGAGAAACCAACTCTTTGGTTCTTCCCCTCACTCTGAAGGGTTCAAAGCCTGGTGCATGTGTGTCCAGGGCCTGGAGGCAGACGCAGACGCCCCAGTGGTTTCTCTCGGAGCTGCAGGCTCCAGTGGTGAGGCCAGGTGCCGTGGATCCCAGGGAGGGTGGCGGTTTTACTCCCAGGGGGCGTTGCGAGGCCAGGGAAGGCAGCCCGGCCACTGAGGGGAGCGCAGTGACAGGCACAGGGAGCCGGCTCTGCGGGGCACAGCAGGCGGGGGGGGGGGGGGGGCGGGGGACGAGAGACAGACAGACCGACCAGGAGGAGGGGGCGTGGCGTCAGCATCCTCCTCCAGGACAGCTGGGGGCCGTCCCTCCCCAGGGGTGCTCCCCACCATCATGCCCCCCACTGCTCCCAGGAAAACCCCGTGTCCCTGGGTCTTCCTGGCACAGAGGTGACAGGATGACATTTTAAAACCCGTTACAAACTCTAAGGGGAAACAGGAAGGAAAGAGTCCACGTTAAAAGCAGTCCAGCTCCCCAAGCTCAGGGCTTTCACCCTGGGGCTGACTGCGGGCTGCACAGCTGCACAGGGTCCGCCCCCACCTCACCTCCACCCCCAACCCCACCCCAGCCCCTGAAGCGGCCGCTCTGGCCCCCCCAGGGCCTCCCGTGCCCCTGCCTGCCCAGCACCGCGGGGCTGAGGTCTCCCTTCCTGGCCTTGACTTCTGTAGGCTCCCAAGCCCGCAGCCTTCTGGGAGGGTCTGGTGGGTGGCATGGGAGGAAGAGGAGGAAGGCAGCCCCTCAGGGTCCCGGGCAGCTGCGCTCCCAGCGTCTCCCAGGCAGCAGCCCACTTCCTCCGGCTTCTCCCTCCCTGGCAGGGGTGGCCTGTGGGCTCTGGCTACAGCATCTTCCCCACAGCCCTGGCTTACCTGCTGCCTCTCAGATCCCACCCTCCCCGAACTCCCAGAATTCCTGCTCTGGGCTCCAGCTCTGGTCTGAGAGAAGCCCCCAGCTCCCACCGATTCCCACCCAGCACAGTCAGGGTGCAAACCCGGCCCCACATGTGAGGTCCACCCTGGAGCAGGGAGAGACAGAGCTCAGTGACGACGCCCCTCGCCCCACCCCCCGGATTGTCCGCCTTGCTTTCCACAGGGCCCCAGGTGCTCCGGTGTAAGTTAAAGCAGACAAAGCCTCCTGCCCTTCCAGAGGCAGAGAGGAGATGGGGACAGGGCAGTCGACAGGGTGCAGGGGGCGGTCTCACAACAGCAGGAGCTAAGCCCTGAGGGAACAAGGCCTGGGACGTGGCCCGGGGTGTGCAGGACTCCACGTGACCCAGGGAGCACCAGGGGTCTGTGTCTGTGCGCAACATGGCCTTTAGAGAAATGAGGAGAGTCCCAGGGAGGAAGAAGTGAGAGGGTGCAGGCGGGGGTGCAAGAGTGGTCAAGGGCAGGCAGGAAACACCTCAAGGTCAGCCCACCAAGGTCAGCGTGAGGAGAGAGCGGGGCCCGGGAGAGCAGGGAGGCAGGGTGGACGGGGCAAGGCGGGGGCACCTGGGGAGCCTTGGGGAGGGTCTGCCGCACCGGGGGCCTTGTTGGGACGTTGACCCCTGCTCAGAGTGCAGTGTTTGGGCGTGGCTTGTGGAAGGCACCCCCGTGCCGGGCGGGGAGCCAACCACGGAGGAGGAAGGTTGGTGCAGAGAGCGGTGCTGGAGCCAAGGGCAGCTGTCCAGGTGGGCAGTGTGGAGAGGGGACGGGCGTGCTGAGAGGCCACCGCACACAGGGTGGGCCTGCATGCAAGGTGCCGTGGGAGAGCCTCGGCTGCCCGCCTGCTGGGCCCTGCAGGTGGAGCGTCTGCAGGTAGAGACCCAAGGGTGGGGGTGCCGGGAAGGGACACAGGCTGCGTGTGGAGACTCCACTCAGAAGTGTTTGGGGTTCAGGGTAGAGAAGACCCCCTGTGCTGAGCCAGAACAAGGAGACGTTCCCTGGGAGGGCCGTCCGCCTGTCCATCCCGAGAGAGGCTGTCCCTGTCCATCTGCACAAGGCCTGCGCTCTCCCAGGTCAGCAGACCCGGGGGCCTAGGGCCCCTGCACAGAAGCGCCTGCCTGTGATGTGGAGGGAATTACAGCCACCTCCGGGGCCTGCGCTGGGACGGAGACGGCCACGGCTCCTGCCCAGCGCCGCCCTCTTAGTGCAAGGAGGGGGGTAGCAGGTCACTCTTAGACTTGGGTCCAGCTGGGGCTAACACCACAGACTGTGTGTACATGTGTGTGTGTGTGCACATGCATGTGTGTATGTGTGCATGTGCTCATGTATGCAACTGTGTGTCATGCATACGTGCAAGGGTATAAGTGTGTGCATACGTGGCTGTGTAGATGAGTGTATATGCACCCATGTGTGAGTATGTGTCCATGCCCATGTGCATATGTGTTGTGTATACGCATGTATTGTGTGTCTGTGTACATGTGTGTGTGTGCATGCATGTGTGTACATACATGCACGCACGTGTGTGTGTGTGCTGGGTGAGGACGGTGTACAATTCCAGCCTTTTTGGGAAGGCCGTCCCACCCCAAATGCTGTGAAGATCTTCTCTTCCTGCACGCCTTCTCCTCCACCAAGTTCCCCTCCCTCTCCTGCCTTCAGGCCCGGGCTTCAGCCCAGCTGGCTCTGACGTCAGTGTGAATGGTTCCCTTCTCCCCAGAGCACAGATGCCTGGAGAGTGGGGTGGGTCCTGTCCAGGCCCCGCCCCCCCCCCACAAAGTCTCCGCACAGCCTCTGGAGCGTCACTGATGTCCGGTCAATGAACAGATGGACCAGTGAGTGAACGGCCGCTCGAGCTGATGTCCACCATGCTGCCGGAGGCATCCTGCGTGGCCCCGCTCAGGGCAGGTGGTGGGGAGGACAGCGGCCTGACCATGCCCCACACCGCCCACACCATCCTGTCTCTGCCCACTGCTGCCCAGCTGTCCTTACTCAAGGATCCCGACAGCGTCCGCTGCTCCGCCTCAATCTGAAAGATGGACACACTCCACTGTGTGTGACTGAGACCTGGGACCCAGCACCTCCACTGTGTGTGACTGAGACCCGGGACCCAGCACCCCACTGTGTGTGACTGAGACCCGGGACCCAGCACCCCACTGTGTGTGACTGAGACCTGGGACCCAGCACCTCCACTGTGTGTGACTGAGACCCGGGACCCAGCACCCTCACTGTGTGTGACTGAGACCCGGGACCCAGCACCCCACTGTGTATGACTGAGACCCGGGACCCAGCACCCCACTGTGTGTGACTGAGACCCCGGGACCCAGCACCCCACTGTGTGTGACTGAGACCTCGGACCCAGCACCCCCACTGTGTGTGACTGAGACCTTGGACCCAGCACCCCACTGTGTGTGACTGAGACCTCGGACCCAGCACCCCCACTGTGTGTGACTGAGACCCCGGACTCAGCACTCCCACTATTTGTGACTGAGACCTTGGACCCAGCACCCCACTGTGTGTGACTGAGACCCCAGACTCAGCACTCCCACTATTTGTGACTGAGACCTTGGACCCAGCACCCCACTGTGTGTGACTGAGACCCCAGACTCAGCACTCCCACTATGTGTGACTGAGACCTTGGACCCAGCACCCCACTGTGTGTGATTGAGACCCTGCCCCAGCACCCCACTGTGTGTGACTGAGACCCTGGCCCCAGCACCTGCGGTCAGTTTCCATTCTCCTATTTCCCATGGCTGCATCTACGTCTCCATCCGGGCCTGAGTCACATGTGTGCGGATCCTCCATAGATGAGCCTGAGAGAGTGGACAGGCAGAGGCCCCGCCCAGGGTGGTTAACCGGAGGTTGAGGGGGTCACAGCAGAGGTCACTCTGCTTGTTGCTCCAGGCTGCTCCCAGTTCCCCCGGGGCTGGCTGACCCGTGGCCACGGGGCACTGCCTACAGGGGGACGTGGTTCCTTCTCTGTGCCCTGGCAGCACTGTGCAGCCACGTGTTTCCCAGCTCCGCCCTCCCCGCCTCTGCCATGGCCCGGGCAGGCTCGCTCCGCAGACGCAGGCAGACAGAGAGAGGGAATTCAGCCACCAGGGCCAGCAGCCCCTGCGTCCCACGGGGCCATGCAGGCCGAGGCCTAGGGCTTCGGGTTCGGTGGTTTGTCTCTCTCACGGCCCTGCGGCTGCTGGCAGCGTGTTGTTTTCTTCCTTCCCATTCTGCCACATTTTACATGGAAACGCGTTATGTGCATCTATGTGGTGAAAAGTGTTTATCTGAAGTGAATTCAGTGCGGATGGAGGTACGGGGAGGGGGAGAGGCAGCCCAGGGTGGGGCCTGGGCACAGGTGCTGGGGGAGGGCTCTTCTGTGTTCTAGGGAGGGTCCTGGGCTGGAGTGCCCAGCAAGCTGGCTTCTGCAGGAGAGACAGGAGCCGGGGAGACAGAGGAGGAACCGGAACCGGAGCAGGAGGGGGCCTTGCCTGCTGGGGAGGCCGAGGGTGAGCCCTGGGGTGGCTGTGGTGGCAACAGGTCACCCGGAGCCTGGGAGCCCGGGAGAAGCGGTTAAAGGCGAGGCCGCCAGCAGGGAGGCCCCGGCCTGATACCCCTGGGGTCACTGTGTGCCTCACCCTCCAAGTCAGGGTACAGCTACCCTGAGGGCGCACTGCCCATGACTACACACAGGCACAGGGCACCCGCCCCGCAGTGGGAGCCCAAGGAGACCCCTGAGGACCAGAGCGGGGCAGGCAGGAGGGCAGCTGGAGGAATGGGGGTCTCCTGTGGCTGGGACGGAGGGGGGAATGCTGAGGGGCTCAGGAAGCCGAGGGAACTGGACGCCGAGGCCCAGGCGTGGGGGCGTGAGGCTCTGGGCTCCCGTGTGGCTTCCTCACAGGACCACTGATGCACAGCAGGGGCCCTGGAAGTCGGCCTGGGCAGCAAGCGCTGGACGCCTGCGAGGCCTGCCGGGGCCTGCGGGGAGGGCGGCAGTCGGGCGAGGGGCCAGAGCACGGCGTGAGGGTAGCAGGGCTCAGAGGCCTCAGCCGCTGTGGCTTTCTGGCTGGGGGCACAGCAGAGGGTCTCGGATCTCAGCACAAATGGGGTATGGCCGCGGGGCCCTCAGCAGTTAGGACAGGAAAGGTGGCCACACGTCTTAACCGTTCCTCGACTGGAAGCAGCCAGCAGGCGGCGGCTTGCTGACAGCTGTGTTTTGAAGAGGCTCCCCCAGCATGGGGGTCTTCAGGTGTTCGCCTGAGAGGGACCACGGCCTCGCCCCGGCTCCTCGTGCACCAGTCAGAGCCTCAGGATGAACGGGAACAGAGGAGCAGGTCACTTGGTTTACGCCTCCAGAGCATGGCTGGGGGGAGACGTACGGCTGCCTGCAGGCGCAGAGGGAAAAAGTCCACGACGGATCTGCACCTCGCTCCTGACTGGAAACACTGGCCACCGAGCCTGAGGCTCCCAACGCGGCTCACAGAGCCTCCGTCAGGACAAAGGCGCCTTGGAGAGAGTGTGGCTTGGCATGGGCTGGCCACGTCGCTCGGGGACTCGGTGAGCCAGCCATAGCGCACCCTCGGCCTGACAGCAGGTGCAGGGGTCCCCGGCCATGCCCAGCATGGTGAGGCACTGGGCATGGAGGAGATGCCTATTCCTGACCAAGCCCACAAGAGTGGCAGAAGCTCAGGAAGAGGCGGAAAGGTGGGGGAACCGTGGGGCAGAGGATCGAGGAAGGCGAGACACTCACCGGCGGTCCCAGGGACTCCCAGGTGGCCCAGCCCTGACCCTGCTCTGCCGACGATCACCGGCTGGTCCCAGGGACTCCCAGGTGGCCCAGCCCTGACCCTGCTCTGCCGACGATCACCGGCTGGTCCCAGGGACTCCCAGGTGGCCCAGCCCTGTCCTGCTCTGCCTTCCTGTCCAGCTCATGCCCCCAAGGGTCGCACCGCAGGTCCTGGAAGACCATCTCCCTCCTGATCCCCCGGGGCCCAGGGGAGTGCAGGCTTCCAGAGAAGGCTCAGCCAAGGTCCGCTCGCACAGGGGAAGGCGGCAGGGAGGGGACCGCCCAGGCAGAGTGTGGTTTGCTGCCCACGGCACTGCTCAAGACGCTGACTCGGTCACTGTGGCCAGGCTGGGGAGCAGCGGAGGGACTGGGTCAGGACCAGCGTCACCCTGTGGGCCTCAGGAGAGGAGCAGAGCCCATGGGGAGCTGGCAGTGACGGAGCTGGGGTTACAGGCCCCTGCTCACTCTGCTCACTCCCCGTGCTCTCCTCTCAGGGGCCCTCTGCAGCCAGGCCTCACCCAAAGACGGCCAGAGAACCCACTGGCACGGTCCACACAGCCATCCCGCAGTGGGGCAAGGTCCCGGGCCTGGTGCTGCGTGGCGAGGTCAACCCGCACAGACCCACTCCCCACGCGGGTCTGGGCAGGCCACTTCTCTTCCTGAACCCCGGGGCTCTGCAGCTTCCCTGGGGCAGAGGAAGTGGCCGTGGCACAGTGCCTGATGGGTGGGTGCTCCGACACCCAGAGCTGCCTGACTCCCTGCTGGGCTGCAGCCCCTGCCTCCCGTGCTCAGAGGCCACCGAGGTAGAAAAGCAGTAGGAACCGGCTGGGGTGGGGTCGGGGGCCCCTTCCTGCCCCTAAGAAGCAGGCAGCTCTGCAGGCTCCTACGAGCACTTTCAGTGCCGGGAACAGCGGACAAAGGCACCGAGGCTGGGCACGGCGGGAGGATGAGCCTGAGGCCGGCCAGGCGGTTACAGTGGGGCAGACGTCAGTCCTGAATCTGGCTCCGAGTGCCCCGCAGGTGCCAGGCACGTGTGTGCACATCCACACACGCACTAACACGTGTCCTCTGTGCACGTGTGTCCATGCTCAGGGTCCCCGTGTGATCAGCAAACCCCCTGCAGGCAGCCATCAGGCCCATCTCCTGCATCAGCCAGGCCTGGGGTCCCGCTGTGGGGGGAGTTGCGTCGCTGCAGCCCTGCAGGAGGAGAGAGGATGCCGTGCACGCCTGCGCGAGTGGCTTCCTTCTCGGTGCCTCCGTGCACCTGTGCATCCAGGGCAAGGATGGGGTGGTGCTGCGGGGGGACAGCCATGGTGACAGGGTTCCGGCTCCCCCAGGTGGAGCTGCCACTGGGCCCGACGGTAGGGAAGGCACAGTCGAAGGCTGGAGAGGCCACGCCTCCTGCGTGACTCCTTTCCTTCCTGTGAAAGATGCTTCCGCTCTCTGTGGACGTGCCCAGCCACCTCCCTCCAGGGTGCCGGCGGTCCCGCAGCTCTGCCGTCGGAGCTCAGCGGTGCGCTGACATCTCCCTGGGAGCCCGGAGATCTGAGCCTGGACACCGGGGTCTGCTGCGTGCCTGGAACAGGCAGGCTGGGGCGTGCTGTCAGCCGAGCGGTGACAAGGGACAGGCCGCCGTGTCAGAAGTGACAGGCCGGCTTCTGCTGGCCTTGCAGAAGGTGGCTGTGGTGATGTGACTGTGGCTGACACCCCGCCACAGAAGCGGCTGGCTTCCAAGCCGGGCTGAAACGCGGCCAGCTCCCTGCATTCACAGCGATGATTTCCAATGCTAATTCTCAGCGAGCCAGGCATGAAATATATTCACGGGCGCTGCGCGCGAGGCCCCTTTGCAGCTACTGGCGGTACCTGTGATGAAAACATCTGTGCCGCTCGCCTCTCTGCATGCCTGTTCAATTATGCAGCCAGAGCCGCGCTGGGCGGGGGAGGGCAGACATGGCTGCCGTGGCTCTCCTCTCGGGTAGCAAGTGCACCTGCTCGGCGCCTGAACCGTCAGACTCAGAGCCCGGGCCTGGCTCTGCCCATGCAAACCAGGCTGTTCTGAGAGCCTTCCCGTGTCCTGCTGAGCCTGGGGTCACTGAGCCGGTCTCTCGCATGTGTCCAGATCACATCTGCGAGGGTCGATGGCAGCAGCAGGGCCGGGCGGGATGCGGGAGCAGGAAGCCAGTCCGGGGCCCGTTTGTGGGATTCCCGTCGATTCTCTCTGGTGCCACGGCCTGGAGATGCCTCCTGCGTCCCCCTCTCCGCCCGCAGGTCTCTCCGTCCATTCCCCTCTGGCGGGCGTGTGCCAGGCCAGGTGCGCTGAGAACCAGGGGCAGGTCTGAGGCCGTGCTGCAGGGCAGAGAGGGAGCTGAGGGTCCAGTCTCTGGCCTCACAGCACCAAAGGCTGGAAGAGCCCCTTCGTCTCTCCTGCCGCTGGGGCTGCTCTCTCAGGCATCGGCCTTTGGGGGGATCCTGGTGAGGGGATGCCACGCCCACCTGCAGACCCTCCCCAGCCCTCTGGGCTCTCCAGTCTGCAGGAGCGGCCGCCACCCCCTGGAGCGGCCCTCATTGCAGGAAGTCCAGGAAGAGGTGCAGGGCCTGCCCTCCTGGAGGTGAGAGAGGAAGCGGCCATGCGGGGACCCCGCCCAGTCCCCCAGGTGGGGCCCTTGATTCCAGTGGGACTGGTCGCTGGGGACGGCGGCCTGCCTGTTCCCATTGCAGGGCAAGCAGAGGCTAAATTCTCCTTCCGGACCCTCCGGTGCAAGCTGTGATGGGACACTGCCCGTGCGGGTGACCTCTGCCCGTGCCCTGTGCCCTCTGCTGGCACGGCCGTCCCTCGCCTTGGGTCGTGTGTGCCTCCCTCCCCTCTGCGCAGCGGCTTTCCTTCTCTACCCCACTGTGCAGCTACTGTGCCCCCAGCCCCGCCTCTGGCTCAGACCCACTCTCCCCCTCCACCCTGCCCTGTGACCACAGACCTGGGGCCTCCTGGCTTCTGGCCAGTTCCACAGTGGGCCGCAGGAGCAGAGGTCAAACCCTGGAGGTTGGGTTTGTGGGGTTTGCCCTTCCTGCCCCTCCCCCAGGATGTCGGCCCCCAGCCCAGCCCCTCAGCCAGTGTCCTGACCGAGTTCCATAACCTTGGTGCAGCCAGCCACACAGAGCCATCATCTGGCCATGGGGAGGTCAGGGCAGCAAGTAGGCAAGGTCGTGCCCCTCCTGCAGGCTCCGGGCAGCCTCAACCTCTTGCAGGCCCTGGGCACCTGCCCGCTTCTCACCTTGGGACCCTGCCCACAGCACAGCAGCCTTGGGCCTCTGAGTCGGCTCCTAGGACACTGGTGAGGATGCCTTTGGGGGCGCCGGTCCCACCCAGAATCCAGGAGGTCTCAAAGTCCTAGCCCAGCCCCTCTGCAGAGGCCACACAGGTGTTACCTGCACTGGCTCTGGGCACTGGGAGCCTGGAGTTCTTTCCCAGGGCCTCTCCCCCTCCCCCTCTTCTCTCCTGCCAACCAGGCTGGTCCCTGTCCCTGGGCTTCCTGGTCCCTGCAGGGCCTCCGATTGTGCTGAGACCCCGACCCTCCTCGTCACAGCCCAGCAGGGCCCCCAGGTTCAGGGCCATGAGCAACCCCCTCCCATTTTATTCTTTCCTTTTTCTGAGAGGCAAAGAGTGAAAAGAGCTCCCCCATGTACCCTGTGTGCCCTGCCAGACCCCAAAGGCTGGGAGCTTGGGACTCAAACCAGGTTCCCACGTGGAGGCAGGAACCCGACTATTGGAGCCATCCCAGCTGCCTCCAGGGCCTGCCTCGGCAGGAAGCTGCAGTCAGCAGGGGACCCTGGATGGCACTGGCACACTTTTCTTTAGAGATGCATTTCTTTATTTGAGAGGCAGAGTCACAGACAGAAGAGGGAGAGACAGAGAGAGAGAGAGGTCTTCCATCCACTGGCTCACTCCGCAAATGGCTGTAACTGCCGGAGCTGGGCAGTTACAGTCCAAAGCCAGGAGCTTCTTTGAGATCTCCCTCGCAGGTGCAGGGGCCCAAGCACTTGGACCATCTTCTGCTGCTTTCCCAGGTCATCAGCAGGGAGCTGGATCAGAAGAGGAGCTGCTGGGACACGAACCAGCGCCCGTATGGGATGCTGGCACTGCAGACGGAGACTCAGCCTGCTGCACCATAGTGCCTGCCCTGGCTCCTGGGTACTTTGGAACAAGTGCCTTAGCCGGTGTGGACTGCAGGACAAATACCCACCTAGACTCCCCTTTCCGCAGCCAGGGTGCCTGATGGAGGGAGCCCGCGCTGGCAGAGGCTGGGAGCGGTGCACACAGCCCCTCGGGCCCCATCCACTCATTCTAGCCTCCAGCACGCTGGAGTGAAGAAGCACCATCCAGGGCCTGGCTCCTCCCTGGCTAGAAGGTTCTGGAACGTAGGCTCAGGCTCCCCCGGAGTGCCGGTGGTGCTCAGACACGGCCACCCCACTTCCTCCTCTCCTCTCACCTCCTGCTCTCTGCATCTCCGGCTGTGGCCCCTGTGTACCTGGTCTTTGTCCTGAGGCCCAGAGCTGAGGGAGGCGGGGTCTGGCGCAGCCCCAGCCTGCAGGGGAGGCGGCGCACAGCAGGGCCTGCAGCCCCATGGGAGTCCAGCAGCACCAGCTTGTCCCGGGCCACTCTCCTCCCTCCTCCACGCCCCAGAGCTGCCTCCTGCTCAGGCCTTTCCAAGCCCAGCTCATGAGGACAGGAGGAGGTAGAGGGGCTGGCCCAGCACTCCGGCTGTAGGCCACAGGGCTGGACTTTGAAGGGGCAGGGGTCCGCCCTAGGGTCCCGCCTCCACCCCACCTCAGGGCTGCAGGTGCAGGTGTGCGGTGAAGATGTGAGGATGTCCCGGCGGGGTTTCTGTTATGACTGGCAGTCTCACGTTCTAGAGGCTTCTCACTCCACGGATCCGCATAAGAAGAAGGAAGGCGGCCTCCACGCCCAGAGCTGGCGTTTCCAGCCAGGCCGTGAGGGGCCCAGGGCCCCGGGAGACCAGAGTTGGGACCTGCCACCCATCTGCTAATGTTTAGTTGGCCACTCCACCCTCAGTCTCCCCGTCTGTGAAATGGGAAAGTTAACACCCAACTCACACCTTTCACACTGGTGCCTAGGATACAAATTATTTCATTTCCACCGATCCGGTCCAGCGTTGTTCCCAGGGTGCAGCTGTGCGCACTGAAGAAGTGACTTCTGGGATGGGAAAGCAGAATAGGGAGGAGGATAAACAGCGGTGTGCGGGGACAGGTGTCTGGTGTACAGGGCACTCGGGATGGCCACATCCACCTGCCAGCAGCTGGGCTCCAGTCCCTGCCCCACTCCCCCTTCCGGCTTCCTGGTGGCATGCTCCCTGGGAGGCAGTGGTGACGCCACCCACGTGGGAGACCAGACGGGGTCACTGGCCCAGAGCTTCAGCCAGGGGCACTGGGAGGTGAAGCAGCAGATGGGAGCCCTCTCTATCTCTTGCCCTCCATGTCCCTCTTCCTTTCAAATAAAGACAAATGGGGGCAGACATTGCCTCAGTCTAGACACGGGGGAGGGTGCCTGGATCCCGGAGAGGGCGCCTGGATCTTGGGGAGGGTGCCTGGATTCTGGAGAGGGTGCCTGGTTCCCGGGGAGGATGCCTGGATCCTGGAGAGGGCGCCTGGATCCTGGAGAGGGCGCCTGGATCCTGGAGAGGGCGCCTGGATCCCGGGGAGGGTGCCTGGATCCCGGGGACGGTGTCTGGATCCCGGGGAGGGTGCCTGGATCCCGGGAAGGGCACCTGGATCCCAGGGAGGATGCTTAGATCCCGGGAAGGGTGCCTGGATCTTGGGGAGGGTGCCTGGATCCCGGGGAGGGTGCCTGGATCCCGGGAAGGGTGCCTGGATCCCGGGGAGGGTGCCTGGGCTCACGTGCTCTTCCCTCCCCTTCTGGTGCCGCTCCCTGGGAACGCACACCTTGGGGCACCGGATGAGGGCTCAGGGGAGATTTGGATGGGGTTCCTGGCTCCCGGCTTTGGGTTGACGCAGTCCTGGCTGTTGCAGGCATTTTGGGGGAGTGAACCAGCAGATGGAAGTTCTCTCTCTGTCTCTGCCTTTCAAAACAAAACGAAAATATATTTTAAAAATAAAAATAAATAAGCGAATGTAACCAGTGGCCTGCTCCTGTCACCAGGCAGTGCCTCAGGGGCTGCCCAAGCCAGCAGCAGCCTGGCTCCCAGGCGGCTTTCCTGGCAGTCGGTTTGTGTGCTGGGGGCGGGGGGACAGAACGGAGACAGCAGAGACGGGGGTGGAGGGCGGGCAGAGAGGCTGCTTGGCCCTTTTAGAGAGGAGATGGGTCCAGGGCGTCTTTCTCTCCTCATTATTTCTGGACGGCTGCTGTGCGTTCTCCCCTCCTGTCCGAGCGTCTGGCGATCGATCGCGGCTCAGCCTGAGAGCCCTTGTGAGGAGCCAGCTGCCCCTTCAGCTGCCAGAGCAGGGCGGGGCCTGAGGTCTCCAGCAAGGGCACAGGCTGGGAGGTGGGGAGCGTGGCCGCCCAGGGCCGCTGCCCCTGCTGTCTCGACTTTGCCTGCACCCCTGAGACAGGGAGCAGCAGACAGGCCGCCTGGAGCCTGCCCCCTGCCACGTGTGTCTCGTGTCCTTTCCACAGGCCTGCAAGGTGCCTCTGCTTCCTCCTTTACTTAGGAGGAAATGTGGGGCCGTTCCCCCAGAGAGCAGCAGGGGCCGGCAGGGATGGGGTACACCTGCAGGGCACTGAATTGCAGCCGGCTCCCGGGGGTTGAATGGCACATGCTGCGCTTGCACGGGGCAGCAGGGCCTGGGGTGAGATCCGGAGCTGGCCCCTGTGGCTGCGAGGTCTCACCCTGTAGGTTGAGGCTGCAGCTGCAAAGCTGACTCCAGGCCTTGGGCACAGCGGGGCGGGGTCATCTGGGGCACTGCACATCCAGTCCTGAGGGGACCCACGGGGCCTCCTTGTGGCTGCTGGCACTGATTTCCAGAGCAGGTGCATTTGGCCCGGGAGGCAGCCGGGAGGGGAGGGGCACTCGGTGGAAGCCTGGGCAGAAGTGCCCCGGGCCCTGTGCTGGTGAGTATGGCTGAACCCGGTTGCCTTTCTCCACAAAGCAGCACTGGGGAGTGCCAAGGACGTCAGGGATGCAAAGACAGGCATCGCCTGGGGCCTGGGTGCACAGGGCCAAGCCCTGCCTTGGAGGGGCGGCTCCCAGCACCTGCCTCCCTGGAGGGCGGCTCCCCCTCCCCCGTTGGGCAGGCAGGGCTACTGCTGTGCTGTCTGCTTCTGCAAATGTACCTGGGGAGGGGCCGTCCTTAACTCCTCAAGGTCACAGAGTCATGGCAGACAGGAAGCGGGTTCAGCCTCATTCACCTCATTCATCCTCCCCTCCCCCACTGCCTCTTTAATCAGGAGCAGGATTAGTGCAGAGGAGGGGGCTCCGGAGGGGAGGGGCGGGAAAACCTGCCCAGGGCCCTTTTCTTCTGCTTTTGTTTTCCCAGGGAGCAGAGCAGAGAGGGATTAAAAAGGGGAGGGGCCATGCTCCCAGCTTTACTTCCCGCTAACTCCATTAACAATATTTATTGTAGCACCAAGGAAGGCCAGGCCTCCACGGATGGTGGAAACCCACAGCAGATGCGGCGCTGAGGGAGCCGCGCCTCTGTGGCTAAGCAGCGTCCTCCGGGCCAGCTGACCTGAGCCACAGTTTAGCTGCTGGAGGGGAGAGAGACGGGGCCTCAGCCCTACCCTGGCTGCCAGGAGCACTGCGGGTTGGAAAGCCCTGGGAGTGCAGTCAGTAGGGAAACCCCAGGCTCACTCAGCCTGCGGACACTGCAGTGGGAGGTGGGGCTGGGGTCCCAGTCCCCTCCTGGCCCCTGCCAGGGCGCTGCCCCTGGGCCTGCCCTTCCTCCAGGCCACAGGGGACCCACACCGGCTGTGCTGCCTCTGGGCTGGCCTGGCCTAGCATTTGGGCGTTTAATAATGCAGACGGAGGCTCTCATGCCATTAATTATTAATCGTTCTTTTTGCATTTCTAAGGACAGGGAGGAGAGGAGCTCCAAGGCGGAAGGCAGTGGGACTGAGAGAGCAGCAGAGGAAGCTGGGGGGACCTCCCAGGCTGCACTCTGGTCCTGTCCTCCAATCTGGCTGCAGGAGGCTCCTCTGGCTCTCAGACCTGTGTGCCCGGTGCGGGGCAGGATGGGGGAGGAGCTGGTAGAGAAAGCTGGATCCTAGGTTCTTGGGGGGCTGCCTTTGTCCCCGAGAGCAGCCTACAGCCCTGGCCCCTGCGTCCTACGCTGGAGAAGGAGGAGGAGCCCCAGCCCCACGCAGGCCCGGACGTGCTGTTCCTGCCAGCCGTGGGGTGGGGAGGTCGCCTCCCTGCTAACCGCAGCGGCTTCTGTAGGGAAGTCGGCTCCTTCCTTACGGCCCGCCTTGGAGGCTGGCGTCAGGGTCCTGCATCCCCGTGGCCGGGCCCTGGTTCTTGGCAGACTTGCGTGGCTGTGGCTGCTGGGAGCCGCCCTGGTGCTGACGCAGCAGCCTCCCTGCCCTCTGTTCTGAGTCCAGCGCTGTTGGCGAATTCGCCCTCCACAAGCTGAATGTATGAACAGTCACGCAGGCGGCAGAGCTGGGAAGGAGCAAGACCCCGCTTCCATGCACCGGCCGCACTTTCCTCCTGAGACTGCAGTGCGGGCCCCAGGCTGTGACTCCCACTCACGGGGCAGCAGGAGAGGCCGGCAGGGCTGGGCCTGAAGAGGGAGCGGTGGTCCAGCAGGCGCCCTGGCCCCAGGACCCTCTGTACATTTTGCCAGATGGCAAAACTGAGTCCCCCAAGGACAGCCCCTGCCCCAGAGTGGGAGCCCGCACTGTCCCAGAGAGACTGCCTGGCAAGTGTGAAGTGGCTCCCACAGGCCTCAGCGTGTGCCCCGTCCAGAGGTCCAGAGCACTGGCTCCCTAGAGCGCTCTAGACACCCAGTCACCCACTCGGGAGCCACCACCACCCCTAGGGTCCAGAGGCCCCAGAGACCCTGCAGCAGGAGGGGCTGGGGGCCCTGGATCTAAGGACCCCTGAGCAGGCTGCTCCCACAGTGGCCACTCAGCCCGATGCCCAGCATGGGACGAGGAGCCTGCAGAACACAGTCCCCACCCAGCAGTGCTCCACCTGGACCAGGTCAGCAGCAGCCCGGGGCGGTCCCCAGGCCCCACTGGTCGTGACCTCTGTCATTTCCTCTGCGTGGGGCTTGGGTCCCCTGCACAGGGATGCCACCACGGGCCACGCCAGACATTGGATGTGAGACTCAAGCCACAGAACGGGGCCACTGGCTCCTTTCCCCCACTGCTGTCTGCTATTCTGAGGGGTCTCTGGGACCCCAGCCAACCACAGCCTGCCCCGCCCCCAAGGGTCACCCCAGCATTTTGTCTGGGCTGAGATTTCCTACACCTGGAGGTGCACACGGCCCACATGACCACAGGGTGGGCTCGGCGCTGCATGTGCACACGGGGCAGACCCCCCAGCCCGGCCTCAGCGAACTCTGCTGCAGTGGGGCTGCGTCTGGCTTTGAAGCTCTCAGTAGCACGGCAATAAGCCCCCGGGGTAACCGGGCCAGACTCCGAGGTCCCTGTTGTCTGAGGAAGCGCCCTGCAATAGCGCCTGGGAGCCGGGTCGCCCACCCGGGGAAGGAGCTCCTCCTGACCCCTGGGATCCAGGTCACCCGGGGAAGGAGCTCCTCCTCCTCCTGGCCTGGCCCCGGGTCACCCGGGGAAGGATCTCCTCCTCCTGACCCCTGGGAGCCAGGTCACCTGGGGAAGGAGCTCCTCCTCCTCCTGGCCTGGCCCCGGGTCACCCGGGGAAGGAGCTCCTCCTGGCCTGGTGGCTCTGGCCCAGGGCCCAGGGCCATGCTCCTGGTCTGGACACCATGCCCTGTTTCCCACTTGGTGTCCCAGCCAAGCAGCCCACAGGGCCAGAACAGTGGGGCGGCTACAGGTCTGAAGTCCCGGGAGACATCTCCTCCTCCTCATAGCCCACGTGTGTCCACGCACCCTGGGTCACGAAACCGAATCTCGCACAGGAGCTGACCCCCAGCACCACGGCATGAACTCAGCTTCTGCCCAGAGAGATCAGTCACCTCCTCACTCGCCGCTGTGTGGGCTTCGGGAGGGGGCAGCTGGTCACCGGAGACCATCCAGCCCGTGGGTCTCGCTGGGCATGTGCTGTGATGCTGTACCGTGCCTCATGCCACACCGTGCCTGCCACTGAGCCACGCACCTCTGGACAGAGGTCCCAGCCCCACCAGCTCCATAAAAGAAAATGTGCATCCAAGGAGGGTCTCACCCTGCAGACACTCTGAGCATGGCCATCAATAGGACAGCCTGCCCAAGCCACCTGCAAAACCACCATATAGAGCAAGGCCAGTGCATTGAAAAGGTAGCGTCAAGGTTGTTTGCAGACTGACAACCTGGGTAGATGGCAGTCGCTTTCCTAAAACAGTGCAATCCCGACCGGTCCTGGCCTGAAGAGCAGGAAGCTGGTATTTGCAGGGAGGCACGCATCCTCCCAAGGGTATGGGAAACCCAGCGGGAAACAGAGCTAGGGGTCTTGTTACACCCAAGGCTGAAGTCAGCTCAAGGCAGCCTGTCCCTGTGCTCAGGTGGGCGCTGTCCCTGTCTCACAGGGTCACCTGTGTTGGGGTGTACTCAGGTGGGCACTGTCCCTGTCTCACAGGGTCACTTGTGTTGGGGTGTGCTCAGGTGGGCCCTGTTCCTGTGCTCACAGGGTCACCTGTGTTGGGGTGTGCTCAGGTGGGCGCTGTCCCTGTCCTCATGGAGTCACCTGTGTTGGGGTGTGCTCAGGTGGGCCCTGTCCCTGTCCTCATGGAGTCACCTGTGTTGGGGTGTGCTCAGGTGGGCCCTGTCCCTGTCCTCATGGAGTCACCTGTGTTGGGGTGTGCTCAGGTGGGCACTGTCCCTGTCTCACAGGGTCACCTGTGTTGGGGTGTGCTCAGGTGGGTGCTGTCCTTCTCTCACAGGGTCACCTGTGTTGGGGTGTGCTCAGGTGGGCCCTGTCCCTGTCCTCCTGGAGTCGCCTGTGTTGGGGTGGGCTCAGGTGGGCGCTGTCCCTGTCTCAGAAGGTCACCTGTGTTGGGGTGTGCTCAGGTGGGCCCTGTCCCTGTCTCACAGGGTCACCTGTGTTGGGGTGTGCTCAGGTGGGCGCTGTCCCTGTGCTCATGGAGTCACCTGTGTTTGGGTGGGCTCAGGTGGGTGCTGTCCCTGTCCTCATAGAGTCACCTGTGTTGGGGTGTGCTCAGGTGGGCGCTGTCCCTGTCTCACAGGGTCACCTGTGTTGGGGTGTGCTCAGGTGGGCGCTGTCCCTGTCCTCATGGAGTCACCTGTGTTGGGGTGTGCTCAGGTGGGTGTTGTCCCTGTCCTCATAGAGTCACCTGTGTTGGGGTGTGCTCAGGTGGGCGCTGTCCCTGTGCTCACAGGGTCACGTGTCCCAGGTTCAGCGGAGTGGGTCCTGGACCACCTTGTGCAGAGCCTGTGCCTCCTGCTTGCACCACAGCCTCGCCCAGCTTTGTGAATCCTCCCCCACTGTCAATGGGAGGAACTGGTCCTTGGAGGTGACCAGATGTTTGCATCCCGCGGCCATGAGCCCCACCGCCTGGGGACAGTCTGCTCTTTCCTCCTGCTGTAATGTGCGCTGCCCTCTCACTGGCTTCCCCGCGGTTCTCTGTTCTGCTCTCCGTGGCACTGGGGTGTCGCTGCTGCCTGATGCAGCCTGCCCTCTTGTACGTGACCCCCGTGTCCCCTGGGCGTCACGTGCACTCACTCCTGTGCCCCCAGGTCCCCACGCCTGTCATCACCTGCCCTGAGTGAACCCTCATTCCCCCATGCAGAGGTGTGAGGAGTGTGTGTGCAGGTGCACGTGTGTAAGGAGCACTCAGCAGAGGAGTAGGAGGGGCGCAGGAGAGGCTGCAGGAGCCCACCTGAGTCCTCCACGTGTGGGTCAGGCTGAGAGCCCCTCTGTGCTTGGCCTGAGATCGCCGGACGCTGACAGTGCACGGGGCAGATGGGGAGGCCACTCCTGCACCCACACTGGAGCCTGCACCTGACACTCGGACCAACAGCCTGCGGACCAGAGGAAACGCAGCCACACACTGAGGCCACACCTGGTGACCTGGGTCTCCTAGCAGATCCAGGGTCTCTGTAGTAGACAGCACCTCAGCCTGAGGGGCGGGTAGAAGGCCCTGTGGGATCTGTGTCCCTGGCCACCAACCTAGGCAGTCCTCAGGCTGCCTGGGTAACTTGCATCCCACCGTCAGATTCGGGCTGCAATGTCCTCTTCGGAGATTTCTCATTTCTTTCGAGTTTTACACCTTAACAACGTCTCATTTAATCTGCAGTTTATCCTTTCTAATCCCGTTAGCTTTCCTACTGAAATTTGCCCAACGTTGTCCTTTGGTCTCCGATGTTAAGCCATTTTCTTAAGGTCTCTATCCCATGAATTCCTCATCACCAAGATGCCAGGGAGTGGGCAGCAGAGAGACCAGGAACCCGTCTCTGCCTCCTGGGGCGGGCGGCAGAGGATGGGCTATGGAGGAAGGAGGCAGGGCCTGGGCAGGGCGTTCAGGAGAGCAGGAGCCGGGACAGCTGCTGTGGCTTTGTGGGGGCTCAGAAGCCGTCAGTCACACAGGTGGGGGCCAGTGCTCGGAGCAAGCCTGTGAGGACAGGCGTCCCCGGCAGCCCAGCTGCGACACCAGCCCTCTCCCACCCCGAGGTCACAGGGGCCCGGCAAACCCCTCATCCCTCCTGACACCTCCCACGCCCACCCGCCCCTCTCCCACTCAAGCTGTGTGTTTCCACGTAACGACTCTGACTCTGCAGCCCAGCTCCCCTCCCTCGTCAGTCACAGCCTTTTCCCCATGGAATTCTGGTCCCTCAGCCTGCGGCTCCTGCCCACCCACTCGGGGGCCACCACACCTGCCACTTGCCTGATGCGGGGTCTCCGCTTTGACAGGACAAGGAGTCTTGCAGGCTGAGCTTTGCCTACCTCACTGCCTCTGCCATAGGCGACCTTGAAATGCCCTTGCCCCTGCCTCTGCTGTCTCCTGTGCCCCCCCCCCCCATCACCTGCTGGGTTGGGATCCCTTGGTGTGGTCTGCTACAGCGTCCACCCCTTTCCCAGGTGGCTGCCCAGGTTAGTGGACGGCCCGTTGCCTGGTGAGAGCCATCGTGTGCATGGGCGTCTGGCTGCGTCCCTGGCCCACACGCGTTCCCTGTGCAGCCCAGCCTGGCTCCTCGGCCCCCATCCTCTTCTCCCAATCCTCAGAGAAACGACCTTGGCGTCTGGGTTTCCTCAGCCCCGCCTGCGTCCTTTCTCACCCTGAGCCCCGCAGAAGCACCGGCTTCCCAGAGCCCTGCAGGGCGAGTTCCTCTCCGGGTCTCATGGCCAGCGCAGCGAGGACTCCCGGGCTACGTGCTCTGTGCACCCCGGGGTCCCACGTCAGAGCCTCCGTTCCCTGTGCAGGAGATGGGAACACGACTCCCATTCTCCCATGTGCACGATGCGGCCCGGGGCAGGACGGTGAGGACGATGCCTGGTCCACCGTGAGAATCCAGCGGATGCAGCAGGCTATTATCATCAGTAACAGTCAGTGGAAATATTCAAATGCGTAAACGGAAGGAAGGATGGGTGAATACATTCCCTACGATAGGAAAAAAGCAGCCCCGGGCCAATTCGTTTAACTTCCTGCTGCCCTCAGACTTAAGTCACGCAACAGCAACTCTTCAGAAAGTCTGCACTCCGGGGCCAGCGCTGGGCATAGTGGGCTGAGCCGTCTGAACACGGGCATCCCGTATATGGGCACCAGTTCAAGTCCCGGCTGCTCCACTTCCCATCCAGCTCTCTGCTATGGCCTGAGAAAGCATCAGAAGATGGCCCAAGTGCTTGGGCCCCTGCACTGCGTTGGGAGACCTGGAAGAAGCTCCTGGCTCCTGGCTTCAGATCGGTGCAGCTCTAGCCATGACGGCTATTTGAGGAATAAACCAGCAGATGGAAGACCTCTCTCTCTCTCTCTCTCTCTCTCTCTCTCTCTCTGTCTCCCCATCTCTGTCTGTAACTCTGACTCTTAAATAAATAAATAAATCTTAAAAAAACAAGTCTGTATATTGGGTGCCAGTTCGGGTCCTGGCTGTTCCACTTCTGGTCCAGCTCCCTGCTAAAGCGCTTGGGTCCCTGCCCCCAATGTGGGAGACCTGGATGAGGCCACTGGCTCCTGGCTTCAACCTGTCTCAGCCCCGGCCATTGCAGCCATCTGGGGAGTGAACCAGTAGATGGGAGATTTCTCTCTCCCAGTCTCTCTCCCCCACCCCGTCTCTGTACCGCTGCCTTTCAAACAAATAAATAAGTCGTTTAGTAAAAGAAGTCTGTGTGCTGGAAGTGTCCAGGCCAGCACAGCAGCGACTCAGCTGGAAGCCTGCTGTGGCGCCGTCGTCTGTTCCACTGCCCAGAGAAGGAGGGGAGAGGGTGTCAAGCTTTGGGTGGCAGATGTTACAGATTTTAGGTCTTAAAATACGAAGAATCAGAAACTATCCAAATGCTGAAGTGGAGAATTATTTTTATCCCTATGGATTTAGATTCGAATCTGGACTTGCAAATTGAAGTGGTGTTGGAGAGGCGGATTCACACTTCCGTCTTCTTAAGACGTGGCCTGTTTGAAGGCGCGCAGATCCCAGTGCCCGAGCAGGCCCTGGCCCCTCCCCACGGGGACGCACCAGCCTGCCTGCCACTCAGCCAGGCCCAGCGGGGGTCGTCCGATCCTAGCCCCGCTGGCCCGCGGAAGAGCCCAGGCTGATGCCCCGTCCCATCTCCCCTTCCCATTTCAGTCATCCGGGCCTTGGATGGAAATTGCTTCCTGAGTGGCGGGCGCTGATTGAAGGGAGGACTTCCCCGACCTTGATTCTTGGAGCCTCCTGATGAGGATGCGGCAAATTTGAGACATGATCTGTATTTTACATTTCCAAATTTATTACAGAGGTGGTGGCGTGTCGACGTGCGTGTCGCCTTGCACATCTCCAGAAATGAATTTCCTGACATTTAGGTCTTTAAAAAAATGTATATGCACTGGCTGTCAGCGGCAGCTGTATTTATGCGTCCTGAGATTCCTGGGCTCCAGCAGCCAGGCTTCACAGACAGTGCCTGATGGGCCATTACGGGCGAGATTTACTCGAGATTTGTCCTTTTTCTAAAGCTGCACGTTTGTTGAAAACAGCATCCTGGGCCGTCCACTGAGGGAGGTTCGTGGACCCGGGCCTTCTGTGCCTGGGCTGTGGCCAACAACCCAGCAGCCTCTGCGGAAGCGATACTGCAAAGACGCCGGGCACAGCAGCCACGTGGGACCAGGAGGGGCAGGGAGGCGGCTGGCTTTCCACCGAACGGAATACGAAAGGCAGAAGACAGATCAAACGCTGCCACGTCATACGACACACAGGGGGCTGTGCCAGCTGCTGTCCCTGCCCATCCCCCACACTGGGGCAGGGTCAGGGCAGACCCAGCAGGTACACTTGGACAGAGAAGGCCACGCATGAGGCATGGGCAGGGGCTCCAACGACTCCACGCCAAAGGAGGTGCGGGGGGCTAAAGTAGTCTCTGGGGTCGATGAGGGGCCGGGAGTGGGCGTCTCCACAGAGCCAGCACCTGACACACACGACTCAGAATGGAAAGCCAGGGCCCACGGCCCACAGCCTCCAGGTGGGAGGGGGAGCTGGCCACCCTCTGTTCCGTCAGCCAGGTCCCTCCCACCCCAGGGCTGCCAGCCGTGGAAGAGGGCAGGGCTGGTGGGAGGCCGACAGCCCTGCAAACCGTGCTGTCCGTGGCTCACTTCTGAGCCCCACATCCAGGCGGTGCTGAGACGAACCCCACCTGGGAGGGCAGGCAGGCCCCGAAGGCCCCGGGCACCTGGCCATGCTCTGCGAGGGGCTGGGGGACTTTCTGCCGGCGACACCTGAGGTCATGGAGGAGGACGGAGCCAAGCAGAGAGAGGGATGGGGCACCCAAGGACAGGAGGTCTCAGACGAGGGCTGTGGTGCGGGGCCGGGGGTGTGCCCCTTGGCTGACTCCCACTACCACTCACCCCAGGCACACACAGAGACCTGGGGCTGGAAGGAAGCCCTGCCTTCCCCAGGGGGCCCCCCCACTCCCAGGAGCTATGGAGAGGACACCAGGAGCCAACCAGGCCTCCCTGAGGCCTCGCCCTTCCCGGACCTGCAGGGCTCTGCCCCTCCCACACTGGAGCCTCAGAGCACCTGACTTCAATCCCAGGAGAGCCTGGAGGCCCCTCCCTGCCGCGTCCTAAGGCTGTAGCCCCGCCCCCGACATTCACAGGAGCCCCTTCCTGTGCTCTCCGACCTGGTTCCCCACCAGGGCCTGCTGCACCTGCAGCTCCTTGAGGCACAGCTGCTTTTGTTCACGTACGTATGTATGTATTCACGTATGTATGTATGCCTCATCCGTGTCGCTGTGCTCTCTGGCCTGGGCATAGTGGCACAGGGACAGTGTGTTTCTCATGGCTGCCTCTGGCTCAGCTTCCAGCCTCTCTTCCTAAGTCTCCCGAGCTGCCCCTCTGACATCGGATTATGTCCTAGGTCCGGCACCTGCCACCCAGCTGTACATCATGTCTCCTCCTGGTGCCCGGATGCTTCTGGCTCCTGACCCCTGGTCCCCCGGCCCAGAGCCCCCTTCTCCTGGTTCTCGGGGACTCAGGGGACATGCAGGTCCCAGCTCCAGGAACTGTCACTGTCGGCTCCCTGAAATCCTCTTCTGCATGTGGTATCCTGTGCCCTGTGTGTCCCTCCAAATCCACACCCTGGAACTCAGGTCCCCATGGAGGGTGCTGGGAGGCGGGGCCCTGGGGTGATCGGTGGAGGGGATGGAGGGACCGAGTGGGCCTTCGCCCCTCTGTCTTCCGCCACGGGGGCCCGACAACGAGGCACCACATGGAAGCAGAGGGCAGGCTCCACCGGGCACAGAATCTGCACTTCCCGGGCTGCAGAACTGCGAGAGGACAGCGCTGTGGTCCTCAGCGCCTGGCTGTGGTGTTGTTCCAGTGGCAGGGGAGGACGGAGGCAGCCTCGGACGTCCACTGGCTTTTCTGCCCCTTCCCTGTAACTGACCCCCCTGTGAACCCACACGGCTCCCAGCACCCCATCAGTGGAGCCGTGGAGCCCCGCCCAGACCCGCCAAGGCACCAACCACGGCCTCACGCTGCCTCCCAGTGCCAGGTCACAGCCTCCTCTCCTCCCAGGACTGAGGTCACGACCTCCTCCACTCCTCTCAGGGCTCTGGTCACGACCCCCTCCTCTCCTCCCAGTGTGGGAGTCACGACACCTACCCTCCTCCCAGGGCCAGGGTCACGACCACTCCCCTCCTCCCAGGGCTGGGGTGAGAACCCCATCCTCTCCTCTGTGTGTGCTCTGATTGCTCCCTGTGTGTGTGTGTGTGTGTGAGCGTGTGTGGGCTTGTCCACGCATGCATGTGTGTGTTCTGATGCTCCCTGTGTGTGTGTGTGTGTGTGTGTGAGCATGTGTGGGCATGTCAATGCATGCATGTGTGTGTTCTGATGCTCCCTGTGTGTGTGTGTGTGAGCATGTCCATGCATGCATGTGTGTGTTCTGATGCTCCCTGTGTGTGTGCGTGTGTGAACGTGTGTGGGCATGTCCATGCATGCATGTGTGTGTTCTGATGCTCCCTGTGTGTGTGTGTGAGCATGTCCATGCATGCATGTGTGTGTTCTGATGCTCCCTGTGTGTGTGCATGTGTGAGCATGTCCATGCATGCATGTGTGTGTTCTGATGCTCCCTGTGTGTGTGTGAGCATGTGTGGGCATGTCCATGCATGCATGTGTGTGTTCTGATGCTCCCTGTGTGTGTGTGCGTGTGCGTGTGTGAGCGTGTGTGGGCTTGTCCATGCATGCATGTGTGTGTTCTGATGCTCCTGTGTGTGTGAGCGTGTGTGGGCTTGTCCATGCATGCATGTGTGTGTTCTGATGCTCCTGTGTGTGTGAGCGTGTGTGGGCTTGTCCATGCATGCATGTGTGTGTTCTGATGCTCCCTGTGTGTGTGTGTGTGAGCATGTGTGGGCTTGTCCATGCATGCATGTGTGTGTTCTGATGCTCCTGTGTGTGTGAGCGTGTGTGGGCATGTCCATGCATGCATGTGTGTGTTCTGATGCTCCCTGTGTGTGTGCGTGTGTGAACGTGTGCGGGCATGTCCATGCATGCATGTGTGTGTTCTGATGCTCCCTGTGTGTGTGCATGTCCATGCATGCATGTGTGTGTTCTGATGCTCCCTGTGTGTGTGTGAACATGTGTGGGCATGTCCATGCATGCATGTGTGTGTTCTGATGCTCCTGTGTGTGTGAGCGTGTGTGGGCTTGTCCATGCATGCATGTGTGTGTTCTGATGCTTCCTGTGTGTGTGCGTGTGTGAACGTGTGTGGGCATGTCCATGCATGCATGTGTGTGTTCTGATGCTCCTATGTGTGTGAGCGTGTGTGGGCTTGTCCATGCATGCATGTGTGTGTTCTGATGCTCCCTGTGTGTGTGCGTGTGTGAACGTGTGCGGGCATGTCCATGCATGCATGTGTGTGTTCTGATGCTCCCTGTGTGTGTGCATATGTGAGCATGTGTGGGCTTGTCCATGCATGCGTGTGTGTGTTCTGATGTTCCCTGTGTGTGTGTGTGGGGGGGAACATGTGTCGGCTTGTCCATGCATGCATGTGTGTGTTCTGATTGCTCCCTCTGTGTGTGTACGTATGTTTGCAAGCATTTATGGGCATGTCTATGCATGCATGTGTGTGTGACCGGATGCCCCCTCCATCGCTGCTCCATTGATCCATGCCTCTGCACTTCTGAGTCACCGTGTGAGTTCCCATTCCTCCTCTTCATCTCTCCCCACTCCACTGGGCTCTGTGTCCACCAGGTCTGTGACGCTCTCTCCTTGGCCATACGTCCTCCCTTGCACATGGGCATCCCAGGCTGAGAGAACAGCATGGCTTCTGGGATTTACTCCCAGCCGACTCCTCTCTCAGTCCTGGCTGGTTCTTCCTCTCCACAAGTCGTCTTAAGTGCAGGGCTCAGGCCTCAGTCACGGTGCTCTCGGTGTCACCCTGCATTGTACATCATGCTCTGATGGAGACTCAGCCATCCTCAGGTCCAGCTACACCCACTCCTCTGTGTCCAGTCTCAGCTTGGTGTGGGGCGGGCCTCCACTCCCCCATGTGGGGTGGGACCTCCATCTTCCATGTGGGGCAGGGCCTCCACCTTCCATGTGGGGCGGGGCCTCCACTCCATGTGGGGCGGGGCCTCCACTTCTCCATGTGGGTTGGAGCCTCCACTCCCCCATGTGGGGCAGCGCCTCCACCTTCCATGTGGGATGGGGCCTCCACCTTCCATGTGGGGTGGGGCCTCCACCTTCCATGTGGGGTGGGGCCTCCACTACCCCATGTGGGTACCCACATGGGGGCCTCCACTCCCCCATGTGGGGCGGGGCCTCCATCTTCCATGTGGGGCGGGGCCTCCATCTTCCATGTGGGGTAGGGCCTCCACCTCCCTGTGTGGGATGAGACCTCCACCTTCCATGGGGCCTCCATCTTCTCATGTCCAAAATTGAGACATATCCTCCCCTGCTAACATTTGTGGGTCACCACTGCCCAGTTCAGTGGCAGCAACTCTGTCCTGATGCTCCTCTGATTGAAACCACAGCAAGGTCTCCAACTCTTGCCTTTGTCTTCCACACAGGACCCATACTACAGGGGTCTACTGGCCCCTCTCTAAGCATGGAAAAACGAGCCCTTTCTCTCCCCACGCTGGCCCAGGCTGGCCCAGGCTGGCCCGAGGCTGCACCCTGTCGCCTGTGGGAGGGCTGGCCCTGCTCTGAGCTCCACCCTGTCACCTGTGGGAGGGCTGGCCCTGCTCTGAGCTCCACCCTGTCGCCTGTGGGAGGGCTGGCCCTGCTCTGAGCTCACCTGTCACCTGTGGGAGGGGCTGGCCCTGCTCTGAGCTCACCTGTCACCTGTGGGAGGGCTGGCCCTGCTCTGAGCTCACCTGTCACCTGTTGGAGGGGCTGGCCCTGCTCTGAGCTCACCTGTCACCTGTGGGGAGGGCTGGCCCTGCTCTGAGCTCACCTGTCACCTGTGGGAGGGGCTGGCCCTGCTCTGAGCTCACCTGTCACCTGTGGGAGGGCTGGGCCTGCTCTGAGCTCACCTGTCACCTGTGGGAGGGGCTGGCCCTGCTCTGAGCTCACCTGTCTCCTGTGGGAGGGGCTCACCCTGCTCTGAGCGTACCTGTCGCCTGTGGGAGGGCTGGCCCTGCTCTGAGTGCACCTGTCACCTGTGGGAGGGGCTCGCCCTGCTCTGAGCTCACCTGTCGCCTGTGGGAGGGCTGCCCCCTGCTCTGAGCTCACCTGTCACCTGTGGGGAGGGCTGGCCCTGCTCTGAGCTCACCTGTCACCTGTGGGAGGGGCTGGCCCTGCTCTGAGCTCACCTGTCACCTGTGGGGAGGGCTGGCCCTGCTCTGAGCTCACCTGTCACCTGTGGGAGGGGCTGGCCCTGCTCTGAGCTCACCTGTCTCCTGTGGGAGGGGCTCACCCTGCTCTGAGCGTACCTGTCGCCTGTGGGAGGGCTGGCCCTGCTCTGAGTGCACCTGTCACCTGTGGGAGGGGCTCGCCCTGCTCTGAGCTCACCTGTCGCCTGTGGGAGGGCTGCCCCCTGCTCTGAGCTCACCTGTCACCTGTGGGAGGGCTGGCCCTGCTCTGAGCGTACCTGTCGCCTGTGGGAGGGCTGGCCCTGCTCTGAGCTCACCTGTCGCCTGTGGGAGGGGCTGGCCCTGCTCTGAGTGCACCTGTCACCTGTGGGAGGGGCTCGCCCTGCTCTGAGCTCACCTGTCACCTGTGGGGAGGGCTGGCCCTGCTCTGAGCTCACCTGTCACCTGCGGGAGGGCTGGCCCTGCTCTGAGCTCACCTGTCGCCTGTGGGAGGGGCTGGCCCTGCTCTGAGCTCACCTGTCACCTGTGGGAGGGCTGGGCCTGCTCTGAGCTCACCTGTCACCTGTGGGAGGGCTGGCCCTGCTCTGAGCTCACCTGTCTCCTGTGGGAGGGCTGGCCCTGCTCTGAGCTCACCTGTCGCCTGTGGGAGGGCTGGCCCTGCTCTGAGCTCACCTGTCACCTGTGGGAGGGCTGGGCCTGCTCTGAGCTCACCTGTCACCTGTGGGAGGGCTGGCCCTGCTCTGAGCTCACCTGTCTCCTGTGGGAGGGGCTGGCCCTGCTCTGAGCTCACCTGTCGCCTGTGGGAGGGCTGGCCCTGCTCTGAGCTCACCTGTCGCCTGTGGGAGGGCTGGCCCTGCTCTGAGCGCACCTGTCGCCTGTGGCCTGTGGGAGGGCTGGCCCACCTGTGGCCGCTGCCCAGGGGCCTGTTGCTGCTTCTGTGGCACTCAGGGCCCCTCTTGCAGGCATCAGGTCACCTCACTCCTGCATCCAGGTCCATGGACATCTCTGAAACCTCTCTGAGCAATTCAAACTCCTGTGCTGGGTGCAGCCCCGTGTGCAGCCGAGACCTGGGGACTTCCTCCTGTGGCTGCTCTGCTTGCGAGCGGCCGCTTCCCCTGCTCCCCAGCCTTTGCTCCAGCGTGGCTCTCGGCAGGGCACACACGGCCCCGCCTGGCACTCTGTCCCCACACGCACAGCTGTCACCTCCCAGTTGCAGCACAGAACCGCACCAGCTGGTTTATGGTCCAGTGTCTGTCGCAGATTTCTGTTGTGTTTACGTGAGGCGGTGTGTTACGCAGGCGGTGTCTTTACCCACTACGCCACAGTGCTGGCATCCCATATGGACACCGGTTCAAGTCTCGGCTGCTCCACTTCCGATCCAGCTCTCTGCTATGGCCTGGGAAACAGGAGAAGATGGCCCAAGTCCTTGGGCCCCTGCGCCCACGTGGGAGAGGCCCCTGGCTCCTGGCTTCAGATCAGCACAGCTCCAGCCGTTGCAGCCCTGCTGCAACGTCCCAGCCCTGCTGGGAGGCCAGCTGCGGCCACATGGCCCCAGTCCACTTGTGCAGGATGAGGGCTAGGGGAGCCAGTGCCGGGGAAGCGGTCAGCTGATGTCGGCCCACTGGCAGCTCATCGGCTAGAACCCAGCTCCAGGCACGCAGAGCTCAGCTCCCAGTCTCCTACCCCATGGACGCCCGCCCGAGTGGACCTGGATGCCCCAGGGGACTCAGCGTGCTCAGCCAGGCCTCGCAGGGCGGTCCCAGAGGCAGCACCTGCTCAGCTCTGGCGTTCTGTGTGCCTGCAGCTCTGAGCGAGGCGGAGGAAGCAGGCATTCCCACATGGGCTGCCTTAACCCCTGCTCCAGGCTCCTGCCCCTGGGAGGGTCCCTGGAAGGAAGGAGACAGTGGGGCTGTGGGACATGTTTCCTCTTCCTGGGCTTCAGCACCCAGGGCCCAGATGGGGAGTGCGGTTTGACTTCCACAGGTGACACCAGCAAAACTCGAGTAGCCGCGTGCTGGGGCAGGAGCTGGGGCAGGAGTGTTCTCCTCTTACTGGTGCACAACAGGGAGCTGTGTGGCACGGCAAGAGAGTGGTACTGTGCCAGCACAGACACAGCAGGGTCTCCCGTGGGCCCCCCACGTGGCGGGGGGCAGGTGCCCGTGTGATGCCGACGACTCCGCTGTTTGCTGCTGACTCGGAGGTTGCTGGGCTGCAGGGGCTCCCGGCGGGGAGCAGGAACCGTGGCTCTCTCTATAGGCACAGTCACCCACCGACGCATCCACCAGGCAGGCGGGGAGGCCTCTGGGGAGGCAGGCAGCTGCCCGGGGCCGGACACACCCCCATGTGGGTGGTGAGGGCCGCTGTGATGGACACAGCTGGACGGGCCCAGCGTGAGGGCTGAGGTCAGAGGGTGCAGCACCGTAACCAGCGCCTCGACGGGACCCACTGCCCCTGGGCAAGGACCACGGGTGCCACGGGCTGCCCCGACCAGGCTGCCCCGTGAGGGCCTGCGAGGCCGTGACCCGAGCATGGCCACTGCTTTCTCAGAGGGCTCCTCTGACCCCGCGGCTGAGGTGCAGAGGGCGCTGCTAGGGCGTGGCCACAGAGGCCCGCTCTCCACGCGTCTCTGCTGTGGCCACTGTGTGCGCACGCTGAGGGGACTTTCCAGGAACATCTGGGACTGAGCTGCTCATTGGGCAGCAGGCTTGCTCGTGGGGGCTCCCCCTGTGCGCGCCCACGCTCCCTGCACCTCATTTCATCCCGCAGTCGGGGGAGTGTCGCCGCTGGGGCGTGGCCCCTCTGCGTCAGGTGGGCTGTCCTTCCTGGCAGGCTGCACGGATGGACGGAGGGGACTTGTTCAGCTGCCACCAGATGAGGTGAGGGGAGGGCTTCGTGCCCCACTAGGCCACGTGGGGACACAGGGTTTCTGGGGTTTGGGGTGGCAGGGAGAGTGGTCGCTGGGGCTCAGAACCTGGGGGAGAAGGGCCATGGGTCCGCTCTGCCTGGCTGCCCCACAGCCCCCAGCTCGCCCCCAGGCGGGTGTAATCCAAGCCCCATCACAGAGGGAAGGAGGGCCTACCTGAGCTGACCCCACCCTTGTGGCCCTTGTGGCCCAGGGCATAGTTTCTGGGGGCTGTGTCATCTCACTAATGGTCACCCTGTCCCCCCAGGGACAGCACAGCGGGAGGAGCAGAGCCACTGCGGGTGGTGCAGGTGTGGCTGGGGACAGGGGAGGGAGACGGAGATGTCGGAGCCATGCAAACAAGAGCTTCTGGGCCTCGCAGCTGCCAGAGAGGGCCTAGACCCCCGCCCCTGCGCCCCCAGCCCTTCATCCCTGCTGCAGGGGCTGGGGCAGCTTGCCGCAGGGCCTGGCTCCTCCCCACCCTGGCAGAGGGGAGCTGGACCTGGGGCCAGGGTCCCCGGCAGCAAGGGTGAGAGCTGGGCTTCCCTGGGTCTCAGGCTCAGGCAGCTGCAGCCCTGGGGAGAGGGAGCTCCAGGCCCAGCCAGGGAGGAGCTGCAGAGGGGAGCCCAGGGCGCATGCCCAGCGTGGCAGAGCTGGGAGCCCTGGCTGGTGTGTGGGTGGGGCTGTGGGACAGGTGACTGAAGTCGTCGACAGAAACGCTCCACTACTCTGGGCTGGAAGCCTCAAGGGCAGGAGGGCAGGGGCACTGGCCCTCCCAGGGCTCCAGGGCCCAGGCCCCGCCCCTCCCCGGGGCCTGTGCATCCTCGCCCTTCCTTGCAGGCGTTGGATCCGGGCCCATCTGCATCTCAGAGACCCTGCTTCCGCACGCAGCTCCTGGGGCTTCCCACAGGGACCTGCCCACCGGACTGGTCGGCCCGCGGCGTGGGCTCAGCGCTACTTCCAGAAGGAAGGAGTCGGGGACTGCGAGTCCAGCAGACAACACCCACAGACAGACAGATGGACACATGGGCTCTGGGGCTCCTACACGCAAGGCCCGCGCTTGCAGTCGGCTGTGTCTTCCCTCTCACAGGGGCTGTGGGAAGGAACCCATCAGGACCTCGTCTGGGGCTGCCTTCCTGCGTGGCTCCTCCACAGCCCTCCCCGTGGCTGCCGACCTCACAGGGGGAGGGGGGAGTGTCCTGCTCCTGCACCATGCCCCCCGCCATGGGCCCCTGTCCCGTCGCGAGGTCCGGAGCAGCTCCGGCAGTGACCCAGGGTTCGGGTTCCATCCGCCGTGCCAGCCGCCGGCTGTGTGGCCCACGAGCTGTCCACACTGCTTTCCGGAGACGCTGGTGCTCGGTGCGGCCTACTTTATCTCTGCTCCATCTTTGCGTTTGCGGTTTGCTCCTGCTCTGGGAGGTGCCTGCTTCTTCAGGGTGTTAATTTCATCTGTGCTGGTCACGGTGTTTCCGTGTATCTGCGTGTCGGGTTCACCCCATCATTTACGCCTCCGCGGTGTCTCGACTGTTCCCCAGGCCCCCGGGGGTGCTCTCGGTGCAGGCGACAGCGGCCACAGCCGGCAGCAGGGGACACGGAGGCCGCTCCACGGCTGGAGCCGGGCTGCAGCTGCCTGCCCACGTCCTTGCCAAGTGAGGGTAAGAGCCCTCCTGAGATGTGCAGGGGCCGCGGGGCGTCTGGAGCGGGCACTTGTGGACCACGGGCAGGGAGACCGCCTGGGCTGGCAGGCGGGGGCGTGGAGGAGGCTCTCTGTGGGCAGAGGCGGCCTGGGAACAGGTGTTTGTGGTGACAATAGCAGTCGCCATGACAACCGTCACCAGTGCTTCCTGCTGCAGAATCAAGTTGTCTCCAGGGGAACTCTGAGGCTGGGAAGACTGTGATTCCCTCTGGGAGGCAGGGAGGGGCTCAGGGGCCTGGGGGTACTGCTCCCTGCTTCTCGCGTGGGCCTGGAGCAGGGCTGTTTCTCAGGCAGAACCCCCCAAAGCCGCTGCCTGGCCCTGAGCAGGCTGGGAGGGCTGCCTGGTGCTGCCCAGTGAAGGCAAGGCCTTGAGAGGGGGCTGGGGGTGCGGGGCCCCCATACACTGAGCGTGTGGTGCCAAGGACGGTGCCTCGCAGGAGAGGTGCTGGTAGGCAGTACGGGAAGACGAGGAGGGCAGCGCCGTGTCAGGGAGCCTGCTCGGCTCCAGTCCCAGCTCGCCTCTGCGGGTGCTGCGGGGGGCAGACGTGTGCCCGTGGGAGCCTCAGCCCTTCCCGTTGCTGGGCCACGGCTCCTGAGTGCGTGTGGGATGCGGGCCGCGAGGGAGCAGGGGGGCTGGGGAGGAGATGGCCAGTGCCACCTGAGACACATCCATCAGGCTGGCTGCAGGCAGGGTGGCCACGCTCAGAGCCAGGTCCCTGCCCTCCATGCACACCCCAGGGTTCCGCTACAGGGATGGGAGGGCACGGGGCAGTGAGGAGACAGGCGTCCAGGGAGGGGATCCCGGGGAGGGGGTGACCCGGGCACCCTCAGTCTGGGAGAGGATCTCTGAGCACCGCAGTGGGGCCAGATCCGTAGCCCCACAGGGCTACTCGGTCGTTGGCGGTGAGCGGCAGCTTTTACACCCTCCTCCCACCTCCGTGTGTATCCGGCGTTCACATCCCCAGAGCACTGCTCCTGTCTTGGAAACACCCCTCTCCTTGCTGCCAGCTCCACGGGCACACTGTCCCTGCCTCGCCCGGCTTTCCAAGCCCCTGGATCCTCCCTTTGCTTCCAGCGTTAGGGAGCCCCCTCCTGCAAAGTGTGAAACAGCAGCGAAGCTGGCAGGGCGCCAGGGCACCAGGCTGCGGGCGGCGAGCAGCCTGCTGGCCCCACTTGGGGGGCACCTGGGTCCCTGTCCACGGATCTGCAGAGGGAGGGGTGCGCCCTGTCTGCCCAGGTTCCAGGTTCCTCTTCCGCACCAGGCTGCCCAGCTTCATAAACCTCAGACTGAGCCCTAAGAGGTTATAAGCTGCAGGTTTTAAAATGTCAAATCCAATCCTGGAGGACACAGAGGTACAAGATGAACAGCTCGCCAGCTGGGTTGGGCCGAGCCTGGCGCGGTGATCATGGTCTCTTTCCACAGCACGTGGAGCCAGGGGCCAGCGCCGCTCCTCCACGTGGCACCCGGGGCTGCTGGGGCAGCTGCCTCCCTGCGGCCGTTCCCTACCTTCAAGGGCAGGTCGGAGCCGCTCAGCTGCACACCGCCACCCCCAAGATGAACCCCAAGCGGACACTTGAATTGATCTGAACAACCCTGCCGCCGATGCCTCAGTTTTGGGGTGACCACACCGCCGCCCCGGAACGCGCTTCCGATGCGTTTGGTTTCCCATGGCTCCGAAGCAGATTGGAGCGGGCTCTCCATGGCCAGAAGCAGATGCCGTGGAGAGATCTGGGGGCAAACGGGGTAGAGCCTGCAAGGCCGACGCTGCGGGAGCCCCAGCTGAACTGAGACGTCCACCTCCCCCTGGTCCTGCGCACCTCAGGGCCTCGTGGTTGCAAACACGAGTTACCGAGGAGACGTGCGCGGCTCTTTTTGAACTCTGAAGACTTTGTGTGTTTGGTTTGGCTAAGGACATAATCAAGTAGAAATTTTGCAACAAATATGACGATGCTTCCTTCCCCCTGGGCACGTGAGCTTCTGCCGTGCGTGTGCCGTGTTGGAATTGCCGTCTGCCCGCTGCTCTGAGTCTCCCGCGTTTTAGCCCACCCTGGGCAGTTTTCCCCGCCATCAGCAAGGGCTCTCCGGTCTCACGTAAGCAGCAGCTCAGGACTTCCCTGAACCCCGCGCCTTTCCTTGCCAAGTGCTTCTTCCAGGGCGTTGCTGACTGCGTCCGGAGGGGAACTGGGCGGCTCTTGTCTGTCACAGAATAAACACATGGTGCCTAGTAGGTGGGTGACAAGTGCTTATTGGCCACATGGATGGGATTCACTGTCTGCCACTGGCAGGAACTATAAGGGACCACGCAGTAGGCTATGTTGTCTGGAAACCTGGGTGTGATTTTGCTGTTATCGTAGGGAAAATTCATTGGCACAGTGTTCCAAGGCCAAAAGAATAGGGGCATTTACAAAGCCTTTGATAAGAGCGCTCACCCAGAAACGCTGGACACACTGATGTCCTGATTCGGGATGTGGGCATCCCCAGTGGTGGCCTAAGCCACTGCACGGCAGCACCTGCCCCTCACATCTGTTCTCATCTCCCCTCGAGTCACGGACAAATATTGCACAACTTTTAATGTGAATTATAATTCCCACGATTGGACCGGGCTCACGTTTTTATTGGGCGCTTTTGCTTCACTTGGCTGTTCCTTCCCTTCGTCCATGATATTATTTTCTAACTTTGAGTTTCAAGGCTGTTGGTCTGTCCCACGTGGCAGATACTTCTCATTTGCTACTTAATTTTACGATGACTTTGATGCACAGAGCCATTACATCTGTAGACTGCCGAGCGCGCCCTGCCTATGGCTCCTGGCATTTGATGTGCAGACACCGGTCTGACTCCTCGAAGCCCAGCTCTGGGAGCAGGGGCTCTCCTGGAACCAGGAGCTCCTCTAAGACTTTGGATCCCGAGCACCTGCTGGTGAGCCAAGCGGGCGGCGTGCGTCTCTCGCGGAGCCCTGGGAGGCAGAGGAGACAGAGAGCGTAGGGCGCTGGGTGCCTGTGGGGGCCGAGCCTCAGGGCCACGCACAGTGAGCGTGGAGAGGAAGTGACCGTGAGCGCGAGGAGAAGCCGCGGCCACGCGCACTCTCAGTCTGCCTCGATCCCGCACTCCTGATGTTTCGCCATCTGCCCACGTGTCTTCCCTCCCTTGAAATAAGTCAGGGGCTGGAATTAATTTTGTGCTACATTTGCCTTGTCTCTTCATTTATTCCATATGTTCATTACGTCCCGTGTGCAGCCAGTCCTGCCCACCGCGCTCAGCTCTCATCACGACGCTGCGGCTTTTACTCCCGTACCTTGCTCTACAAAATATGCTTTATTGCCCTTATTAATCCCTCTGCTGATATCACCTCAAACGCTACTATTTTTCAAGAAAATCAGAGCATTATTAAAAGCCTCATGACTCTACACAGGCGGAATAAAAAGAGATAATTTCCAATGGGCCATGTCGCCAACAGATTTATATCGTAGCCATGGCGCACTCTGACAAAGCCTGGGTAGCTTCAGAATATGAACTTGAATTTGACTCTGTAGGAGTGGAAGCATTGGAGGGGACACAGACCTCGCTGGGAGGAGACTCCCACCTCTGGCCCCGGGATGTGGCAGGCTGGGTCACCCCGGGGACTTGGGCGGCAGACTCCACGTGGACAACAGGGGAGCTGGCCTGTGGATGCCCCGAGCTGCTGGCGGCCCCCGGCCCTCAGGTTCCCAGGTGACCTACTCCTCGCCCACCCCGTCCAGGTGTTCCAGGAGCCTTCAGTATCTTGTGTGCGACCGGAAGAAGAGGGCGGTGGGAGGGAGGTGGGGGAGAAGTGTGTGTGCAGCCAGGCTGTGGGGTTCCGCTCCAGGGGTGCAGGCCTGGGTTCCTGATTCTGTGCCAGAGGAGTGGGTGCCGTCAGCACAGGCAGGAGAGGAAAGGAACCAGGGGACGCACGACCTAACGACTCCCCAAAGTCTCAGGTATGAAGGAGCGTCACTGAGGCCCGCGCTGCACTTCCTCCCTAAGTGGTTTCGGGAATGAGCGCTCCGGGCCAGACCTGCTTAATGACTTCCTGGAGCAGCACTGGTGGAGGCCATAGCTTGCCGACTTCACCAGAGTGTGGACGCTGGCTGGGCCCTTGTTCTGCTGGGAGACATGTGGAGGTCAGGCGTCCCCCTGCAGCGGACAGAGGCTGAGACCCACACTCAGGGGCGGATCCCGGGCTGAGCAGGTGCTCTGGGGAGGCAGAGGCAGACCAGTGGGCGTCTCCCAAGGCTGCAGTGAGATGCGGGGGCGGGGGGGGGGGGGGGGGGGCGGGTCCTGGATGCTCGGCTCACAGCACTACAGGCCGGAAGTCCAACCCCCGTGCTGGCTCCTGAGGGCTCTTCTGCACCGAAGCCTGGCAAGAACCCCTCCCAGGGGAGGGCCATGGTGAGGAGGGGGAGGGTGTGGGGGAGGGGAGGGCCATGGTGAGGAGGGGGAGGTGTGGGGGAGGGGAGGGCCATGGTGAGGAGGGGGAGGTGTGGGGGGGAGGGGAGGGCCATGGCGAGGAGGGTGTGGGGGAGGGGAGGGCCATGGTGAGGAGGGGGAGGGTGTGGGGGGAGTGAAGGGCCAGGGTGAAGAGGGTGTGGGGAGGAGGGGAGGGCCATGGTGAAGAGGGGGAGGGTGGGGGGAAGGGGAGGGCCAGGGGGACGAGGGGGTGGGTGCAGGAAGCAGGTCTTCCTCTTCTCTAACAACTCAGAAATCTGAGGGGGGGTCCCATGGGGTCTTCCTTAATCTCTTCCACACCAGAGGCGTGAGGGTCTAATTGGCTGCCTTAGGCCCCGCCTCTTAAAGGGCCCAGCGCCTCCTGCCTGGCCGCTGGGAGAACAAGGCCCTCCCGCAGGAACTCTGGGCTTCCACCCAGGATGCACCTTGTTCTCCTGGGGCGGGGGCCTGGGTCTCCTCAGCAGAAGCTGGTGGTGGGAGCAGGGTCCCCACGGTGCGGAGGGCCTGGGGACCCTGCTCCCAGCAGAGCAGCCCCCCGCGGACCCTGAGCGTGGGTCTGGAGCTGCAGGGGGCCGAGGGCTGGGCTTCCGGGCCCCAGAGCAGGAGAGGCTCAGGGCGGCTCTGGCTGTGCGGTCAGGTCACCTGTGCTGGGGGCCCTGACTCAGCCCCTGTGAGCTGAGCCAGGCCTTCTGTGAACTCTGGGTTGGAAGCGGCTGCGCCTTGGAGCTGCTGTGAGCAGAGGCCACCTGGTGCCCTCCTCCGCTGCTGGCCTCTGTCCCCTGTGAAGCGCAGGGCTGGGCGCCCGCCAGGACAGCCCACGGTCTGTGTCCCAGGAAGCGGAGGCCTGCAGACTCCAGCCGCAGGGCCGCCCCGTCCCTGCCCGGTCCCTCTGTCCACGGTGCCAGCAGCGGCTGTGGCGGGGAGGACGTCTTGCCCTACAGGGTCAGCCCAGGGTCAAGGCTGCAGGCCCAGCATGTCTGGCGCTGTCTGTGCATGCACGGGAAAGGAGGGCAGGGTGTGCACGGGGGCGCTGTGCACACACACCTGGGCAGGGGCCTCCGCCCAGGCCCCGCCCCTCCCTCTTCCCCACCTTTGCTTCCCTCTCCTCAGCCCCGGCTTCTGTTCTGCCTTCAGCGCCTCCCGGGGGGGGGGGGGGGGCTGGAATGCTCCTAGGAGGGGAGGGGGTGGCGGCACGGCGCTCTGGAAAGCTGGGCAGGGACAGAAGCCCTCCCTGCCCTGCCCCGCCCCACCCCAGGGCCCCTGGCTCCCCCCCGTGGGACCTCCTTCTGCTCTCCCGGCTGCCCTGGAGGGAACTGCTTCTTCCCTGGCTGGGAGCCTCCGTGGGCCCCTTTGCTCCCTGGAAGGTCCCTAAGGCCTCGCAGGTGGCAGGTCAGGTCCCTGTGCCCAGCCACACACCTGGACACACTGCTCAGAGACGCGCGCACACCCCCACAGGCACACAGGCGTGTACCCGGGCACTCGCACATGCGATGCTCATATACATGCAAAGGCGCATCTTGCACTCACAGGTACACACGCAACATAAACACGTGAGCACATGGCACATGGGTGTACATACATGTGGGCGCAGCATACGTGGCTGCACAGCAGACACACACGTGCACGCAGAGCACGTGCACCTGCCTCCCTGTCGCGCCCACTCTGAGCTCCCTTGTCAACTCCTCCCCTGGACACTGGAGGACCTCTCTCCCAGCCCTGCGCCTCGAGCGTCCTCCCAGCCGCCTGTCCTGCCCCGCGGGCCAGGCTCCCTCTGTCTGTCCGCCAGCTTCGTCTCCCAGCACCCAGGCATCCTCCCCCAGGCACCTGCCGCCACATTCCTCGGCATTCTGCAGGGCTCTCGGTTCCCACGGGGGCCTGGTGCGTGAAGCCAGACCCAGCAGCTGACTCCCGGGGATCCCACAGAGCCGGGCAGGAACCCGTGCGTCGCTGGTGCCTTCCAGAGCCCGGGGACAGCAGCTTGGTTGAGGCCACGGCCTGAGAGACTCGCTACAGTGGCCGGGGGCTTGGGGGAGGACTGGGGAGGAGCGTGGACAGAGAGCAGGGCTGCTCCTGCCTCAGCGCCACAGGGAAGCCGCGACACGGCCCCTCCCCCACGGCAGCAGCCAGGCGCCCCGGAGGGTTCAGCGTCTTCGGGACACGACTCGGGGCTCTGCACCCACAGGTGCTGGAGTCCTTTCTTGGGCGACACAGCTCAGATGGGGGCCTCGCCTTTCCCAGAGCGGAGGGGCCACAGGGCAAAGCGGCAGAGTGGGCGGAGCAGAGCGCGTGGGTGTGCACCTGTCTCCCTGGGAGGAGGGAGGCAGCGCCCGGAGCTGGGCACTGAGAGGCTAAGACGTTGCCTGTTCTCCCTGTTCCAGCCTGGTGACTGCTGAATTCCGCAACGCAGGGGGAAGAAGAGCTTCCCAGAGGCTGCAGCCGCCCGCGCTCTGGGCATCCGTCAGTCATCGCTCATCCACCGAATGCCCGCGTTTCTTCACAGCCGCCTGTGGGTGCTGACTCTGCGTGGGGCTGCACTGAGGGCACCAAGCTGCCTTTGGACTTTCCTTTCTCCCTGTGGGAGCGCCAGGGGTCCCACCAACCCCTCCCCATAATCTTCTCAATTGTAAAAATTCTAGCTCTCAGCGGGGCACCTGCTGTTTAAAGCAAGATTGCATCTCTGCTGTCTTTGTAGCTCAGGGGACCGTGGGAGCAAACTTTGAACAAGCAGGCAGAGGTAAACATCCCAGTTCACCTTGCAGCAGGTGCCTTCTGCATCTGTGTCTCTGGCTGGAATGCAGCTATGATGGTGGGAGCTCAAGCAGCTCTCTTGGAGTGTGAGTTTCTAGTCAACTGTAGGGGAAGGCAGAGCAAGAAGCTGAGGGGAACAGTCCCGGCATTTGTGCAGCCGCCAGACCTGCACTTAGGCGCTTGTCCCTGAATCACCTGTCTGAGATAAAAATAAACTCCCGTCTAGCTCGGCCTAGGTTGTTCTTGGCGCTCTGTTCTTCACCCGGGGACATGCTGCCAGGTGCAGAGGTGGGGCAGAAAGTAGCCGTCTGAACCACCAGGCATGGTTCTAGAACCTGGGACGTGATGAAACTGAGCTCTAGAACCTGGGACGTGATGAAACTGAGCCACCGTGAGGATAGCAACGGGGTGGCCAGGAGATGGGGCCGGGAGGCCCAGGGAGCTGAGATCTGGCCAAGGAGGAGGCGCTGGCCAGGACAGGCTTCCTGGCTGGGTCTCTGGTGACAGAGAGGGGACTCGGAGCACGATGGCGCCCTGGCCGGTCCGAGGCCCGGTGGAAGGCGCCTGTGAGCCTGGGGCGCACAGTGGTGCAGGGGGGCGGAGCCCAAGTCCTGGAGCCTCTGTCTGGAGCTTCCCTGAGGAAGTGAGAGAGGGGAGCAGCTGCCCCACAATCCCCAGTACGAAGCAGCCAGCAAGTAAACGCTGGGTTCCCAGCAGCCCTGGAAACGCGGCTCTTGACCCACAGTGTCCCGGGAGAGGGAGGCCCCAGAGTTCATGCACTGAGCCGGCTGCAAGCCCCCAGGCAGCCGGTGAAGCCCACCCTCCGGGGAGGCCCCCGCCTCAGGGCCCTGAGATGCCCACAGTGGCAGGGGCTTCCAGGGTGTGCCCACATGAGGAAGAGGTCAGGCCTGACCCTGGGGTCCCTCCCAGGGACGGGAAGGGCATGGCCAGTCCCTCACAAACCCCACAGCGTCCGGGTGGGGGTGGCTGCAGCCGGGGACAGCTGGGGCTGGGCGACCAGACCGTTGTCCACACGCCGGCTCCCGGCGCGGCCCCTGGCAGCTGTGCGGGGCGAGCGAGCTGAGGTGGTGCGCGGGGCCGGCGTGGGCACAGGGCAGAGGATGTATCGCCCTCCACGGTCCGCGGGAAGATGTGCGCCAGGCTGTGCGCGCTTCCCAGCACCGCTTCCTAACCCGAGCGCCAGGAAAGGCGCCAAAAACTGGCTCCTGCCCAGTCCCTGCAACACCTGCACCCCTTGGGCGGCTCAGCAGGCGGCCTCTGTCCGCCCCTGCTGCCCGCCGGGCTTCAGCCATGCAGGAACTGGGAGGAGGGCGCGTGCAGGGGTGAGGCCGGCCCTGCAACCACGCAGGAAAGCCTTGGGCTCAGCCTCCTCGCTGAGGCCCTGCTTCCCCGGCCTCACGCGGGAAAGGCACACACTGCCCTCCTGGGTCTCTGCCTCCCGTCTCTCTCTTTTGTAAAGAAGCAGAGAGAGAGATCTTCCATTCACTGGTTCACCTCCTGGGTCTCTGCCTCCCGTCTCTCTCTTTTGTAAAGAAGCAGAGAGAGATCTTCCATTCACTGGTTCACCTCCTGGGTCTCTGCCTCCCGTCTCTCTCTTTTGTAAAGAAGCAGAGAGAGAGATCTTCCATTCACTGGTTCACCTCCTGGGTCTCTGCCTCCCGTCTCTCTCTTTTGTAAAGAAGCAGAGAGAGAGATCTTCCAATCACTGGTTCACTCCCCAAATGCTTGCCACAGCCCAGCCGGGGCTGGGCCGGCCCAAAGCCAGGACCCTGGGACTCCACGTGGGTCTCCCATATGGGAGGCAGGGACCCGAGTACTGGGGCCGTCTCCTGCTGCTGGCCCTGGAGCATTAGCAGGGAGCTGGATGGAAAGCTTGGGGGCCCGCGCCAGACCTGGCCCGCCGATCCGGGAGTAGGCGATCCATCTAGCAGCAGCTACCCTGCTGTGCCACAGCGGCCACCCCAGCGCCTTGATGGAAACACGTTTCCCACAAGCCGTCTCCCCCGGCATGGGTTTGCACATTGTCTGGGCAGCCAGCTTCTTCCTGGACGCCATCGTTTGCCCAACGTCAAGGCACAAGACGGTGATTTAACTCCTATGTGACACTGATTCGCTTTAAAAGTGCAAGCTCGCTGGTGTGTGCTCTGGGCTCGTGGGCTGTGCAGGTTGCCTGTCCCTGTGGGATGACCAGGAGAGCGCCCCTGCCCCGGAGGAGCACAGCCGCCGGCCAGGTTCTCCCGAGCGGCGGAAGCGCTGCCCAGAACCCATCCCAGACAGGGCCGCCCCTGTGGTCACGGCTGAGCAGACCAAGACCCGCTGAGATCACAAGGCCACGCACGCCCCTTTGCCAGCTGGCCTGAGCGACCGGGCCTCTTCTGCAGCCAGTTTAGCTGCCTCTCCCCCAAGCCTGCAGCCCCCTTCGCTGTGCAGGTCCAGTCCGGGCCACTCTGCCCTTCTGATCCAGCTGCCGCTAATGCACCTGGCAGGTGGTGGAAAGTGGCCCAGTGGGTCCCTGCCACCCACGTGGGAGACCCGGATGGAGTTCCAGGCTCCTGGGCTCAGCCTGGCCCCGCCCCCACCGATGCTGGTATTTGGGGAGTGAACCAGAGGACGGACAATCTCTCTCCCACTGCCTGTCTCTTTGTTGCTCTGCCTTTCAAATAAATAAATAAATATATCCTTAGGCGGGAAAAATAGCCAAGAAAGACCCACCCTCATTCTTCAAATTCTCAGAAAGATGCGTAGACTCTGGCGCACTTGTGAGGCCACGGCCCCCAGTGAGGCTCCACCCCTGCAGCACGTCCCTCCTTCCATTGGGTGGCCAGCACCGAGCAGGACACTTGCCCTCAGGTCGCCAACCCTCTGCTTCGTGCCAGGGCTGCCCTGGAGGGCTAGGAGTGGAGGGGCACATGCAGCGGTGGCCTGGGGTGGAGGAGGTGCTGGGGGCCGCAGACCCCCAACCGGCAGCCCCTGCTGAGACACCCAGAATCCCCACCGAGCAGGTGCACGGCCGGACGCCAGAGCCTGTTGTCTCAGGAATGGCGTCCCTGTGCCCAGATCTGTGCGCAGACAGCCCCTCCTGTCTATGACACGTTCTCCCTGGGCCCCCTCCCTACCCCAGGGAGCGCAGTTGGGCTGGCCGTGGGAAGCCAGGTTCCTGTGGTGCTCACCCCTCATCCCCTTCCTGTCTCTGACCCTCCTGCCTCTCTCCCACGAGGGACCCTTGTGGCTGCATTGGGCCTGCTGGGCAGCCCAGGACACCTGCAGCCGCCCTGGGAGGTGGCAGCTTGCAGCTTCCCAGGGTTGGGAGATGGCCGTCCTTGGGGGCCACTCTTCTGCCCCAGAGCTGTCTGGAGATGACCTCATCTAGCTGGTGCACGGGCCGACTTCCCCGAGGGGCGTTGTGTGTGCAGGCAGGAGAGAACAGTGGAGGCTGTGCAGGCACAGAGCGATGTCGCTGAACCTGAGCAGGGTTTGGAGTCAGCGCAGCGAGCCTGTGCGGCGTCCGTCTCTGCTCCAGCACAGTGAATGTTCAAGGTCACGGAGCTCAGTGGAGAGGGGAGGTGCGGCATTGCTGAGGCAGGCGCAGCGACTCTTGGCCCTGTATGTGCCCTTCTCCTGGGCCAGGCGGCATGGCTGTGTTCCCGTCCATTGCCCTGTAAGCCGGGGACCTGGCCGCCTGCTAACCGGAGTGGGAGGACGCGGGCGGGGCTCCAGCAGGAGCTTCCCTTTGCCCAGGCAGGCTGCTGACGGCACCCAGGGGTCCTGCTTCCGCCCCACCTGCAGCGCTGAGTTCCTCCCAGCCCGGAATAGCTCGAGTGGGCCGTGACCTCGGCGAGCACCCTTGAGAGACTCTCCAGGCGCCTTGAGGAGCTCGCTGGCTCTGCATCTGGGCGGATCTATTATTCATGCAGCCCTGCGCGGGCGCCGCCTGATTTACAGTCTCCGGGAGAGCACTCTCGGCAGCAGCCATAAACCACGTTCCCCGTGCTCGCGGGGAAAGTCACCTTTGCCTTGCTAAAGCTAGGGGTCATTGCAGAGACTCAGGTGGAGCAAGCGGGGGCAGGGCCGAGGCACGGCCGCCGTCCAGGCGCCACCGGAGTCCCCTCTGGACGAGCTCCTGGCTTTGTCTTCACGGACACGAGAGTCTCTGCTCTGGACCCCGTCACAGCCGGACCGAAGGCGAAGCCCAGGTCGCCTGTGGCAAGGGCCTCACTGCTGTCCACTGGGCTTTCCAGCGCATCTCGCCGCCCCGTAACCAGAGCCCGTGTGGAACAGCCCAGAGCAGGCCCGGAACGTGCCCACACGTCTGTTCTCCTCCATCTTGGGGGCTCTGTGTTTTAAAGCAGTGGATGCAGAAGCCGCAGGAGACGCGGCAGTGAGGCCACAGATGCAGACGCTGACGGAGAACTGACAGCCCTTCCTCTGTGCCGGAAGCTCGGCTGGGGGCGGCGCCTCCAGGAGCTGCAGCGCCGGCTTCTGACCTGATTTTCCTGTGACGAGGGGCAGCTGCCCAGGGCGGCACCTCTTCTCCTGCGGGGCCAGAGTCTCCTCCACGCCTTGACTGCCCGGCCCACCCAGGCGGTCCTGCCCCGACCCCTTGCTGCCCCGCCTTGCTGGATGGAGCCGCCCCCAGCCCTGCCTCCGCCATCACAGGTCTGCAGGGCTTCCTCTTCCATCTGACACACTCCCCTCTTCTCATCCCCTCCGAGCCCTCTTGGTGCTCACGTGGACTCATGACAGGAGCGCCCGTTTGCAGACGGAGGTGAGAGGCAGGACGGCCACCTGGACACCTGCACTCCCAGCAGGCACAGCCAGCTCCTCCCACGGCAGGTGGGCAGGGACGCCCTCACAGGTGGCCGCCCGTGGGCCCTGGCTGTGTTCCCGCCAGCTTGGCGGCCCCAAAGCTGTGCGTGTCGCAGCAGGTGCCTTTCCACGGCACGCCTCTCGGTCCTTTGTTGTGTCTCTCTCCAGCCCGTGCCCATAAACAAAGGAATAGATGGCCCAGCTGGCTGCACACCCCGTGACTGTGCTGAGTGCCGCCACGTCCTTCACGTTGAAATGGCGAGTTCTGTCCCGTTGCGGGCAGAGCCACCACACACAGCAGCCTCCGAGCTCTGGGCCGTTCAGCCACAGAGGGCCCGGGGCCACCTTCGCCAACACCCCTGCCGTACAGGCTGGGAGCAGGCTCGCACGGAGCATCTCTAGGTCGGCTGCAGGGCTCCCCACGCCGCCCGCCCACCTGCTCCGCCCAGCGAAGGGGCTGAGCTGTCCACAGCCGGGGTGTGGGCGAGCAGAGGGCCCTGGCTTGATGTCCCTGGGGCAGCTTTCTGCCCAGCCGGGGTCGGGGTGGGGAGGTGAGCGTCCTCACGCCCATGGCTGTGCTCAGCCAACGCCACCCTGTAAAAGGACCCCTGCCCTCCATTCTAGGACTGCCGAGCTGTGCTGTGGGTGTCGCCTGGGCTCTGCCCTGCACTATTGCAGGAGGAACCAGCCAACTCCCAGGCGGGGGGACTGTGAGGGCAAGGGGACGCACACCCCAGACGAGGTTTGGCTGAGCACACGGGCAATGGCACATGGCAGGGTGCACACACCCTGCAGGCCGGCTCAGCAGTGGCCCCTGGGATGGCCCAGGTGTGCCCCTGCGTGAGGGCATAAGTAAGCGCCCACTGTGTGCATGGCTCACGGCCCTCCTGGCCCGGCCAGTGCCCACACCTAGAGCAGCAAGTTGACAGCTGCGGGGCAGGGTGGGAGTGACAAGTGAGCGCGCCCCAGGGACCCTGGAGGACAGGCAGGTGTCTGGGGAGCAGGAGCCTTTACAGAGGGCTGGGAGGCACGGGGAGTGGGGAGCCTCCTTGGGGCCAGAAGGAGAGCGGAGCCACTAGAGGCCTGGTGAGCAAGGTGCTCCAGGAGCCCGTCCTCAGGGGGGTCAGGTGTGGGGGGAACAGGTGTGGCGTGGGATAAGCTCGTCCTCAGGGAGGTCAGGTGTGAGGGAGGGACAGGGGTGGGGGCGACAGGTGTGGGGTGGGACAGGCCCGTCCTCAAAGGGGTCAGGTGTGAGGGGGACAGGTGTGGGGTGGGATGGGCCCATCCTCAAGTGGGACAGTTGTGGGGGGAACAGGTGTGAGGTGGGACAGGCCTGTCCTCAGGGGGGGTCAGGTGTGGGGGGAACAGGTGTGGGGTGGGACAGGCCTGTCCTCAGGGGTGTCAGGTGTGGGGGGAACAGGTATGGGGTGGGACAGGCCCATCCTGAGGGGGGGTCAGGTGTGGGGGGAACAGGTATGGGGTGGGACAGGCCCATCCTGAGGGGGGGTCAGGTGTGGGGGAACAGGTGTGAGGTGGGATGGGCCCGTCCTCAGGGGGGTCAGGTGTGGGGGGAACAGGTGTGAGGTGGGACAGGCCTGTCCTCAGGGGGGGTCAGGTGTGGGGGGAACAGGTGTGGGGTGGGACAGGCCTGTCCTCAGGGGTGTCAGGTGTGGGGGGAACAGGTATGGGGTGGGACAGGCCCATCCTGAGGGGGGGTCAGGTGTGGGGGGAACAGGTATGGGGTGGGACAGGCCCATCCTGAGGGGGGGTCAGGTGTGGGGGAACAGGTGTGAGGTGGGATGGGCCCGTCCTCAGGGGGGTCAGGTGTGGGGTGGGACAGGCCTGTCCTCAGGGGGGCTCAGGTGTGGGGGGGAAAGGTGTGAGGTGGGACGGGCCTGTCCTCAGGGGGGAACAGGTGTGAGGTGGGACGGGCCTGTCCTCAGGGGTGTCAGGTGTGTGTGGGGGGAACAGGTGTGGGGGGGACAGGCCTGTCCTCAGGGGGGTCCTCAGGGGGAGTCAGGTGTGAGGGGGGACAGGTGTGGGGTGGGACAGGCCCATCCTCGGGGGGGGCCATATGGGGGGGGGAACAGGTGTGGGGTGGGATGGGCCCGTCCTCAGGGGGAGTCAGGTGTGAGGGGGGAACAGGTATGAGGGAGGAGCAGGTATGAAAGGGGAACAGGTATGGGGTGGGACAGGCCCATCCTCAGGGTGGGTCAGGTGGGGGGGGGGACAGGTGTGGGGTGGGACAGGCCTGTCCTTAGGGGGGTCAGGTGTCGGGGGGAACAGGTATGGGGTGGAATGGGCCTGTTTGGGGGGGTCAGGTGTGGGGGACAGGTGTGGGTTGGGACAGGCCCATCCTCAGGGGATTCAGGTGTGAGGGGGAACAGGTGTGGGGGGGAACAGGTGTGGGGGGGAAGAGGTGTGAGGGGGGAACAGGTGTGGGGGGGAGCAGTCAGAGTTCGGGCCGACTGCTACTTCTTGAAGTTCACACGGCTACAGAAACACACGCCACACTCAGCTTTTTCTTGGTCTCAGTGCTGAGAACGGCCCAGACCCACACAGTCCCACAGCAGGCCCGCGTGTTCTGGAACCTTCCAGCAGGGTCCATGGAGACACACACTCCCTGCGGCAGGGGGAGTGGCTGACCTGATGGCTTCCTGGGCCTGTGAGCATCAGTTTGGATTGTGAAGTGGCAGTGGCGACATTTAGCTCGTACTGGCTTTCCGGTCTCTGGGGTGGAAGGGGCCTCCCGGGAGCAAATGTGTGAGGCCCAGGGGACAGAAGACAACAAAGCACAGAGGAGCCTGGGGAACCCGGGATCAGCCCCAGGTGCACGGGGCTGCCTCTGACAGAGAGCAGGGGTGGTTATTGGTGGGCAGGTAGCAGGAAGGCACGGGACTGGGGAGCCATGGAGACAGGGCCATGGAGGGACAAACATGGCAGGGGCTTCAATACCGGAGAGGCGAGCTTAAAGCCCAGGAATGGAGTTCACGGGAGGGGAGGACGGAGCTGATTCTGAGAGGCGTCCCAGCACTGCAGGGCCACTCATGACAGCCAGGTCCACAGGCGGGCGAGTGGGGGAAGCAGACGCAGTGGGCTCTGCAGGGGTGCAGGAGGAGGCTGCTGCGCTGCGGCCTGTGACGGAGGGGTGGAGCTGGGGACCCCTGCACAGTGAAACAAGCCCTGCGCACCTCGCATGTTCTCGGAAACCAAAATCGCCAAACTCAAGGACAAGTGGAAAGAATGGGGTGAGCAGGAAGCACTCCGGATGGGGGGATGGCTGTGCAGCTAACTTGATGGTGACCATCCTCATGCTACGGAACTGCCCATCCAATCATTGCCATAGCTCAGGCTCGCATGATCTCCACTGCTCAAGTCAGTACTGTATTAGGGCTGGTGTTGTGTTGTAGCTGAGGGTAAAGCCGCCACCTGCAGAGCCCGCATCCCATAGGGGCACCGGTTCAAGTCCCAGCTGCTCCACTTCCTATCCAGCTCTCTGCTAGTGCACCTGGTAAGGCAGTGGAGAATGGTCCAAGTCCTTGGGCTCCTGCACCCATGTGAGAGACCCAGAAGAAGCTCCCGGCCCCTGCCTTCGGATTGGCCCAGCTTATGCTGTTGCGGCCATCTGGAGAGTGAACCAGCAGATGGAAGACCTCTCTCTCTCTCTGCCTCTCTGTAACTCTGCCTTTCAAATAAAAAAAGTAAATCTTTAAAAAAAATACTGCATTTTAAAAGATACCTTAAATTTTAAAAGAAAATGAATTTCTTGTAGCCAGAAATAAAAAAAAAAAAAAAAACAAAGGAGACAAGGGAGAGGATAAATAACTTTTTAAAAGAAAAGTAATGGCCGGTGCCGCGGCTCACTAGGCTAATCCTCCGCCTTGCGGCGCCGGCACACCGGGTTCTAGTCCCGGTCGGGGCGCTGGATTCTGTTCCGGTTGCCCCTCTTCCAGGCCAGCTCTCTGCTGTGGCCAGGGAGTGCAGTGGAGGATGGCCCAAGTGCTTGGGCCCTGCATCCCATGGGAGACCAGGAGAAGCACCTGGCTACTGCCATCGGATCAGCGCAGTGTGCCGGCTGCAGCACGCCAGTGGCGGCGGACATTGGAGGGTGACCCAACGGCAAAGGAAGACCTTTCTCTCTGTCTCTCTCTCTCACTGTCCACTCTGCCTGTCAAAAAAATTTTAAAAAAATTAAAAAAAGAAAAGTAACATGACTGAAAGCACTAGGAAAAGGCCTTTTGGAAAAGGAATTCCTCAAATTCCTGCAGGGTAAGTGGAATGATGGGGAGGGAGGTGCCCTGTGTCTGGGTGGGGGGATGAGGGGTCCGGTGTTCCTCCAGGGCACCCCTGGACTGAAACTCAGACCTGGGGGGCTGAAGGAGGGACGTCTCAGTCTCGGCAGCTGGGAGGTCAGGCACCATCCAGGCAGTCCACAGAGGACGGCACAGGAGCCCGAGTGGGCGCCGTCCACAGGAGGTCAGGCAGCATCCAGGCAGTCCACAGAGGACGGCACAGGAGCCCGAGTGGGCGCCGTCCACAGGACTGAGGTGGCCACGCCAGCATCAGTGGTGGGAGAACACCCAGGCGCCGACTCCTGGGAGTGGAGGGCTCCACACCCCGCGCTGGCCTCTGTGTGGGGCCAGCCCTCCGGTGTGTTTGTCACAACCTGGTGAACGTCCCTCCAGCTCTGTCAGAGGCTGCAGGCAGGCAGCGTATTTGCAAGTGAAGATGAGGAAAAGGTACAAGGGCTTTCAGAGATAAGAGCCGGGATGTGTAAGCCTTAACAAACTTCCTTCTCATGGACAGGAAATGAAAAAGGAGCTAGCAGGGAGCAGATAGCATCGCTCGGGGATCTGAAGCCTGGTCTAACGCATCATCACACAGGGCGCTTCGGTCGGCAAGATCAACAGCAGCCGACGCTATCCATCCCCACCAGCCAGTCACAGCACGCTTCAGCGTCCCGGACAATCGTATCATCAGTCCCATTCATCGTAAATTGGGACTACGTGCCGCAGGTCTTCTTCCTCAAAGCGGGCCCCCCTCTACACGTGGTGCTGTGGATCATCATGCACGCACACCACGCTTCCAGCCACGCCTCGCTCCAAACACTCGCCGGTGTTCCCGCCCCTCTTCTCCAGGTACCAGTGTTACTCTCCTCATTCCATAAAGGGACAGGGAACACGGAAACCATTCCATGCAAACAGCCCGCTGAGTCCATCTGGAGTTGGCCGAGAAAACACCACTGAATTCAGACGACAGCCGTGCCACTGTTGCTTGAGGTTGGCGAGTGGGTGACCAAAATGGTTCAGTGACTTCCATCAGAGACCTCAAGGCGGGTTAGGCAGAAAGCCTTCACTTCCCATCAACACCTGGGAGCTGGTGTTGAGGAGGTTCCCCAGACTGCCCCAGGCATTAAAGGGACAGAGCAACGAACCCCTCCGTGCCTTGGGTGGGCGTGAGGCTCACGCTTTCCACCCTAGCTGGACACGCCGGAGGCGACGTCCCCATCAGGACAGCCAGCTGGGGCTTCTGTCTGCTGCTAAGTGGAGAGAGAGCCGCACGCTGGTGCCTTTTGGAAGACACCCGACAGCCGCAGCAGGAGAGGGGCAGCCCAGACGGGAGGGGCAGCCCAGACGGAAGGGGCCCCCGGCAGATGTGCTGCCCTCCCCTGTGCGGGAGAACCTCCAGCCCTGGCAGGTGAACTGCAAACCCCCGAGACCAGCACAGACCCGGCCAGTCTAGGGGGTGCGATGAGTTCCAGGGCAGCCAGGGTTCCTGGAACAGGAGCCAGGGAAAGGGAGGTCCGAGGGTGCGCCGTCAGCTGAGGGCATTGATGGGACACAGAGGCTGACCGACCTGGCCGTCCTCACGGTGCCGGGGCTGGACGGCTGGACGAGGCACAGCACAGCCCTAGCAGGGCTCCTGCAGCCCATCCGTCTTCACAGGGCTGACAGCCAGCTCTGGGCTCACACCCTGCTCTTCAGGGCCACTGAGCCCATCGTGGTCACCACCCACATGACCTGATTTAAACCTAATGGCTCCTGCCGGCGCCGCGGCTCACTAGGCTAATCCTCCGCCTAGCGGCGCCGGCACACCAGGTTCTAGTTCCGGTCGGGGCCCCTCTTCCAGGCCAGCCCCCTGCTGTGGCCAGGGAGTGCAGTGGAGGATGGCCCAGGTGCTTGGGCCCTGCACCCCATGGGAGACCAGGAAAAGCACTTGGCCCCTGACTCCTGCCATCGGATCAGTGCGGTGCACTGGCCGCAGCGCGCTGGCCGTGGCGGCCATTGGAGGGTGACCCAACGGCAAAGGAAGACCTTTCTCTCTGTCTCTCTCTCTCTCACTGTCCACTCTGCCTGTCAAAAAAAAAAAAAAAAAAAAAAAAAAAAAAAACTAATGGCTCCTAAAGTCCTTGCCTCAGAAACCATCGCACTGGAATGAAGGCTTCAAAATACAAGCTTTGGCGCAGGGGAGGGGAACAGCCATCCAGTCCCTAAGAAGGAAGCATTGTCAAGAACTTGTGGTTTCTCAAGCACAAAGCCTGGGCATGTGGGTTAAAGCTGTGCAGTATCTGGCGACGGCACTGCTGTGGGGCTGATGGGCAGGCGCCGTTGTTAGGAATCGGACTTCCAGTCAGGAGACTTGCAAGGGGCCTGTGCTGTGGTGCGGTGCCAGCGTCAAGTGCTGGCTGCTCCTCTTCTGATCCAGCTCCCTGATACCACACTGGGAGAAGCAGTGGAAGATGGGTTGGCCTGGGAAACCTCCATGGAGTTCCAGGCTCGTCCTCTGGCCCGGTGCAGCCCCGGTCTTGGCAGCTGCTGGGTTTGTGAATCCGCAGATGGAAATCTTCGTTCCTGCGGTGCCGGTCGGAGCCCCAGCTGCTCCCCTTTGGCTGCAGCTCCCTGCTAACGCGCCTGGCAAGCAGTGGAAGATGGCCCTAGTACTCGGCCTCTGCCCCCACGCGGCGGCACTTCTGGGCTCCTGGCTTTGGCTGGGCCAGCCCTGCCTATTGTAGCCATCTGGGAGGTAAACCAGCAGATAGAAGATCGATTCTCTCTCTCTGTAACTCTGCCTTTCGTATAAGTAAATAAATCTTTTTAGACAATAGAGAAGACTTTCAGGGCATCCCAGGAGAAAGACACACCAGACGAAGATGACGCCTGGGAAAAGCTGTACCCATAAACAAAGGATACAAACTGTTGAGCCACACCCTCGTCAGTCACTCGCGAGCTCAGCCACTGACTACCAAAGATGGAGGCTCCTGGCGCAGGGAGCAGAGGGGAGACGCAGACCCTGACGGAGGAAGTCGGCATCTAAACCCTCCAGGGATTTCCACACGCGACACCCACCGCTTCGCACAGGATCCCCAGATGTAGCCAAGAAAGAGGACCAAGAAGAAGGGGAAACACAGGAAGCGTCCCGGAGTCTCCCTGCCCCGGAGCTGCAAGGTGTGGCCTTGCCACGCTGTGAGGCCCGCGGTCCCGCAGAGGTGAGTCCAGTCAGAGAGCTCGCCCCCATGAAAAGCGCCACTGCCAGTCGCTGAAACGGAAGCTCAACAGGGGAATGAGGCGGAGGACGGAGAAGAGGGTCGGGCCGCGAAATAAAGGGCGTGCAGGCCTCAGGGGCACGGGGAGCGGCAGGAGCAGGAGGCTGGCGCAGCTTGACTGTGTGATCAGGTCTCGCGTGGCGTGACAGCGCGTGGGGAAGAGGAGCTTTGGAGGAAATGCTGAGACCTTCCCCACACTGCTGCTCGGTCCTGTCACAGAGACTCGTCCCAGGTAGCACAAACACTGCTGCAGCCCAGCGGACAGGCTGCTCCGCAGAGCACACAGGGAGAAGCCTTACCTCCCCCGGAGGAGCAAGGATCCCGCGAGCTGCAGTCGCACAGGGCAGCGGGAGCTGGACGCTGAAAGTGCCGGCTACCCGCGTCCTGTCCAGGGCAGGCACCTTCCCCAGGGGGCACGGTGAGCATGGAGCCCAGAGGCCTCACTGCCTGTAGGACGGCAGAGAAACACTTCCGGAAGAAACTGAATCGGGACAGAGGGAAGTCGAGGAAGGAGTACAAGCAAGAGAAGGCGCGAATGCAAGCAAACATGGCTGCACTAACACCATGTGCGTTCTACACCCTTGGAGGCTGGAAGCCTGCATCATCCCTCCTGCGTCTTCTCGGGTGACTGCTAGCTTGCACTGGGCTGTAAGGGGCAAGTCCACATAGCAGAATCTGGAGTCTGGGATCCCAATTCCCTGCAGAAGAAATGGTCGTGACATTAACAAGATGACACAGACGGAAGAAGTTTGGGAAACACCTGCTCAGAGGACGGGAAGAGGTGGGGAGAGAAACACAAAGCAAATAAAAATACAGAAGCGACATGGTCTGAATGACCCCTTTCTTTCTTTCTTTCTTTCTTTCTTTCTTTCTTTCTTTCTTTCTTTCTTTCTTTCTTTCTTTCTTTCTTTTTTACAGGCAGAGTGGACAGTGAGAGAGAGACAGAGAAAGGTCTTCCTTTTTTCCGTTGGTTCACCCTTCAATGGCTGCTGTGGCCAGTGCGCTGCGGCCAGTGCACCGCGCTGAACCGAAGCCAGGAGCCAGGTGCTTCTCCTGGTCTCCCATGCAGGTACAGGGCCCAAGGACTTGGGCCATCCTCCACTGCCTTCCCGGGCCATGGCAGAGAGCTGGACTGGAAGAGGAGCAACCGGGACAGAATCTGGTGCCCCGACCGGGACTAGAACCCGGGGTGCTGGCGTCACAGGCAGAGGATTAGCCTAGTGAGCCCCAGCGCTGGCCCCCATACATTCTTAATCTTGAAAACCAATAACTATTTCAGGGTAATATTGTATAAATGACTGTTATCTCTAAGTGCCAAATTCAAGATTTTTTCTCATTATGTGAACAAAGATATGGGCCTTTAAATATTTTACTAGACCACATGACCTGATGTTAGGCTTCTCAAATCAACAACATGGGGAGACTGCCGGAGACAAGGGTTTTGGTGCAGTCACTTGGCTGACTCCACAGACGTGCGGCTTCCCCGTCACCAGGTCCCTCCAGAGCACCAGGGCCCACATCAGACAGCGGCTCAGCCCAGGCCCCATCTCCGATGGTCTCACAGTTCAGGGTCTTCAGAGAGACCCCACCCACACAACACTCTAAAGGGAGGTGGTTGGCAAGATGCAGGGGGCAGATTTCCAGCAAGTTCCACCACACCGTCACTCATCTGACATCAACAGGGTGTATTTGCATCAACAAGCGGTGGGGGTCCCTGGGGCAGGGGCTGGGCAGGTTCTTCCCGGGCTGCTCTGCTCTGTGCCCCTCAAGTTCTCTTTCCGTGTTATTCTCACCGCCTGTTGTAGTCAATAGCACCTTTGTTAAACTGTCCCTCATTCAACCTGCTGTGTGGTTTCCGTCTCCTGATGGGGCAGTAAGAACGTCTATTCATAAAACATACCATTAAGAGACTAGAAATTCAAAACCAATGAGTGGCCGGCGCCGCAGCTCACTAGGCTAATCCTCTGCCTTGTGGCGCCGGCACACCAGGTTCTAGTCCCGGTCGGGGCGCCAGATTCTGTCCCGGTTGCCCCTCTTCCAGTCCAGCTCTCTGCTGTGGCCCGGGAGGGCAGTGGAGGATGGCCCAAGTCCTTGGGCCCTGCACCCCATGGGAGACCAGGAGAAGCACCTGGCTCCTGCCATTGGATCAGCGCGGTACGCTGGCCACGGTGGCCATTGGAGGGTGAACCAACGGCAAAGAAAGACCTTTCTCTCTGTCTCTCTCACTGTCCACTCTGCCTGTCAAAAAACAAAAACAAAAACAAACAAACAAAAAAACACACTGAGTGAGATAAGGTGTTTGTGATACACATATCCACCCACAAATCAGAATATCTAAAGAACTAACACAGATAATGGGGAATTTCTCATTTTCAAATTTATTTATTTGAAAAGGACAGAGAGACAGAAAGCAGAGCTCTCTCATCCTCTGGCTCGCTCTCCAAAAGCTTACAACAGCCAGTGCTGGGCCAAGCCAAGCAAGGAACAGGCAACTTGATCCAGGTTTCCTACAAGGGTGGCAGGGACCCAACACTGCTGCCTCCCAGGATGTACGACGCCCCTGCAGTAGGCCGGAATCAGGAGCACAGCTGAGGCTCAAGCCCAAGCGTGCAGTGTGGGGTCCAGGTCCTAACCAGCCTCTTAGCCACCTTCTAAAAGCCCACCCAATTCTGGCAATACGGGATACAGGTGTCCTAACTTAGCCATCTTTTTTTTTTTTTTTTTTTTTGACAGGCAGAGTGGACAGTGAGAGAGACAGAGAGAAAGGTCTTCCTTTTGCCATTGGTTCACCCTCCAATGGCCGCCATGGCTGGCACACTGCGGCCGGCACACCACGCTGATCCAAAGCCAGGAGCCAGGTGCTTCTCCTGGTCTCCCATGGGGTGCAGGGCCCAAGGACTTGGGCCATCCTCCACTGCCCTCCCGGGCCACAGCAGAGAGCTGGCCTGGAAGAGGTGCAACCAGGCAGAATCCAGCGCCCCGACCGGGACTAGAACCTGGTGTGCCGGCGCCTCAGGTGGAGGATTAGCCTATTGAGCCGCGGCGCCGGCCTAGCCATCTTCTTAAGCCCACCCAGTTCTGGCAATACGGGATACAGGTCCTAACCAGTCTCTTAACCCCTTCTAAAAGCCCACCCCAGTTCTGAGAAAGTGCTGGGTAGGGTAGTTCCCAGAGGAGGGCATCCAATGACTCAGTCACTTCTAAGAAAGTGCTCAACCTCATCATTTCCCAGGGAAATGCAAATGAAACACAGGCTGCCGCCAGACAGCACACACCACACACACACACACACACACTAGAATGACTTGGGAAATTGACACTACTGAGTTCTCACAAGGATAGCAAGCAACAAGAATCCTCAAGCACTGATTTGATGTCTAACCTGGCACAGATCCTTTGGCACGTGGTGTGCCAGCATCTGCTACAGCTGAACACAACCCTTTGGATCTAGTGATTCCACTTCCGGGCATCTGCTCCAGAGAACATGGACCTGTGTTCACCCAGGGGTATGTAGGGGAATGTCCACAGCAACATCACTGCAACAACCCAACCTGAACCACTTCGTCAAATGTATATGGAATGAACACGTGTGCTATCTCATATAGTGAAATATACAGAGAAATCAATAATAAAACATGCCAATGTTGACTTATTTATTTGAAAGAGAAACTGAGAGAAAGACAAAGAGATCTTCTATCTACTCTGGTTCTATCCACTCTGGTTCTACGCACTCTGGTTCACTCCTCAAATGCTTGCGACAGCAAGGGCTGGGCCAGGATGAAGTGAGGAGCCTGGAACTCCATCCAGGTCTCCCACTTGGGTGGCAGGGAATCAGCTTGATCCATCACCTTCTGCCTCCCAGGACGCATATTAGCATTAAACTGAATCAGAACCAGAGTAGCTGGGACTCAAACCCAGGCACTCTGATACGGAGTGTGGGCATCCCAAGTAGTGGCTTTACCTGTGCCAAACACCTGCCCCAATAACAAAGTATTGCTTTATGCAAGAACATCAGTGAATACCAGAAACTTACGTATCCATGGGAGGAACAAGCACAAAGCATGCACAAGTACCCTATGACGATGCACAGTAGCGTAGTGCTCCCTCTGACGGATCTGGAAGGGGCCAAGTAGACATTTCTTGAACACTGGTGGCTCCCTTTTTAATCTTAAACTGGGTGGTGATTCCACGGATGTGTTCATCAAGCTGTATATTTATAATTTGTGTCCTTTTTTGTCTGTGTTGTTTCTTTTTAATGATTTAATTTGTTTATTGAAAAGCAGAGCCAGAGAGAGCGAGAGAGAGAGAGAGAATCTTCTACCTGCTGGTTCACTCACCAGATGGTTGCAATGGCCAGGGCTGGGCCAGACCAAAGCCAGGAGACAGGAGCCTCCTCTAGGTCTCCCATGTGTGTGCAGGGGCCCAAGCACTTGGACCATCTTCCATTGCTTTCCCTGGAATATTAGCAGGGAGCTGAATGGGAAGTGGAGTAGCTGGGACTTGAACCAGTGCCCATGTGGGATGCTGGCATCACAGGTGGCAGCTTCACCTGCTACACCACAGCACTGGCCCCTGTCTATGCTGTTTTCTAACAAACAATAATAAACAGATAATTAAAAACAAACCTTTTATATTATGTAGCTGTGCAACCTTCGCTTCCCATCACACCCATCCCATGAAATTCGTATGATCTGAGTCTTTTGCTTCCATGAACTCACATTGGTGCCCCTTCTTCACTGGACTTCATCTTAAACTTCAAGCCTGGTTAATGCTTCATGTTTGCTTTGGTTCTCGGTTCCTAATATATCTCAAACACTTATATTGAAATATATCTTGATTTCAGATTGTGTAGCCCATGAATTAACTCCAACCCAATTTCATACACAGCCCGACGGCAAAAATCCCAGCTTAAATGATTCCTCACTCCACCTGTGCAGTGAGACACTCAGACAGCATTCTCTACCTGGCTTCATTTGGTGGTATAGTGACATCAGTTTGCAATGGCTACAGAAGGATACTTCCTTGTGATTATCTTCTGCACATTGCCACTATCCAATTCAATAAGAAAACAGAGATGACTAATTCTCTTTTTCCATCCCTGAGGATATCCTAGTCTATTTTGGACACTGCCAAGCAAAATAGAGCATGAGAAGCATTACAATGAGGTGCCGTGAGAGTAAAGAGAAGAGGTATCTAACCCGTGATAAGTTGCCAAGGATGACAATGACTGGGCTGAGTCTTGCTGGATGAGAAAGTATCATATGTAGAAACGTCAGGTGACAGAGCACTTTGGGCAGAGAGAAATTCAACAGTAAAGGCAAGGTTGAAATAAAGCGATTTAATGTCTGCTTCTTTATCTCTAGAGGCCAGTAATGGTGCTATGCATTACAGACTTACTAAAATGCACCACTCATCCAGTCAACCAACTGATCATCCAATGAACAAGTCATCCACTCAAACAACAAAACAACCATCCATCCAACCAACTAAACAACTAACCATTCAACCAACCAACCAACTACTACAAAAACAAAATCAGAAAAAATGTATCATACTAGGTCTCTTAGGATGATTCAAAATATTCCCATGTGTTTGTAAAGATTTCTATAGACCTTAACTTATCCTTAAAATCCCTATCTGGCATTGGACTTGAGAACTGGCTCAGGGTAGCTAGGATATTCTGCATCCCAACTCAAGTATGGTGATTGTTTGACACGTAGGTCTCCATAAAACAGTAATGTACACATATTGCATGCATGTAGTTATAAAGATATTAAGTGTTTGTTACATAATTCTCAAAAATAGGAATAAATACCTGATACTCTTTAAAATAAATTTTGAATAAAAATTTATTTTACCACAAAATGCTGGTGGTAGTTTTTTCAACACTCTTCATGAGTTGTAATGGATGTACTTCTCTCTGGGGGAGTATTGATCATGGTTGGGGCAATGCAAGAATGGCACGTGTTTGACATTTCACTTAGGTTACGTCTGTGCATCTGTGTGGTGAAAAGGCAGTGCTGTGAGAGTACAAACTGAGGAAGGTATTTCCAGTGTCCAGGAGTTTGGTTTGTTCCATTTTTCTGTGAACTTAAAACTTCTCTAAATAATGAAGTCTATTTAACAAAATAAACTCAAGCTTAGCTGAACTATGATTTGCCACTTAAAATGCGTGTACTTACAACATGAGTGCTGGTGACTATCTTGATGTCTTACACACTAAGCAGGGTGGGAGTGAGGCAGTGGAGATGCAGGTCAGAGCCTCACCCACTGCCATCTTTGCAGCATCACGTCACGGAGCTTGCCTCTGTGCAATTTTTGTGCCGTCGTGGTGCAGGGTTGCCATCAAACAGATGCCCTTTAGTGCAAGTTCTGAGCATTTTTTATTTTTATTAGTAGTGTGACATTTAACAATGGTCTCACAAAATCCCTAAAAAATTAACAGTGAGTCCTCATGGGCTGGTATACGCCATTTCCAGCAAACACTGATTGCAGACCTTGGCACAATGCTCCTCTGTATACCTCTTTGTCTAACCTGAGGTTATGGCCATTTTATAGATGAGCAAAATCTACAGCTATAAAGAGATGTGTGAAGAAACACTGCGTTTTATAGGTAGTGGCCTCTTAACACCTAGCCCATTCCTACTTCCTTAACATTACTTCACAAAAAAAAAAAAAAAAAAGATAGGCTGTACAGTGACCTTCAGAAGCTCACAACTTTGATAATATCCACACAAACTATATGTGAATAGTTGGCAAAAGTGTACTGGGCATGACTTACCTGTTCAGAAGCATGATGCTATGTTGCCCCATGAAACATGTTTAACCTCCTTGTTTCGCTGTGTTCAAATTCCTGAGCATAATGTTTCCAAACAGTTGATAGTGCCTGTGCAATGTCCTTGGAAACATGGAAGGCACAATCAAACCCTCACAAGCACAGAGCAAAGCACAGGTCAAGGTGGGTGTTTCAGTGCTTCATGGTTGAGTCTGCCTGCTTGAGGGCCTTGCACCAAGAGAGAGCAAGGAAGTGTCCACTCCGTTGTTCCTACATGGCCTGTCCTGGAGGCAGAGCTGAGGAAGCAGGAATGTCCCTCTCAACTGGATCCCCATCTGTCATCCTTGTTTATCTTCAAAGGAAATCAGCCTCCTGATCAGGGCAGGAGACTCAGAGCTGCTGTGGCTCAAGGAAGCTCCAGGGCATCACGTGCTCTCTTCACTGGTAATAGCTATGCAGTCCAGGTAGGAAAAGGGATGCACCCTGGCGCTTGATTGCTTAAGGCTTAGTGTTTCACTTATGCTGAAAAGGGACAACTGGCCCAAAACAGAAAAAACGAGATGATGCCTTAGAAGCTTTCCAGCCAGCACCCTCTGTTCTGTGCAGGTGGATCCTACAACCAGGTGTAGAAGAGGTGCAGGGACGCGCATGACAGAGGACAGAAAGGCCGCAGCGCTGAGAAAGTTCAGCTTCCTCCTACTCTGCCTCTCACTGGCTGCACACTGGCCACATTCTCGCCCCTGCTGATCCAGGAACTCACTTGTGTTGTGAGTTTAACAAAGACCGCGGACATGGAGTCCCTGCCATGCAGTTAACACCCAACAAACACAAGCCCCTTCTGTGCGCCAGGATGGCCAGAGCGATCTCTCACCATGACACGCTGTCTCCTTTGGCTGTCTTTCCACAGGTGAGCCCTTAAACCAAACTGTTTCAACTCTGACCCATTAGACTTGCTGGCACCTGGCTCATTGCTTGGCATAGATTATTTCCTCAGCAAAACAAACAACAAACGGATTTTCAAAACAGATATTGTAGATATACATTTCAGTGTCAGAAATTATGTTCATGGCTCATTAATAAGCATACAAACCATATACTCAATATTCTGTTGGATTTATGATTCATAATTACTCAGCTTCCCACTGTAGGACACTTTTTAAAAAAAGACTTATTTTATTTATTTGAAAGACAGAGTTACAGAGAGAGGTAGAGACAGAGTGAGAGAGAAAAAGGTCTTCCACCTGCTGGTTCACTCCTCAAATGGCCGCAACAGCCAGAGCTGGACCAACCCGAAGCCAGGTGACTGGAGCCTCCTCCAGGTCTTCCACATGGATGCAGGGGTCCAAGGACTTGGGCCATCCTCCACTGCTTTCCAGGCGATAGTAGAGAGCTGGATCAGAGTGGAGCAGCCAGGACTCGAACCAGCACTCACATGGGATGCCAGCACAGCACATGGCAGCTTTACGCATTACGCCACAGCGTCAGCCCCACACTGTTTAGATTTTTTTTCACAGTTATGAACACAAATGTCATAGCTTACCTTTATGGGCATGTTGAGTCTCTTATCTGATATTTGTACATGGGTGCATTTCTAAGAAAAGATTTTTGAGCCAAATCATGTACCTGTGGGTAACTGGATTCTGAAAGTTTTTGAGATAATTGCTTTTAGATATGATCACTCAGTATACTCTGATTTCTCTTCAGAGCATATAAATCTTTTGCCTTTTAACTGTGGTAACTCAGTAACTTCAATGTGTTAAGACATTTTTTTCTCCTAATTTTTAAGGATAAGAGCTCTCTGTGACTACATACTAAATTGTTACATATGTCAGATCTGTTCTTATACTTTCAACTACTTTCCATGATCAGGTAACCTTTTCTAGCTATACTAAAATAGCCTTTTAATTGCTGTAGATTTACACATTTTAATAATGATTTTATAATATTTTATACAATAATAACATTATATTTATATATCGATAATATATAATTAATTACATATTAATAAATAATAAAGTGTTTTATTTATATTTTAATAGGGCAAATAATCCCTTTTAAACTTTTATGTAACATTTATTTTAAAAAAAATTTTGTTGTTCTTTGAGACACACATATACATGGTGAGGGGAGGAGGAGAGAAAGAGAGAGTGAGCTACCATCCTCTGGTTCAGTCCTCAAATGCCCACAACACCCAGGGTTGGGCCAGGCTGAAGCTGGGAGCCAAGAACACAATCCAAGTCTTTCATGTGGGTGGCAGGGACCCAACTTCTCAGTCCATCACTGCTGCCTCCTTGGGTGTGCATCACTGAAGGAGCTGGAGGGGGGCCCTGAATTCTGGGGCACAGGCATCTTAACTGCTAGGTCTAATGTCAGCCCCATAACTTATTTATCCTCCAATTAATTGTAGGAATATTTTGAATATTTTATGTACTTGAAATATTTAAAGTATGCAGATACTTAAATTTATAAATTAACTGGGGGAGAAATAGTATGTTTATGATAGTTCTATTAGATAACATAAAGTATGATTCCATATAGCCATGTGCTCATTTATTTTCCTGAGTTAACAGCTTTCTTTAAGTAGACTTTGCTCCTCTTGCTAATTTCACCCCATGTAATTTGTATGTAACCCTTGAATTTTCTACCTGTGCTAGTCACTTCCTGTTGCTGTAACAAAATCTCTAAAGGAAGAGGTTCCTGGAACTCACAGTTTTGAGGATGAACATCTGATGGGGCCATCTGCATTTGCATGGCTTCTGGGGAGGGCCTGTGGCATCATGGGGAGATGCCTGTGAGGAAGACGGCACGTGGAGACAGGAAACCAGAGAGAGCAGGAGCCTGTCTCGCTCTGCTACAAATCCCCTCTTGGGAACTAACTGGGGTCCCAGGAGAACTCTGTTAGTCCCTCCCAAGGGCAGTGCCCCAGTGGCCCCATGACCTGGCGTGAAGCCCCATGTGTTAAAGGCTTCCCCACTCCCAGGACAGCCACAGGGAGGCCCAAGCTGCCCACACACGGACCCCTAGCCAAGCTGAAACCACACCCAGCCAGAGCATGTGAGGCACGTTCCCTTGCCATGGCCTACTTGCTTCCCAGGTTCTTTCTCTCATGCTGACGGCAAGAAGCGTGCTGTGCCCGACACAGGATGGAGGTGGAGAGCATCAGGACTTACAGCTGCTGCTCGAGCGTCTTCTGGTCGTCTTGGTTTTGTAGATGCATTGTGTATCAGCGTTTCTTCTGCTACGTGGCTTTCTGTCCTGTGCTGAGAGCTTCCGTCCACTGTCGGTTCACAGTGATCTGGGAGGGTGTGGATTTGACTCTCTGCATTTCCTCTGCTGCATGGCACCCTGAGCTTCTTGCACAGGTGAGTCTATAGCATTCATCAAATTCATGCAACTCCCAGTCACTTTTCTTTCTGGACAATGTGTTTGTGCTGCCTCTCACTTTTTTTTTTCAGCCTCTCTCTCCCAGGCGGTGACCCAGGTCCTGAGTTCACTCCTCTTTTCTTCTGCAGGACCTCATCTGCTGCTGATTCCACGTTGTGATTTCGCTGTCATCAAGCGCTGTCACTTTCATCTCTGGAAGTCCCATTAGGTTGTTTTAATTTTTATGATGGTAGAAGAAATGACATAAAACTTGCCATTTTAACCCTTTAAATGTACAGCCCTGTGGCATTCGCACCTTCGAGGTGGTGTGTTTTAGAGGATTGTCTTCTTGACTCCACACCCAGGAAGGATGAAGGCCTCCAGCTCTTGCCCTCAGGCCAAGGTGACCAACACCTGCCCCTGCCTCCATGCCTTCTGCTACTCCGGATACCACACACGATCGTGCTCTCACAGTATCTGCCCTCCTGGGTATAACTTACTTCACTGAGCATTGTGTTTTCTTCTCATCCGTGTTGAAGCACATTGCAGAATGTCCGTCCTTTTAAAGACTGAGTCATATTCTATGATACAGAGAGGCCGTGTTCTGTTCATGCATTCATCTGGCAATGGACATCTGAATTGCTTCCCACTGTCTGCTGTTGGGCACCACATGGTGGCTGACGTGCGCGTACCGGTGAGGACATCTGCCTAACCTTGCTTTCAGCTAGGAGCCCAGAGAGGCTGTGGTGGGCCCCATGGAGTGCCCGAGGAAGCACGGTCCTGGTTTGCACAGCGCCACCTCACTTCCCCACCGCAGTCCAGCCTCTGCCTCTTGCTGCCACTTGTCTGTCTGGAATCCCCATCCCAGTGGGCGTGAGGTGCATTTCTTTGTGCTTCTAACACTGATGATGCCAACCACCTTTACGAGGGATTACTGGCCATTTGTGTATATATAAATTTTTTGCCCATTTCTTAATTACATTGTTCCCTTCATTGCTGCATTGTGAAACCCTTCCTACACGATGAATACTAATCGTATCAGATACATGATCCCCAAGTATTTTTCCCGTATGTGAGTTATCCTTTCCTTCTGCTGACAATGTCCTGTGCACAGTCTTCTTACACTTGTACGTCCTTGCTCACGATGCTCGTTTTCCTTTAAACACCGGAGTGTATTTACAATGTCTGTCATGGCTGAGTCTAGTGTTTCCATTCCATCTGTGACTCCTCTCTCTGCGCCTCCTGGCCTGCACCACAAGCTGCAGCTTGTCTATCCGTCCAGTTGTATTTGATTGGCTGCCAGTCGCCGTGAATGCTTCCGATTCCTTCCATTAAGGAATGCTTATGCTCGGTTCAGCAGAGTGCTATACGCCTTCACTGTTTTTTAAGGTTCCTAGAGTGGGCTCCGCGGAGTCTGTATACTAGGCCGTTAGCTGAACTGGAGGCTCTGACCCTTCTGCGTCTTCACTGATGGTCCCAATGGTCCCACCAGGTCTCTGTCCTGGGGCCGGATGCAATCCAAAGGCCCCCTCTCCCTTTGACCTCACAGTTGCCTAGCAGTTGTTGCCTTGCGTTGACATGAACTGGGCAGTAGTTTCAAGGAGTGTGCTCTAGCGCTGTCTCTGAACCGTTATCTCTGTGCACTCCTCCCAGACACAGCTGCCTCCTGCCCTTGCCCGACCACCACCCTCACTAGGCCAGTCTCTAGCCTTCTCTAGGCAGTCTAGAGTATGTCCCCAGGCAGAAGTTCATGGTGATGTGCGTGTGTGAACCAGCTTCCATGTGTAACTGTCAAGGGGTGGGATACAATGGAAACACAAATAATAATATGCATGCAAATACAAGGGCAGGGGTTTGACCTAGCAGTTAAGATTCCACTTGGGACACATGGATCCAATATCAGTGTCTGGTTTGGAGTCCTGGTTTGGCTCCTGATTCCAGCTTTCTGTTCATGGCAACCCTGGGAGGCAACAATGTCTCAAGTACTTGCTATCCACGGGGGAAAACTGGATTGGGTTCCTGGCTCCTGACTCCAGCCTGGCTCATTCCAGGATGCTTCCGCACAGCAGGTAGGAGATCTCCCTCTGTCTGTTGCTGTCTCCCAGGGAGAGAGCCAGCAGGGTACTGGATCGAAGTGAAGCAGTTGGGTCACAAACCAGCGGCCATAGAGGATGCTGGCGTCACAGGCGGTGGCATCACCCACTAGCCCACAATGCTGGCCCCACTTTACTTCGTGCTGACCCACAGGCCTTCAACACCATCACCTGCAGACAACTAAGGGCAACCCCAGCCAGCTCCTGAGGCCCAGACACACTCTGCAGAACAGGCAAGGAGGGAAAACAGAAAAGAAGGAGAAAGGAGAGAAGAGTCAGAAATGAGTCTGGTGCGTGCGCTGGGCCTTGAACTCCACTGCGGATTTCTTCTGGCCAAGGTGTTTTGCAGCTGCTGTCTCTGAGACCGTCACTGTCCATTCTTCCACTTCCTGAGGCCCACAGAGGCATACACCGGTCAGTACCAGCCACAGTTTGAGAGGACCAGTAAAAGTAAGAACGCATGGGTCCTTGTGCACAAATTGCGAGTCATTTCCAGAAGGTACCACCAGAGCACGAAGCCTGGCTAGAGCCCGGCCGGTGCCCTACAGGAGCCACAGGCCTTGGGCTGCTCTCTGCGGACTGCGGCCCCCGGACCCCGCAGGGAGGCTGCCCTTAGGGTTTAGGGGCTCTTCCTCCAGCTTTTCTCAGTCAAGCCCCCTCCCCTCAGGAAGAGCCGGGGTGGGGGTGGGGGGAAAGCAGCCGCGGGCGCCTTGCGACAGGCTGACCGCGCCGGGCCCCTGGCCCCGCCGGTCCTCAGTAAGCAGCTGAGGTGCCGAGCCCGAGCGCTGTGCAGAGGCTGCTGTCTCCATGTGGGCTCTGCTGGTCCCTGGGGCTCCGCGGGCCTCGGGGAGACCTCGCAATGACAGCGCTGAGCTCAGCTCCAGGGGCTGTGCCGGAACAAGAACGCCCCGCGGACGTGAGGCGGGCAGGGCGCACGGCTCGGCGCCCCAGCCCTGAGGACACGCCGTCACAGCCCCCACGGGCCGCCGGTCTGTCCGCGGCGCCTCTCACGCGGCGTCAGCTCTCCGGTCCGGTAGGTCGGGAGCGCACGTGCGCGACCCGCGCGCTGGCGCGCACCGCGGTGGGGACGCACACAGACGCATGCGCACATGCGTCCACCGCCCGGGCCGCGGGACTGCCCCCGCACAACCTGGCGGCTTGTCACGGACGGAGGAGCCACGTGGAGCTTGTCCCAGGACCTGGCATCCCCGCTTCACCGCTGCTCTTCTGTGGGCTACAGTGCGGTGCGCCCCTCGCTGCATTGTCAGGCCGGAGCAGCCATGAGCTGTGCATGCTGGGGATTGTAGGCCACACCCCGCCTATCCGGCGCGGCGCATGCTGGGAATCGTAGTTCATCTTCCCAGGCAGGAGAAGCCTGGCCGCAGGGCATGCTGGGGATTGTACGCTCTCTAGCGCTGGCAAGCACGGCCCTGGTGCGGTGCATACTGGGGACTGTAGTTCACAGGCTTCCGTCACAGGCGGAGCAGCCTTGCGCAGCGCATGCTGGGGCTTGGAGCAGTACCTGGGCACCATCTTTGCGTTCGCTTAGGGTGGTGTCCACTCAGGTTCGCAGGCATGCAGTCAGACAACTTGCACCCCACCCCACTGTCTTGTTAAGGATCTGAGAAACCAAGCTGACCAAGGTCCATGCACATAACTGTGTATGAAGTAACACCTTGACAGGAGGGACTCCATTTTGGAGAACCTGAGACTCCATTCTGGGCAGGCACTCCCCTCCTCCCGCACCGTGAGACTCTGGCCTGAAACTATGATCTAAAGCAGTCGGACAATAGCAGTCCACACATCACACCTGGCAGAGCACAGAGACTCCCCCCCCCCCCCCCAGCATGATCGCTCAAGCTTGGAAGTGGATAGGCTGCACCTGGGTTAATGATAAAAACGTAATTTGTCCTACATATGACTAAAACCAATATTTGGATTAATGTCAAGATTATAATTGAGATTGTTAAGATTGTAAGTGGTATGGTCAAGACTATAATTGATACTAGCTTTGCATAGGTTTTAGGTCAGCTTGACCCCAATAACCATGTAGTCCCCCCCCCATCCTACCAACCATGTATCCCCCCCTCCCCGATTTTGCAGTTTTTTGCCTTTATAAACCCTGTTGCTTTGGGCTTCAGAGTTGAGAGTTCTTTAGGGCATGAGCCCACTCTCCACTGCCGGCAATAAAGGACATCACATTGTATCAATGTGTGGTGCTCCTCTGCACCTGCTAGGGTACAACACATACTCAGCAGTGGCCATGGACCAAACCTAGACAACTGGTGCTCCTTCAGGAAGTAGTCAAAAATGCACATGGCCAAAGGAGAAAGTAAGAAGAAAAAGAATAGCCACGGGACTCAAAAGATGCAGTAAGGAATTCATCACCTCCCAGACTCAAGGAACCACAGTGTTCAGGAAATTATTTCTGAATCTGAACTAAAGGCATTGAGAAAACAGTTTATCCACTTTAAAACACCTTTTTTCACTTTTAACTTTAAATTTTTAAGTGACAAAATTGTATATATTTATGGTGTACAACATGACATTTTGATATCTGTGTAAATATGCAACAATTATGTCAGGCTGATAGGCATATCTGTTAACACTGCATGCTTTCTTATTTGCAGGGAGAACATTTCAGAGCTACTCACCTAGCAATTTTCAACTTTACTGTACATTGTTAGTAACCGCAAGCCTTGTGCTATACAGTAAGCTCCTGAATTTGTTACTCTTGTTTAGTAAAAACTGTTAGTCCTTCAACCAGCAACTCCACAATCCAGTCTCTGTGTCTGTAAATTTGATTTTTTTAAATATTTATTTATTTGAAAGCGTTACAGAGAGAGAGAGAGAGCTGGTTCACTTCCCCAAGTGATCACAATGGCTAGTGCTGAGTGAGCTAGGACAAAGTCAGGAGCCAGGAGCTTCCTCCAGGTCTCTCACATGGGTGGCAGGGGCTTAAGCACTTCGGGCATCCTCTGCTACTTTCCCAGGTGCATTAGCAGGAAGCTGGATAGGAAGTCCTGCAGCCAGGACTTGAACCAGTGCCCACTGTAAAGCATCCACAAAACACACCAAACACTCGAGTAAGGGAAAGGTTTTATTGTGGGAACCAGACAGACCAGAGGGAAGGAGTGAAGAAGGAAAAGAGGGAGAAGGAGAGCATAAGACAGAGACCAAGAGAGAGCACGAGAGCGAGAGCGAAAGAGAGAGAGAGGGAGAGCGATCAGGAGACGGGGAGAAAGAGAGCCACGTGATCAGGAACAGGTCCTCTTAAAACTGTGCCTGGGGAGTGGGCGGAGAAGAAGCAGATAATCACATTAGGATAGGGGTGCGGCTGACACTGGTGGTTGGGCCATGTGGCCACCTGGCTTCCAGCAATGGCGGCGGGGGCTAGAGCCTAGGATGGTGTCGGGGGTGTAGATCGTGCCATACATAAGACTGTGCCATTTTACTAATACCCATGAAGTGCAGGCATTGCAGGCGGCAGCTTAACATGACACATCATAAAGCTGGCCCCAAGTTAAACTTTTTTTTTAATGTTGTATTTATTTATTTGAAAGAGTGACAAAGATCTCTCTATGGTTTCTCCTAAAATGCGCACAACAGCCAAAGCTGGCCCAAGCCAAGGTCAGGAGCCTGACTTGATGACAGAGACCAAGTACTGAAGCAATCCCTGCTGCCTCATGGTGCACATTAGCAGGAAGCTGGATCAGAAGCATAGCAGTGGCTGGCGCTGAGGCTCAATAGGCTAATCCTCCACCTAGCGGCGCTGGCACACCAGGTTCTAGTCCCGGTTGGGGCGCTGGATTCTGTCCCGGTTGCCCCTCTTCCAGGCCAGCTCTCTGCTGTGGCCCGGGAAGGCAGTGGAGGATGGCCCAAGTGCTTGGGCCCTGCACCCCATGGGAGACCAGAAGTACCTGGCTCCTGCCTTTGGATCAGCGTGGTGCACCGGCCGCAGTGTGCCAGCCGTGGCGGCCATTGGAGGGTGAACCAACGGCAAAAGGAAGACCTTTCTCTCTGTCTCTCTCTCTCACTATCCACTCTGCCTGTCAAAAAAAAAAGAGAGAGAGAGAGAGAGAGAGAGAGAGAGAGAGAGAGAGAGAGAAGCATAGCAGCAACTTGAGTCCAGGCACTCTGGATCATGTTTTCACAAACGACCACCATTTATTTTAAGGCTGAGGTCTGGGGGCCTGTGCTGTTGTATAGCAGGTAGAGCTGCTGCCTGCAGTGCCGGTATCCCATATCAGTGCCAGTTCGAATCCCGGCTGCTCCACTTTTAGTCTTGCTCTATGCTATGGCCTGGGAAAGCAGTAGAAGATGGCCCAAGTCCTTGGGCCCCTGCACCATGTGGGAGACCTGAAAGAAGCTCCAGGCTCCTAGCTTTGGATTGGCGCAGCTCTGGCCATTTCAGCCATTTGGGGAGTGAACCAGTGCATGGAGGACTTCTTTCTCTATCTGCCTCGGCCTCTCTGTAACTCTTTAAAATAAGTATATAAAATCTTAAAAAAAAAAAAAAAAAAAAAAGGCTGAAGTCTGTTGTTATTGTGATCCGCAGCCTGACTGTGGATTCACCGAGAGTGAGCCTGTTTTCTCACACTGCGGTTGGCTATCTGCACTCTTCTGAGAAAGGATTTCCAGGGTCTCTCCCATTGAAATGTCACACGGTTTCCTGGCAGTGGCATTGTCTGATTTCCTCCCGTAGTCTGCACATGAACCCTGATGCAGATGCACGGTTTTCAGAAGTCTGTTCCATTAAAGATTTTAAATATTGTAATTCCATTTGTATAGTTCTGCTTTTTCTTTTCTTTTCTTTTTTTTTTTACCTCATCCTGCTTTTAGTGCCATATCCAAATGACAAAAAGCTTTTCTCTTGTGTTTTCTCCTAGTGGTTTATAGTTTTAGGTCCTACATTTAAGTCTTTTCCATTTGAGTTGATTTTTGTATCCTGGTGAGATGGGATGCAGTTCTGTTCTTCTGCATGGGAATATTCTTCTGCACTTTCATGGGAATAATAATAATACCATATTAAAGACACACCCTTTTCTATTGTGTGGGGTTTTTTTGGAAACTTTGTTGACGATCAGTTGACCGCAAATGCACAGATTCACTCTGGGGACCTCTGTTCTCTTCCATTGGTCTATAATGTCTGTTCCTGGGCCAGGACCATGCTTTGTTAACTCTTGCACCTCTGCAGTCAAGTTTGAGAACGGGATGTATGCTGTCTCCCACTCTGTTCAATTTACTCAGATTACTTTGGGGATAAGGGATCTTTTTCCATTTTATACTTTTCTATTTCTGTGAAAAATGTCTTCGGGATTGTTAGGGATTGCACTGAACCTATAGGTCACTGTTGAGAGTATGAACATTTCGACAACGTTAATTCTTCCTGTCCACTAATACAAGATGGCTTCCTGGTCATTTGTTCCTTCATTGCCTCCATCAGAATTTTATAGTCTTCAGGGCAAATCTCTTCCATTGTTTTGGGTGAAGTTATTCCTAAGTGCTTCTTTTCTGGATGGTGCTGTTTGCTTTTTGGTCCTGCTGTAAACAGGGTCGTTTTCATGATTTTTTATTTGAATACTTTGTTGTTTGTGTATAGAAACACTATTGATTGTCATATTTTGATTTTGCATCCTGCATTTATTGGATTCATTTATGAATTCTAATAAGTTTTTTTGTGGAATCTCTGGCACTTTCTGTAAAATCATATCATTTTCGATCAGAGACAATTTAACTTCTGATTGGATGCCTTAATTTCCTTTCCTTTCCTTTTTTAAAGATTTTATTTATTTATTTGAGAGGTAGAGTTACAGATAGCAGAGAGCTGATGGGAAGAGGAGCAGCCGGGACTAGAACCACGCCCATATGGGATGCCGGCGCCACAGGCAGAGTATTAACCTACTGTGCCAAAGCGTCGGCCCCTCATTTCCTTTCCTTGTTAGATGGCTCTGGTTAAGACGTGGGTATCCCCTGTTGAACAGAACTGGTGAGAGTGGACATCCTTGTCTGGTTCCTAGTCTTAGCAGAAAAGCTTTCAAAAATGCAGTACTGAATATAATGTTAGCTGTGGGTTTGGCCTACATGGTCTTTATTATGTTGAAGGACATTCCTTTTATGCCCTTTTTTTTTTTTTGACTACTTTTTTCTGAATCCAATGAGCTGATTGTGTTTCTTGTTCTGTATTCTCTTTGTGGGGTTAAATCCTATTTATGGGACCATTTTTGTGTCACAGGAATAAATCCCACTTGGTCATGAATGAACTGTTGAATGTGGTTTGTGGTTTGATGAGGGATTTTTGCATCTATGTTCATCAGGGATATTGACCTGTAATTTCCTATTCTTGTATATTCCCTTCTGGACATGGGAGGTAACTGGAGGGGGTCTTGGAAAACTGAGTTTCCACTCCCTTTCAGTTTTTGGAAGAGGTTGGAAAGGATTGGTATTTTTTTTTTCTTTAAATATGTGGTAGAATTCAGTTGTGAAGTTGTCGGGTCCTGGGCTTTTCTTTTTTTTTTATTTTGTTCTATATGTTTATATAGACCCTTTTGCTGCCATTTAAAAGATTTCCATGCATTCATTCAAAAATATTTCGAAACTCAGTTGTTCAATTAAAGACAAAATAAGAAAACTTTTGAGCATCTGCACTAAGCATCATTTTGATTGAAACGAAGTACTATTTGAGTCCTTGTGGGCCTCCCAATCATGCCCTTCCTCAGGCAGGGGACCTCATCTTTGTTGGTCATTACACCTGCTATGTCTAAGTGAGCTGGGCTTTTCTTTGACAGATTTAAATTATTGATTAAATCTCCTACACATTATTACTCTGTTTGCATTGTCTATTTCTTCTTGACTGTCGGTTGTGTTTTTCTAGGAATGTATTCACTGTGGGCAGACAGTTGTCCATGGTTGTCTCCTTTGATCCTTTATTTCTGATCATCTCTGTCCATAAACGTGCTGTGAGAAAAAGGAGAACTGTGTTCCGGCCACAGCATACTTCTGTCTCAGTCTATACTACTACAACAAGAGACTTGAGAACAGGTAATTAATAAGGAACAGAAATTGACCTCCCACAATGAAGGAGCCTGAGAAGTCCAAGATGGAGGCACCAGCAGAGTCAGCGTGTGGTGGGGTCTCCCATGGGAGACAGCAGTCAGCATGTGGTGGGATCTTCCACGGGAGACAGCAGTGTGTGGTGGGATCTTCCATGGGAGACAGCAGTCAGTGTGTGGCGGGGTATCCTACAGGAGACAGCAGTGAGCGTGTGGTGGGTCTCCCATGGGAGACAGCAGTCAGCATGTGATGGGGTCTCCCATGGCAGACAGCAGTCAGCGTGTGGTGGGATCCTCCATGGGAGACAGCAGTCAGTGTGTGGTGGGGTATCCTACAGGAGACAGCAGTCAGCGTGTGGTGGGGTCTCCCATGGCAGACAGCAGTCAGCGTGTGGTGGGTCTCCCACAGGAGATAGCAGTCAGCGTGTGGTGGGTCTCCCACGGGAGACAGCAGTCAGTGTGTGGTGGGTCTCCCATGGGAGACAGCAGTCAGCGTGTGGTGGGTCTCCCATGGGAGATAGCAGTCAGTGTGTGGTGGGGTCTCCCACCACATCTTCCCTGCAGACAGCAGGGAAAGGCTGCTCTACAAGCCTCCTTATAAAAGCACTAATCCCATTTACGAGGGCAGAGCCCTGGGACTTGGTCCCTGCTCCAAAGCCCCGTCTTAATCCCATCACCCTAGGGATTAAACTCCACACAGTGAGCTCTAGACAGAGCTCTAGACAGGTGCTCCGTGTAGTAGAGTTGGGCCTGTGCTGGTGACGTCTGCCTGGGCACCCCCAGACTTTCCCGCTGTCCTATTCCCACCAAACCTCAGTGGAACGCCTCCACCAGCATACACTGTCGTGGGTGCCCTAGTCCCCTGCACCTGACGTAAAGCATTTGGGGGGAGGTGCGTGGGCGTGCAATTCTCTGTCCTGCTACACGGGGACAGCAGTAGCCACGGATTTCCCTACCCAAAGGCCACCCTGGATGCCGCCAACCAGTAGCGCCAGGGTCTACAGCATCTGCCTCGTGGCTTACAAAGCGGTGCTGCAGGAAGAGAGCACTAGGGAGGGCAGCTCAAGTCGGGGGAGGGGCGCACAGGTGGCACAGGCAAGCTAGGCGCAGCAGGAGCCCTAGCGAGCGGAGGGGCCCAGTTAGCAAACAGCTCAGACTGCTCGCCGAGGGCCAGGGTTCCCAGGTTCCAACGTAGCCCGTGTGCTCTGGGTGCAGTTCCAGCCTGCAAGTCAGTGAACTCTAGTGGTTCCGCCCACGTGGCCACCACTGGCACTCACTCCCCAGCGTCCGGGACCCGGGCCTGCATTCTGTGTTCAGCCTGGACTCACGGATTGATTCTCATCGTGCAACTCCCTGCGGTGTGTGGATCCCGGGCCTGCCACGTGGAAGCCAGGAGATTGGGGACCCCCTGCCCACGAGCAAGCAATCCTGGTGCGTGCCTGCGGGAACTGTGCTACGCAGAGGGCCGGTGCTGTCGGACACACAGGAGGCCCTGGGCCGCGGCGAGGGTGGTGGCCCTGCAGAGCCGGGTCCTGAGCGGGCCTGCGGGTCAAAACAGGAAGGGACCTGTCCTGTCGGGAAACACAGAGCCCGGGCCCGCGTCCGCAGGGCCAGGTTCGGCCGCGTCCTGCAGGCAGAGCCTGGGGTGGACGCAGGCTCCGAGGGGCGGTGAGAAGCCGGCGAGCTCCTTCCCACGGGGCACCCTCGGGCGCGTCCCGATGTGTTCAAGAGCAGAAGGCAGCCGGAAAGCTGATCGGGAGTGGGGCAGCAGCTCCGCGCTGGATCCCGGGATGCGGGAGCGGGGCCTCTGCGGACACAGCTTCCGGCGTGAGGGCGGGGAGAGCGGACGGCCAGGAGGGCCCTCCGCCCGCGGCCGGACAGGGAGCCACGTGCACCACGTCCGCGGGCCGGAGCGGGTGGAAAACCCTCGGATGGAAGGGCACCCAGGACCAGGGCGGGAAGGAGGCCGGGCAAGCGGGTGGGAGGGGGGCAGGTGACACGCCAGGCTCTGCGGAGCGCGCCACAGAGGCTCACTGCGGCTGCGCAGACGCAGCCTAACCCGGAAGTCGCCCGCCCCACTTCCGGGAGAGGGCAGGGAGGCTGTGGGGAGATGGGTGCCTGCTGGCGGCTTCCGTCCCTCGGGAAGCCCTGCCCGGATGTCTGAGGACTGAATTCAGGGCTTGGTGTGGATCCTGGGGGGTGAACCCAGGGTCAGCGTCCGCTGCCCGGTTCCGTGTGTCACTTGGTTTTCAGCCGTTTCAGCGATGCGGTGGACATATCATAGCTCTCAGAATGCAAGCTCAACGTCTGTCCAGGAGCAGCTGCAAAAGCGCCCGGCCAGACCCAAACCAAGCGAGGTTCCCGGGAAAGCGCACTCCCAGCTGCACCTCGGCTCGGCAGCACCAAGCCCAGTCCTGGTGGATGGCCATTTTTCCTCCTCCACACTTGGCCGTCACAGCTCCTGTCAGCTGGGGAGCGCAGGATTATTCTTCTTATCTGTGTCCTACAGATCCTGCAAGTACTTGCGCAGACACCTCGCGCCCGCCGTCTGCTCTCACTTGAAATCAATGCGTGATTACTCGAGCCAGTTTTTGTTCTCACACCATAAAAACTGGGGAAGCCCCAGCGAGGACGGTGGACAGTCCCTGTGTGCAGCCCTGGTTCCTGCCCGGACCTGAGCCACCCTGCCTGAGTAGGGGGCTCATCTCTGAGGCTGTGGCCCACTTGCCCCCTCACCTCTGAGGCCATGATCCCCTCTTCCCGAGTAGGGCCTTGGAGGCATTTCTCAGGTGCAGGGACTTCTGCAAGATCTGCTGGGAGTTTCACCCTTGCACTATGTGTGTGGTGTGTGTGTATCCAGTTGAACTCCACTGCATATGTGTCCATCTGAACACCTCTGTGTGTGTCCATCTGAACACCTCTATGTGTGTCCATCTGAACACCTCTGAGTGTGTGTGTGCACCCACCTGCACCTGGACCAGGACTGCCCTCAGGCCCCTGTGGTGCCACGGAATGAGGCAGTCTGTAGCAGTGGATTCACCATCTCCAAACAGTGCTCTTGGTTCACCGTCTTTTGCAGGATTCTAGCAAGAACAAAATAACAGAAGTATAATGTATGTTTAATCCAATTGAAATACTGCATTTAGGATTAAATCGGATAACTTTGACGTAAACAGGAAATGAAAGTTGTCTGGACCGTTCTGTGAAACGGTCTATGCCTTGCTCGAATGCGCAGCGTATCCAGACCGAGAGCTGGACACTGGGCCAGCTTTGCTCTTAATAGGTCTCCAGTCTCACAGCTGATGTCGGTCCTCAGAGACAGAACACATGGCTGGCCGGTGGAGCCTGGAACTGCGGATGCACTGAGTGGGCAGGCCCAGTGCGGGGCCGGCTTTCAGAATCCGGACTCTCAACTCTCAGTCCTTCCAACGTTCTGGAAGCTGCGCTGGGGAATCGACCAGGTCCCAACACAGATTCTGAGCAGAAATCTCATTATTGAAAAAAACTTAAGAAACATGACAATACAAATGTAAATTAGCTGTCAAACAGATATTGAAATGGATTTTTAAGAAGAATTTATCTACTTTAAAGGAGAGTAAGATGACCCTTTTGCTCAACGATTCTGAAGTGTAACTGGCTGATGAGGGTGTGGACACACCGTAATAAAAGGAAAGTGCATTTCATTGTAGCTTGTCAATTACAGCCTTATAAATTGGTTTATTCCAAATGAATACTCACAGTTTTCAATATTAAATTACCTTCTTTCTTTCTTTATTTCTTCTCCAGTCAATCTATAGGACTCCTCAAACATGCAGCAGACAAAAACATAAACTGTGCACTTACCGTACATGTGTGTGTGTTTTCAGGTTTCATGGAGTTGTGTCTGTTGCTAGCCACTCACACCCCTGGCGAGGTGCTTGGCAGGGGCCGGGCTTCCTGAGACAGGCGCGGGGTTAGAGCATGGGGTGACGGGGCCTGATGTCCACCGCTGTGAAGCTCCTGTTCTGCCCTGGGGCAAAGCCGCCCGAGGGCTCCCGGTCAGAGGAGGGCAGCTCGCTGTCCTCAGGGGCTGCACTCGGGTTCCACATCAGGTAATAGGCACGTGTGTGTCCCTGGTAAGGCACAGCTGGGAAGGGTCACTTCCGAGGTCTGAGGGAGGAGGAGAGAGGAGAGGAAAGTGTGTAGGGAGGGGAGGTTGGAATAAGCCTGTGGTTCTCCAGCTGGGGTTCTGGGATGGCAGAATCAGCAGCACCTGGGGGTGTGTTAACACGCAGAGGCTCAGGCCCCGGCCCAGACCTGCTGCGTCATTAGCTCTGGGGTGGCGTCCAGCAAGCCACATTTCACCAACCACCAGGCTCTGCTGCCTCCTCCGGTTTCAGAACCACCAAGAGTCAGAATCCTGCACCCAGAGCCATGGAGCTCAGGGTTAAACCGCGCCCCTTGCTCTGCACCTGTGTGAGCTCCAGCAAGCCCCCAAGTTCTCCCGTCAGAGGGGCTGGCGCTGGCGCAGCGTGGCTGGGTGTGGACACGTCCAGGTGGGAGCCAGAAGGGGCGGAGCAAACGTTTGACGAGGCCTCAGGCAGCAGCAGATGCCCTGGCTAGAAATGAGTCCCAGACGGAGGCCACGAGAGCTCCCCCCAGTCCTTGTGCCTGTGTACCCCGCTTCAAGGGGGCCCCTGAAACCACACTCACTGTTCCTTGGCGGGCAAGATGTGACCGCACCCCTCACACAGCCACCGATCTGGGCAGCAGCCACCATGGAGAAATCTAGACCCTTCCTTGCCCCGGGCAGGCCCGACCCCCTGAGGGGAGGGAGGGAGGCCGCTGAGCCAGTCCCTGTGGGGTCACGCCCTTGTGTCCAGGGACTGCTCCGCTGCCCACGCTTGGTCACACGTCCTCGTGGACGCGGCTCCTTCACCCCGGGTTTTGGGCTTCAGCAGGAAGGCGCCTGTGTGGGGTGAGGCTAGGGTCAAGTGCACGGCTCTGCTGCTCCCTCGCTGACTTGGCTTTTGTCTTTGCAGTGTCAGCCGGGGTCCTTTAGGATGTAGGTGGGGGTGTCCCCTATGCTGCCCTCACCCTGAGACTCGGACAGAGGGGAGATGGCAGCAGGGCTGCACCCTACGCCTCACCTTCCCCCAGCTCCGCAGAGCTCGGCTCCCGCCCCTCTGACACTGCCTGCAGCTCGCCTCCCGGGGCAAGGCGGCCTCTGGCCTTTCCAGCTGTGTGCTCGCTCCCCACACGCGGCCAGATCCCCACGGAGGGCACGAGGAAGCCACGCACACTCAGTGTCTGGTTTCCAACAGAATGGCTTCTGTGCCATTTCGAATGCCCCGGCTTGCCAGACAGGGTGCCGCGCGCCACACGTGCGCCTGGGATTCCTGCCACGGTCCTGCGCGCCAGCCGCTGGTGTCCCGTTCCACAGAGGAGCACCTGGGTGACGCCGGGGAGGGGTGCGGAGCCGTCAGGCCTCGGAGCCACCGCTTCTGCACCTGCTGCCCCGCGATCCTCCGGGAAAGGCGTCCAGGGGAACAGGAGCCGCCACACCCGGGGTTCAGGGGGACGGGGGTGGGGGGCCCTAGGCTGTGCTGGAAGAGGGCTGCTGAGCTTGGCTTTGAGGGAGCCACGGGTGACAGAGCGGGGGATGCCGTGGGAGCGGGGCGGGGCCGAGGTGAGAGGGTCCTGCTGTTCCAGGAAGTCTTTTCTTCATCTTTCCCCTGCACCGACTTGCCCTGCCTTTTAAGTCCCTGAAGCCTTTCAGCCTGAAACAGAGGAGCCGGAAGCCTCACTGAGTTCTCGCCTTCCCTGGCTTTGCCCTGCGCTTTGGAGCGAAGCTGGGGAAGGCCGCGGAGGGCTTTCATGTGGACACGTCGCACGGAGCAAGGGCTGGGAGGAGCCAAGGGGTCAGTCCTCCATCTTTTGCAGCCCAGCTTCTGTTTTGTAAAGACGCAGGACAAGCCTGAGAAATAAATGGAAACCGTGGGGCAGCGGCCCATTCTCTGCTGGTCCGAGTCCAAACAGGCTATAAAAATGGTAATGTATGTATTCATAATTAACACGCTGGCCATAAATCATCTCAGAGCTGAATTATTAAAGCAAGGAAATGCACGCGTCTCTATTAGGGATGGAACTGCGTTCGAGGAAAAGTTAGGGAACTTAAAACCAGTCTGCTGAGGCGTGCTTCCCGTGGCCCCGCCCCACTCCCACTGAAGCTGGAACACGAGGGGCGCCTGGGACTCCCCCGGGAGAAGCTCAGGGCTGTGTGCAGGCTCCAGGCAGGCGTGCAGGGAGGCGCTCAGACGAGGAGCGAAGAGCGAGGCTGTGGGCCTGTGACCATCAGTAGGTACCGCCCGCAGGCCCCCACCTCCTCCTCAAGGCCGCTGCACACAGACCACCCCCCTCTTGGCCGTTTCCCTGTGAGGGTCACAGGACCGCCGGTCTGCTGGCACCGTGGGGGCTCCCTCCTTTAGCAGGTGTCAGCTCACACGGGAGCCAATGCACACTCCGTGTGTGACAGGCTGGTCCAGACAGACACGGTCATCTGCAAGGGACAAGAAGCCAGACCCCAGCTCCTAAGACACCTCCCTACTGAACCCATCATCAGGCCTCATGCGTGGTGTTGGGGGAGGCCAGCTCCAGGTGGCTGAATGGGGAGGCCCGGGACAGTCGTCATGACCTGCTCCAGTTAGAATAAGCCTGGGACTGGCTCAGAGCCATGCCCGAGCCTGCTCTTGTCTGTGTTGGGAACCGTGGGAGATCCTGTCCTGCTGCCTCTGCCCACAGAACAAGGACAATGCCCAGGCAGGGAAGGGAGGATGGTGGGCTGAGTCCTTTCGTGGAGGGAAACAAAAACATGGAGTGTATGTTGGCAACATCCATGGCCAGCACATAGTGACACATGCACACACACAGACGCAGGTGTACACAGATACAGACACACATTTATCAGCCGTTCACCTTTCTTGCCCTCTCTGGGTTATGAGCGCCTCGTTTTAAGCTTCAGTCAAACGTGATCCAAAGCTGAGGCAGGGATTTCTTGGGCAGCTTTGAGCTCCGAAGAAAGGACTGAGTTAGAATTTCTCTTCTCTCGCCTTGCCTGTAAGTCAGGGATCCAGATGTAAGAGCTTGTCCCAAAGCAGGAGGCGGGAGGACAGAGTCAGTGCCGGTGTCGCCACCACCAAAGGCACAGTGTTCCACGTGGACCCCACAGGTCCCACGGCAGTCGCCGGTGCTCATGGGTACGGTCAGGAGAGCCCTGCATCCTTGTTTTCCAGCTGTGGGACCCAAGAGTCTGAGATCCCGTGACCCAGCTCCTGTTACATGGCCAGGAGGTGCACAGCCAGGATTCGCCCGGCTCCCAGGTACTGCTAAACAGAAGTTATTTTATTGTTTAGAATGTTTCATGAACACGTGCCCACGTGTTTTCACGTAGCAGCACACTCCAGCACACATCGATCCGGCCCTCCAGCGGCCTCCCTCCCCTCTCCTCCCCTCCCCTGCCCCCTCCCCTTCTCTCCACTCCCTTCCCCTCCTCTCCCCTCCCCCTCCTCTCTCCTCCCCTCCCCTCCACTCCCCTCTCCTCTCCTCTCTCCTCCTCTCCCCTCCCCCTCCTCTCTCCTCCCCTCCCCTCCACTCCCCTCCTCTCCCCTCTCCTCTCCTCTCTCCTCCCCTTCTCTCCCCTCCCCTCCCCTCTCCTCCGTTCTCCTCCCTTCCCCTCCTCTCTCCTCTCCTCTCTCCTCCCCTCCTCTCCCCTCTCCTCCACTCTCCTCCTCTCCCCCCCCCCCCCGTGCTTGGAGCCCATCAGCCCCAGGTCCTCACTGTGAGCCCCACGCACCCCATGCCGTGGAGCACACGAGGAGACACCAGCACTCCCTGCAGTGGTGCCCCCATAGCAGGACGTGGGGGGAGGAAAGGGTGAAGAACGTGCTTTGTGTATGCAAACGGAATATTATTCAGCCATTAAAAGAATTAAATTCTGACAATTGCAGCTACATGGCTGGGCCGGAAGATCATTATTTTAAGTGAAGTAAATCAGACACAGAAAGACAAACACCACGTGCTCTCCCTCATATGTGGAAATGAGGAAGTAGCTGATCTGAGTCAGGTGCCTGGGCTGGGGTTAAGACCCCAGCTGGGAAGCCCACCTCCCGTATTGAGTGCCTGCCTGAGTCCTGTTCCCGTCCAGCCTCCCGCTAATGTGCATTCTGGGAGGCAGCAGGTGAAGGCCCTGCCACCCACGTGGGAGACCCAGAAGTGCTTCCAGCTCCTGGCTTCGGCCTGGCCGAGCCCCAGCTCTTGTGGTCATTTGGGGAGTGAACCTGTGTCTCTCCCTCTCTCTGTCACCCTGCCTTCCAAACAAATCAGTAAACCTTCCTGTGGGTGGAAGGGCTCTGAGAGCTGCGGAGGGCTGCAGAAACGTCAGGCCTGTGTGTGTGCGCTGAGGGGTTGCCAGCTGCCTGCGTGGATTTCACTGTGCACATCAGCAGCCGTCAGGCGGAGGCTGCAAACCTCAGCACCAGGCCGATGTCCCAGAACGTTAGGAGATGCAAGGAGCAAGCAGCACTGCCCACGTGGGGAAGCTGCAGTCCACCTTGTGGGCTCTTCCCCAGGTCTTCACGTGCACAGAGACGCGCACAGGAACTTCGCTGTGGAACAGCTGCGTTGACGGCTGCAGCCTGCCCGTGTCGGGAGCAGGGACGGGGAGCACAGGGAGAGGAAGCCTGGGACCTGGTGCTAATCTGGAAACCGCTGAACTGAAGGCAAAGGAAACACGTGGCTGTCTCATTCTGTCACTCACCGGTCCTGTGACCCGATGAACGTCTTCGCATCCTTGTGGGGGAAACACGGCCCCCTGGCAACCCGGGCATTCGTGGGCTCAGCACTTTCGGGCACGACCGGGAACCGTGTTCAGCGCTCCCTTGAAGCAGAGAGCCTGCGCATGGAAAAGCGACGTCTGCTGTGCTCATCCCACAGGACGGGCCCATGTGCTCTGGAACAGGTCACCGGCTCTGGTGCCCCCCCGCCCCCCCCAAGGCAGACTTGCATCCTGGAGCCACCCCAGGGACGCCTGCCGCACACTTGCTGCCATGCTCAGCGCCGCTGCACCTGCCACTCCCAAGGGAGAACCCTGAGAACACAAGCAGGAGAGGGTGCTGGGCCCAGTGGTTTAGGCAGTCGCAGAGAGGGCTGCCTGGGATTCAGCGCCAGCTCCAGCTCCTGGCTCCAGCTTCCCACTAATTCAGATCTTAGGGCGCAACAGGTGGTGGTTCAAGTATCTGGATTCCTGCCACTCGCGTTGGAGACCTGGATTGAGTCCTTGGCTCCCGGCTGTTGTGGGCATTTGGGAAGTAAATCAGTGATTGGGAGTTCTCTCTCTTCCTGTCTCTCCACCTTTCAAGTAAACAAACAAATAAAAATAAACTTAAAAATGCAAACACCTAGGATGTGTCCCAGAGTCATTAAACCAGGACTCTCCATGTTTGTGGGAGGGGCTTCACATGATGGTGAAATATGAGTGCACAGGGACTTTTTAAAAAGATTTATTTAATTATTTGGAAGTCGGAGTTGCAGAGAGGCAGAGGCAGAGAGAGAGAGAGAGAGAGAGAGAGGTCTTCCATTCACTGTTTCACTCCCCAAATGACCACAATGGCTAGAGCTGCACTGATCCTATAAGCCAGGAGTCAGGCACTTCTTCCAGGTCTCCCATGTGGGTGCAGGGGTCCAAGGACTTGGGCCATCTTCCACTGCTTTCCCAGGCCATAGCAGAGAGCTGGATCAGAAGTGGAGCAGCCAGGACTTGAACTTGTGTCCACATGGGATGCCGGCACTGCAGGCAGTGGCTTTAGCAGCTATGCCACAGCACCGGCCCCAGAGATTTCTTTACGTCCAGTGTGAATCCTTGTCTCACAGAGAAGACAGAGACCTGAAGGAGCCAGGAGCTGGTCTCGGGTGGAGAAGAGTCCCTGATGCCCGGTGGGGCGAGGGCTTGCTGCCCCCACACCTGCTCTGAGCCCCTCGAGTGCGCCAGCAGCTCCCCATCAGACCCCCGGGCCTGGGTGACTGACGCTGCGCTCTGGCTGACGCATGGTCTGATCTGTTTCCCAGCAGGAAAGGCGTCAGGAGGAGCAGAGTGTTTCCTCGTGAGCAGGGCTGTCTGGCCACAGCTGCCGCAGCCCCTTTAGGGGGCTGCTTGTGAATCCACTCTGCAGCTCAGGCCTGGGACCCTGAATACCCCCACGCTTCCCCGTTCCCACCTCCCACTCCCCTGGGCTGTCCCTCAGAAGCTCCCGGAGGGTCTCTCCTCACTCGGCCAAGGGAGTTGCTCCTCTGGTCGGGACCCCCGATCCCCAGCTAGAAGACCCCCTCCCGTGGGTTTCCAAACCCCCATGGTGAGAATGCCGGGCCTGACCACGAGTCTGAGAGCCCCAGACTGCCTGACAGCAGCTGCCGACTGCTTCAGCCAGATACGCTTCACTGTGGTTTTTACTCTTAAGGTTGTTGAATAAATTGCACCTGATGCTTTAAGAAAAAACAAACAAAAGACCAGGGCCGACCCTTTGCGTGTGCACTCATCTCAGCCTCACAAAGCCAGAGTGGGCAGGGCTCCCAGTCACTGCCTGATGCAGCTCAGAGAGGCTGTGGGTTTCTCCAGGTACAGATGCACGTGTGTGGCTCCCATGCACGCGTGTGTATGTGTGTCAATACCAGAGGCCAAAGCCCAGTATATCTTGTTTCTGTGAAACTATGGCACAAATATAAGAACATTAAACAACTAGGAAGAATCACTGAGCAAGTGTCTGGGCTAATAAGTAATAAAGAATAGAGGAAGGGCCGGCAGTAGTGGGCAAAGACCCCGCCTGAGGCACAAGCATCCCATATGGGTGCCGGTTCGAGTCCCGGCTGCTCCACTTCCAATCCAGCTCCCTGCTGATGGCCTGGGAAAGCAGCAGAAGATGCCCAAGTGCTTGGGCCCTGCCCCAAGTGGAGACTTGGAAGAAGCTCTCAGATCCTGGCTGTGGATCGGCACAGCCCTGCCTTTGTGGCCATTTGGGGAGTGAACCCGCAGATGGAAGACCCCTCTCTCTGTCTCTCCTTCTGTCTGTAACTCTACCTTTCAAATAAATAAATAAAACATGTTATAGAAAAGGTGGAGAATGTCGCGCACGCACACAGAGGCTGCAGAACGTGTAGGCGTCCCAGCCACAGTAACGCTAGCCTTTCCTCACGCCTACCGGCTACCTCGCACCCACGAACCAGCCTACCCCACGTCCGCGCCGCCAGCCCGTCTCACATCTGCTCTGCCAGATGGCTCTGAACTCGTCTCCACTACAGCACACATCTATAGGAGACTTGGACGGCGGCTCCTTGGCCGGCCCTCCCTCCCAGGACGGCTGGCGGTGGTGTGAAGACGCCGCGCGTCGGCTTTCGGCGCCCATGTGCCTTGCCTTAGGGGTGTTTTTCTCCTTTCTCTGTAGGCAGCTCTGTGCTAGGAAGCTCTACCTGGGCGTCCACTCTGCTGCCTTGTTCCTGCGAGGGAGGCTCATCCCCTGCAAAGGCGTCCACGTCTGTGAGAGGATGGGGCCTCGCGCCACCCCCGCGAGAGCCGGCTGCAGGATGCTAACCATGAAGGGCAGACCCAGCGCACAGCGGCACCCTTCCGCCTTCCCACCGGGCGAGCAGTGAGCCCCTCTGCTTTGCACCCAGAGTGTGTGCAGAAGCAGCGGCTTCCTGTGAGCTTCCCTGGGGTCCCAGCGGAGGGCAGCTCTGTGTGAACCGGGGCTGCCAGTCCACGCTCAGGCCACTTCTGCAGCCGCTCAGCGCTTCTCACGCCTGACGCTGCTTCCGGACCTCGCTGTCTTCTCGTCCCTCTCTCCCTTCCTCCTGCTGCAAAAATGATTTTGAGCCTGACTCATCCTGAGACGTGCCCAGGGAATTAAAAATAAAGCAAAATGCCCGTCGTTGGCTCGAGCCCAGTAGTCGGCGGCTGGGGCAGCTGATCCAAACAAGAAGATGGTTTTGTAAACGCAGCCAGGCCAGCGTTCCGTCTGTGTCTGCAGCCCTGTCCTCCCTGTGCTGCCTCCACCGTCAGCACAGGGCCCGGGCTGTCCACCTGACAGCAGGCTCAGGTGCACCTTCAGGCAGGTGCTGGGCCATCAGAGGACCTGCTCTGAGGCTCGCCACCACGGCTTAGGCAGGAGGACGTCCCCTGGTGAGTCAACTTCAGTTTCCTCATTTACCACATGGGCATGACACAGACCGATGATGCCAAATCCCACACCTTAGAACTCGCCGGAGCAGTGGTAGAAACCCCGGGCTAGGGCAGACCTCAGGGCGCTGCCAGTTACCCAGCTGCACGGGCCGCCCGCCTCCCACTCTCGGACGGTCTGGTTTGAGCCCTGGCTACTCTGCTGCCATCCCGCTTCCTGCTCTAGGGCCTGGGAAGGCAGCAGAAGACGACCCGAGTACATGGGCCCTGCGGCCCACACTGGAGACCAGGACCGAGTTCTGGCTCCTGGCTGCAGCTCGGCCCAGCTCTGGTTATGGTGGACACGTGGGGAGTGAACCGCTTTCTGAAAATCAACCCCCACCCTCCTCTCTCTCTGTGTCTCTCCAACCCACCTTTCAAATAAATATATCTTTAAAAACAAGCCCAGAGTCCAGGTCAAACCCAGGCCAGTCAGAGGGCAGTACCCCAGGCCAGTCAGAGGGCAGTAACCCGGGCCAGCCATCAGCGCTGTCCCAGATCCGAATGCATCCAGTGGGCAGCAGAATGGAAGCTGGGGGCTCCTGTGAGTGCTGCCCCTGGTCTTGGTTGTGTTTCGTGCTGAGTCACTTCCCCACCACCCACTCACCAGGTGCCAGCCAGCAGGAGCCGCCCCAGGAGCTGCGTCCGGCTGACACAGGCAGGGGTGTACACTGTCCCCCCCCAGGAGCAGCGTCTCACTGACACAGGCAGGGGTGTGCACTGTCCCCCCCCCCCGCCCCAGCTCAGGAGCAGTGTCCCGGCTGACACAGGCAGGGGTGTACACTGTCCCCCCCCCAGGAGCAGCGTCTCACTGACACAGGCAGGGGTGTGCACTGTCCCCCCCCCCGCCCCAGCTCAGGAGCAGTGTCCTGGCTGACACAGGCAGGGGTGTACACTGTCCCCCCCTGCGCTCCAGGAGCAGCGTCTCACTGACACAGGCAGGGGTGTACACTGTCCACCCCCCCAGGAGCAGCGTCCCGGCTGACACAGGCAGGGGTGTACACTACCCCCACCCCACCCCAGGAGCAGTGTCAGGCTGACACAGGCAGGGGTGTACACTACCCCCACCCCACCCCACCTCAGGAGCAGTGTCCGACTGACACAGATAGGGGTGTACACTGCCCCCCCGCCCCAGGAGCAGTGTCCGACTGACACAGGCAGGGGTGTACACTGTCCCCCCCCACCTCAGGAGCAGCGTCCGGCTGACACAGGCAGGGGTGCACAAATGCAGAGTGAGCGCCTGGCCATCCTGGGCTAGCGGCGCTCAGTAAGGCGTCCTGTGCACCCCGGCTTCCCTGCATGTTCGCTGCTCCTCTGCCCCTCTGCCCACCTGGTGAGACGGAGGAGGCTGACCAGGGCCCCGCTGGTTTCCATGGTTCTGACTGTGGTGGGTCGGTTGCTGTCTTTAGCACCAAGTTTGTGTCTCTTGAGGGCACAGCTCAGGGACAGGATTGCCATCAGCTGTGTGGGGAATGGTCTTGTCTCCCGCCAGCAGTGTGGGCGAATCTCCCGGGTGGAGCTGGTCTGTTTCATTTCCTGCTTCCTGACAGGTGATTCCAGAGTCTTTCTGGGGGCTCCTCCACGTCTCCTGCACCATCGGAGATGCTGCTAGGTTTGTGCCTGTTTTTAAGGGGATTGAGTCTTCCGTTTTGCTCAGTTTTGAGAGCTGTTTATGCATGGCAGACACGAGTCTTTGTCGGGTTGGCAATTTGCAAATATTTTCCCCCGTGTGTGGCTGTGCTCTTTGCATGCTGGGTCTCCAGCAGACAAAAATGTTTTTAACTTGCACAGAGCCCAGATGGTCAAGTTTTCCTCCATGCCTCGTGCCCCAGGTGCCACGTCTCAGAATTCATCCTAGGCCACAGAGATCTCTATTCGTGCTTATTTTTGTCAAGGTTTTATAGGTTTACACTTAAATGTAGTAGCCTTTTTAGTTAATTTTTGTGCAAGGGGTGTGATGATTGTACTCTCAGAGAGATCACGCTGGATGGGGCCGGACATGGAGTTTGAGAGTTGAGAAATCAGGCACAGGGTGAGGGGTCCGGTAGCCTCTCCCAAGAGTCTGAGCAGTAGGCTGACCAAGTCCAAAATGGCAAGCATGTGTGCCAGCATGTGTACATATGTGCGATGCATATGCATATGTGTGCATGTTTTGGTCACACATTTATAATCATGTGAAGATACCCTTGACTCCCCAACTTCTAAGATTTTTTTGCAACTTTGAAGGAAAAAGATTTCATGTTGGAGAACTTGAATTGACACACACACACATTTGTTTAAAAAAGAAAGATTGTTAAGCAGTTTGTATGCATGTACCCACAACGGCTTAGAGGCTGGTAATGTAAAATACAGGTGTTTCCAATAGTTGTTCGATCAAGTTAGCCACCACTAGGTTAGCAGAGACGGCTGCTTGGCGGTTGTGGTCTTAGAGTGAGACAGAGGAGTGGGGAGCAAGGCAGCAAGGTTTAATGAAGAGAAACACAGCTGCCAGACCAGGTGGGCGACCGGGAAGGGAATGAGCGCAGACCGGCGTTGCAAGGCTACAGTGAGAACCCCCGTTCTCCTCCCGCTCTCTCTGCTGGGCCAATGCTGGCTGAGGGCCTCCCCCCATGGTGTAATTGGACCTGGCAGCCTTGCTGGTGCAGGTGGGGCCAGGCCAAGGGGTCATGAGCGGAGCAGCAGGACCTCGGACTTGGGGCTGAGCAGAGCGGCGGGACCTCAGATGTGAGGTTGCTGGTCTGTTTTCAGGGCTTCTTCCCTTGTTCCATCAGACAAAATTTCCTTTTTCTTTTTTTTAAGATCTGTTTTATTTATTTGAAAGACAGTGTTACAAAGAGAGGAGGTTGAGCCAGAGAGAGAGAGAGGTTTTCCATCCCACTGGTTCACTCCCCAAATGATTGCAACAGCCAGAGCTGAGCTGATCCACAGCCAGGAGCTTCTTCCTGGTCTCCCATGCGGGTGCAGGGGCCCGAGCACTTGGGTCACTTCCACTGCTTTCCCAGGCCATAGCAGAGAGCCAGATCGGAAGTGGAGCAGCCGGGACAAGAACTGCGCCCATATGGGATGATGGATGGCACTGCACACAGGGGCTCTAACCCACTGTGCCACAGCACTGGCCCCCTTCCCATTTTCTTTAAAAAAAAATCCCAATTTCTTCAAAAACTTCCCATTTTCTCTGGCCCCTCCCACACACATAGGCTAATGGCTTTCTAGCTACCTAACACATAGATCACATGTGCCCGGTCCAGATGGGTCCACACTGGATCCGACACTATGAGAAGTTCTTTTTCTGGCTCCTGCCTTGGGCATGAAGTGGAACCGTGCCTTTGGGTCTGAGAAATCAGGCTGAGTCTCATGCAGGAAAGGACCCTGGCACAGGCTTCACCGGGACTTGGTGCAGCGCCACCGAAGCCACTGTGGACCTGCACCTTCCAGGGAAGAGGGAATTAGAGGGAGAAAGGCAAAAGCAGAAGGTTCAGTCCCAGAGCCCGACGTGCACGTGAGCCGTGGGCGGCAGGAAGGCGACGCGCGTGCCACAGGGCTGTTAGCAGACGTTGACTCGAAGCCTCCCTGTGTGCGGCGGGGCCCCGCAGGCCGCAGTGGTGTTTCCAGGGCTTCTGATGGGTGTGGTTTAGTCCAGCAGACAGCACAGACACATAGACCCTGCGGATATTGATTTTTTAAGTAGAATATTTTCTGCAATGCACGTTTCTGAAAACTCCACTTTTTTCTTTAGTTAATAATAGGCAGGTGATGTCTCAAGTGCTTCTTCAGGATAAATTCAGCCTACACATGCGCTTATTTCCCCATTTGAGCTATCTCTGTCTTATGAAAAAGGAAAAGCGGGATACAATGCAAGCATCTTCGTGTGCAGACGTCCTAACGTCAGAGCGGCCCCGTTGTCTGCTCGCCATCCTTCTCTCCCCGGGGCCGTGCTCGGGATCCTGCGGCACCACACCTGGTGTCCTGGACGTCAGTGAAGTGCACTGGTTGGGTCTGAGGACTGGGGTGGATCAGGAGGGTAATGAATGGGCCAAGAATTCAGCCCTGTGTGCGTGTGCGTGTGTGTGTGCACATGCATGTGTGTGTGTGTGTGAGAGAGAGGAGGGCACACACAGAGAATCTGTTTTGCATAAAATGATTTCGCTTTGAACTAAAACAAACCTCTCATTCAGAATTTTCCTCAAACATTGTTATTTAATGTCAAGAGCTTATTTTCTGTCATTTCCTTTACAAACTGAGGTAAGGCCCCACCCCCTGCTTCCTGCGCCCTAGGTGGCCCCGCCCTCTGAGCAGCCTCTTCCTCTCAGAACTCTGCTCTCTCCAAGCGACCCTGACCATGACCTTGACCACACCTGCATTTGCCCATTCTAACTGGCGGGAAACACTGGAGGTTGTTTCCAGCGCTCGCCTGGGTTCCAGGGAGCCGAAAGCACCAGCGCTCCAGGGAGCCCCAGGCAGGGAAGGAGGCCGGGGCCAGGCCAGGCCGGGCTGCGGGTGCTAGGGCCTCCCCTGCGCCTACTCAGCAGTCCCCACTGAAGACCGGGCGGCTGCTCCACGGCTCGGGCCCCCGAACGCAGAAGCAACCGCTGAGGGGCTTACGCTGCTCTTCACTGTCTCTGGGCAAAAACGAAAACCAGGTGGATGGAAAATAAACAAACTGGTTAAAAAAGGAGACGACACACCACAAGTGCAGCGGCAGGACTGGGGCCGACGCAGCCCAAGTGACACGCGTGACTGCAAGCCCAGTTCCCCTGCTGCGCTGGGAGCACGCGGGGCTGGGGCCCAGGCCTCACTGCCCTCGCACTCGCCTGCAGGTCACTGCGCCCCACCGCACGGATGCCACACGGCACGCGGAGTGCAGTCAGCCTCGGGCTCCAAGGGGCCCACGAAGTACTTATATAAATATGTATACTTGTTTGCATTTATATTTTATATATTATATAGTTAGTGTTTCTAACAAAATTCTAGGCACTGCAACACTGTGCACCGAGAAAACTGTTCCTGTGTGTCACGTGCCTCGTGCCCTGAGGACCATCACGGTGGCTGCTTCAGACGCCCCTTCCAGGCCCCACTGCTGAGCTTCGGCGAGCGTGGTGCTGTCGTGGAGACGGGCATGACACACAGTGAGGTCCTGCAGGGGACAGGCGAGTGACTTCAGGTGTCTATTGTGAGCCCCATGAGGACAACTGCCGGTGTGTGCAGTGGGCCAAGTGCAGAGGCTGGCCTTGAACTGGCCCTTCTTCCTACAGTGGGCACTGGGGCCAGTGGCTCCAGTCCAACACAGGTGCACATGCTGTGTGTGTGTGTGTGTGTGTGTGTGTGTGTGTTGGTGCCTGTGTGCATGTGTGTTTCTGACAATCAAATTGCCGAGAAACCTTTTCGGCCGCTCTGGCCCCTCCCTGTCTCCTGTAGGGACGGAAGTGTATTTGAGGCCATTACGAAATCCGTCGCTTCAGAGGGAGGAGGGAAACACACGTACTCTAATGGTGTTCATCCAGCGTGCGCCTGCCATGCCCAGCCCCGAGGTCAGGCACACACTGATGGCCCGCAGGGCCCAGGCAGGTTCACCTTGAAGAGGAAGATCCAGGCACAGGAGCAGGCCTGAAGCTGCTGTTCACGGGGCAGGAGGCTTCCAGCCCCCAGCCTGTGACGAGGAGCCCTGGCCAGAAGGGAGATCTGGACGCCAGTGCCTTTATGCGGGCATTCTGCCACCTGAGGGTCCCAGCCGAGGCTGCGGGCCAAAGAGAAGGAAGCGGTGAGGAAGAGGAGGCAGACACACGCCCCCTGCAGCTCTCCCTGTCACTCCCGGGATACCGACGGGCTCGTGGCGGTGGCCACACGTGCGCCGGCTCTCACAGAACTGCCAGTGGTAACAGGTGTGGGAGGAAGGGCAGCCGTGGCGGCAGTGACTCAGGGCAGAGGAGAGGGGCACGGAGGGCTCCTTCCCACGAGCCTGCACGGAGACAGCGCCCTCCTCTGTGGCCACGAGAGCAGGCTCACCCAGGGCGGCGACAGCACCCTCCCCTTCCGTGCAGGCTTCTTGGAAAGGCAGGCGGTGGATGCGAGAAGGAGCTCGGGGTGCCAAGGTGCCCCCAGGTGCTCTTGGTGGCTCCATTGGGACCAAGACTGAGACCCAAGCCAGTGTGAGGCAGACACACGCCCCATGCAGCTCTCCCTGTCACTCCCGGGATACCGATGGGCACGTGGTGCTGGCCACACGTGAGCCGGCTCTCACAGAGCTGCCAGTGGTAACAAAGTAAACACTCAGACGAGACAAGGGTAGGCAAGGCTGGCACAAGGGGAACCCATGGAAGCTGAGACACTGTACAGCGCCTGAGGTAGGGAAGGAGCTGTCGTGGCTAGAGCCTGGGACACCGAACCCCACGGAAAGGCCCGGGCGAATGCCCTGGGGCAGGACAGACTTGGCTATTGGAGGCCTGGGAAGGAGCTGTGCTCCTAGGGGACAGGCTGGCCTGGGACTTACACCTGGGCTGGCCTTAGGCCCCGCCCTTATTATCACGTATTGCTGCTTCTGGGCTCCTGGCCCCCTGCAGCCCAGGGACCACACCTGACAAGCTGGGCTGCAGAAGAGGCCTCTATGGAGGCTGAGCCTTGCCCCCAGCCTGGCCCCACCCAGGTGCACCTGCCCTCCTGTCTCCTGGTGGCTGGTGGCTGTCTGTGTGTCTCTCTGACCAGCTTCTGCCCCTGGGAGCAGCTCCAGGCCAGCCTCATCCACTGCAAGCTCTCGTGACGTCCCCTCGAAACCTTGCCACTCTGGCAAGTGCCACACGTGACCCACTGGGCGTGCTGAGTGAACAGGGTGTGGGCGGTCACTCTCCTAGGAACTCACCCAGGCCCTTTTCCTCCCAGGCTGGGGTAGGGTTGGGCTCTGAGATCCCTCCCATTTTTTAAAATATTTATTTGATTATTTGAAAGGAAGAGTTAGAGAGAGAGAGAGAGGTCTTCCATCAGCTGGCTCACTCCCCAAATGGCCAGGACGGTTGGGGCTGGGCCAGGCCAAAGCCAGGAGCCAGGAGCCCCATCCGGGTCTCCCACTTGGGTGCCGGAGCCCAGGGGATGTGTGCTGCTCACATCCGCGGCAGGCACTGCAGATGGCGGCCGAGCTCTGGTGAGGGTTCCCCCGGGGACCAGCGAGTTAAGGGACTCACCAAAGCAAGGCGCGCACCCCGCGGTGCCAGCAGAGGGCGTCGTGCAGTGCTCCACCGGCTCCGCCCGCTCCACCCTCTTCCCTGCTTTCTCCAGGATTTTGCCTTTTTCAGTTGGAATCGCACGGGTGGGGCCTTCTCAGATTGGCTTCTTTCCCTTGACAGCGCACGCGTGACTTTCCTCCTCTCTGCTGGGGCCTGGGTCCTTTCCTCCGAGCGCCGGCTAACCCGCTGTCGGAGCCGGGGGCGCTTGTCCGTTCGCCTGCCTCGGGCACACCGTGGCTCCCAAGTTTGCGCCATTATGAACGAAGCTGCCACAAGCGCCTGTGCGTGGTTAGGTCCAGGCACGTTTTCAGCTCCTTAAGGTGGATACCACGGAGTGTGACTGCCGCACCACGTGGCCGGAGTCGGTTCCAGTGTTGTAAGGAACCGCCAGGCCGTCTTCCGCGTGGCTGCCACACTGGGCATTCCCACTGTTGTGCGACTCCTCCCCGGAACGTTCCGGTAGGTGTGTGTGGCATCTCTCCGTGTGCATGTCTGCTGCCTGTCAGTCTTCTTTGGTGAGGTGTCTGTAAGTGTTGAGGCCATCGGCTGATTTTCCAGTTAGGTCTCTTGTGAAAATAAGCACAAAACATAAAAATAGAGCGACCATATAATTTGGAATTCTGGCCAGGGTCTCCGAAGGAAAATAAATGAGCGTCTCAAAGAGACGTCTCCACCCACTGTTCACGGCAGCATTGTTTCCAGGAGCCAAGAGGTAGAAGCAGCCTAAACGTCCGTCGGTAGAGGAGAGGATAGAGAACATGCGGTGCACCTACAGTGAACTACCGCCAAGCCACAAAGAAGGGAATCCTGCCCCTGACAAAACCTTGGCTGCACCTGGGGGACACGACACTGAGTGAAGCGAGCCCAGCGCCCAGAGACAAATCCTGCCTGCTCTCACTTGCATTCGGATCTAAGGTGCTCACACACACACACAGAAGCAGAAGCAGAGAAGAGAGAGGTGTTACAGCTGGGGGAGGGGCAGAATGGGGGAATGTTGGCCAAAGGGCGCAATGTTTCAGCGGTAAGGTGAGGACATTTGGAGATCTGAGCCAGCTTGATGCCTGGAGTTAACAACACTTGCTGTTGACTTGAAATTTGTTCAGGAGCCAGCGTCGTGGTGTTGTAGGCTAAGCCTACACTTGCAGCACCAGCATCCCATATGGGCGCTGGTTCGAGTCCCAGCTGCACCTCTTCCAATCCAGCTCTCTGCTATGGCCTGGGAAAGCAATAGAAAGTGGCCCAAGTCCTTGGGCCCCTGCACCCATGTGGGAAACTTAGAAGAAGTTCCTTTCTCTTGGCGTTGGATCAGCCCAGTTCCAGCTGTTGCGGCCATTTGGGAAGTGAACCAGTGGATGGAAGACCTCTCTCTCTCTCTCTCTCTGCCTCTCCTCTCTATAACTCTGCCTTCCAAATAAATAAATAAAAAACTATGTTGAATGTAGATTTTGGTGTCCTCGTCACCGCTCTCCCACATAGATGTTGACTCTGGGTGGTGGTGATTGTGTGATTAACTTGGTGTGGTAACCCTTTCACACTGTGCACTCCCATCCAAGCATCATGTCATATCCATGGACACATGTGGTCTGCACTTCTTAGTGATACCTCAATGATGCTGCAAAGCAAGCAGGAGGAACCAGTATAAATAAACAAATCTATATTGTATATCAGACACATTGTATGTATATTCATTAAAACATTATAAATGGCTCAGCAGATGAAACATCCAGCTCATCCTAGCTAAAAAAAGAATGAGTAAAATTAAAGATGTGGGAAAAAGTTTACAGAAAGAGAAGATATAAGTGCTGACTTAAAGCGTGGATGGGATGAGAAGGCTAACCCACGGGCAGTCCACTTCAGAGAAGACAAACTGGAAAAGAGGCAGCCTGAAGAGCAAGTGCCTGGACACTTCCTAGAAATGATGAAAAACGTGCGTGGATTCAGGAAGTACCACACGCCCCGCGTGGGGACAGAAAGGGTGGCCTCGCCAGAGCAGCAGTGAGAGCGGCCCAGCAGTGTCTCCCAGCACTGAGACCAGCACCTCTGCTCCGCAGGGAGCCTCCCTGAGCTGCAGCCTGAAGCCCGGTCACGTCAGCGGAGCTGACCGACTCCTAAACCTAAAGTGCTCTGAAGCGTATCCTTCTGGAAACAGAAAACTGAGCAGACAGGAGATAGAAAGTGGATGGAAACCCACAAAGTGGCAAACACATGTATAAATTGAAACAAATCGATTGTGACAAATATCCCACACTCATGTAGCATGGGAATCGGAGTACGGGAAGCTGTGGGGGGTGCATGAGAATTCTCTGTAATACTTCACATTCTTTGTTTTGCAAATTTAAAACTAGGCTGGAATAAGAAGTTAAAAAGAGTGAGACTCGTGATTAAAACAGAGACTAGAAAGAGGAGATACCTTGAAATTACTGAGAAAGATCATTTAAGGAAAATGATTGTGATCGAAGCTAAATTATATGTTCTGGAAGAGTGTTAAGCTATTATTTAATCCTAGATTTTATTACAACACATATGCATCAAAGCAGAAATCGATGGACAAATTTTGCATTAGAAGAGAGAAAGACAGAGATAATGAACAGCAGAAATCTCAACCTAAATAGAGGAAAAGAAAGAGGAAAACAAGGGACAAAAAGCACAAGGATGACAGAATAAAATATGGTAACATGACACAAACAAGCCCAAATATATTAATGAGCACAATTACTCCAAAATAGAGTAATTAACCCAATTAAAAGCAGCACTAGAAGATTATATTTTTTTGTGATGTGAACAATTTTTCTTTCTCCACTCTGACATTTTCATAGCGTGACCAGTCACAAAATCCACTTGGGAATCTGATTTCTGTTCCTCGCTCTCGTTGATGAAACAGCTACTTCATATCCACCAGCATCTGACACCCACACAACACCCAGCCATGGTGGCGGAATGTCCGTTCCCTCACCACCACCCCCATCACCACCATCACCATCATTCACCACAATCATCACCATCATCACCACCACCACCATTAGTACAGTCATCACCACCATCATCACCATCATCACCATCATCACCATCAGTACAGTCATCACCACCATCATCACCACGTTACTATCACCACTGTTGTCATCACCACCACCATCATCACCATCATTCACACAATCATCAGGATCATTATTATCATCACCATCATCACCACCATCATCACCATCATTCACCACAATCATCAGAATCATCACCATCATCACCACCACTGTCATCACCATCATCACCACCATCAGTACAGCCATCACCACCATCATCACCACGTTACTATCACCTCTGTTGTCATCACCACCACCATCATCACCGTCATTCACACAATCATCAGAATCGCCATCATCACCATCAGTACAGTCAGCACTGTCATCACCATCATCACTATCGCTGTCATTATCATCAGCAGCAGCATCGGCACCATTGTCATCACCATCACTAACTCCCCATCACCATCATCACCATCATCACATCACCATCGTCCGTCAGCTGGATCCCCCTCCTCCTCCTCCTCACTGCCACAGCCACCATCTAGACTTGTTTCAAGCTAATCTGTCTGGTGGGGGTCAGCTAAGCAACAGAGCCCTCGAGTCCCACGTGAGCACCAGCATCCTCATTTACAGAGGAGGGTGTGGAGCTCCGGACTCACACCAAGGAGAGCTGGAAGGAGCGCCTCTTTTGTGCAGTGCTGGGGCCTGCCACCAGGCTGCGAGGTGAGAAGGCTGTGTTGTGCTGTGGTCGTAAGTAAACTCTCAGGTCTCTGTGAAGCGTCTCGCTTACGCAGATGAGCCACACATCTTGAGGGTCTCAGAGACGCTGCCTTCTACCTGGCCTCTCAGAGACGCGGGAGGCTCCGTGTGGGAATCCCTGGTGCGAGGGGAGAACTTGGGAGGGGCTGGTGTGCTTCATCCTGGCTTCGGTCCTCTGCCCGCGGGGGAGCCAGGGGAGGGGAGGCTGCTGCTCATTCACTCCCCCTAAGTCTGCATCATCATGCCCAGTGGTCCTCCTCCCCTCGTTCTCTGAACAGAACGGGGCCTGACTGCTGGGCTCTTTCCCGAAAGCAGACCCTCCTGGCTTTGGGCTAATCCCAGACGAAATTCCAGACTTTCTTTATTGGCATTCAAATGCCCTCAGGCCTTCTCCCCAACAAGTTCATTTACCAGCTACTAGCTGAGCACCTGCTGTTTCCCAGGAAGCTATCCTGTGCTGTGGGAGGAGCCCCACAGGCTCGCGATCGGAAGGGCAGGTGCAAGGAGTGGCCATGTCCTGAAGAAGAGCGTCAATTCCCTTCCGGGATCCTGTCCACCACTGAGCCCAGGCTTCCCTGGGACCCGTCCATCCCCAGGGTGGGCCCCGCCTCTCCTCTGAGAGCACCTGGTCAGGTGTGTGTCGTCTTGGGTCACTGTAACTCTGCCTTTCAAATAAGATGATAAATTCTTTAAAAAAGCAGATGTGATGAGAGGCGAGAGGAGGAAATGCTTGACTGGCTGGGAGACTTGGAAAGGCCCCGGGTGCAGCCGGCAGGGGCGAGTGGGGCCCCGGCTGTGGGCAGGGGCGAGTGGGGCCCCGGCCCTGGGCAGGGGTGGAGTCCACACTGAGCAAGGCGCTTTGTCAGGGAGCCTGAGTGGGGGCTGGGGACAGAGAGCAGTGGCCTCTTGGTGGCTGCTGAGAGACTCTTGCTCTCCTGTGGGGTTTACAGAGCCGTGACACTGCTGCGTCCCACTTCTGAGTTCCTCAGCCACACCGTGCAGACGCGTTTCTCTGCTGGCAAGCCTGGGTCCCTCGGTATGCAGGCCCCGCAGGGCCCTCTGAGCACAGTGAGGGGTGCCAGGAACAGGCCCCGGGGTGGCAGGTGCAGCCGGGGCTCGGGCAGTCTGTCGGGGAGCGCGTCGGGCAGCCGGCACGCACCGTGCTCAGCGTGCCACTCTCGTCTTGGCTGTGCCGTGAAACTCAGGAAGTCAGCTCCTGCTGCTGTGCCTGCCTCACCCCTGCTGCCGGAGTCCAGCCCTGCAGAGTCTGGACTTCTTGTTGTAATGCTCTCAGAGCAAGACAGACGATGTTCCACGGGGTGCGCATGGACACGCCCTCATTTCATAGCTGCCGACCACATAGCCCCATCCAGGTGTCCCCGCAGTGCGGCCGGAAGAATCGAGCCTGCGAAACCTTGGCCCAGAGAAGAATGTTCTGCAAGGCAGTTCTCAGAGGCACCTGGGTAAAAGCTTCCGAACACGACACTTGGGTTAAAAAGTCACCCGGGGTGGACTCTGTGGAACACTTGGGAACAGCGTTTTCAACAAGCTGCTCCGTGAGGCTTACACCCCAATTCTAGAGTCGTTGACTCGCAGGTAAGAAGGAGCTTTGATTCTTGCTACAGAGCGAGGAACGGTCAGATCTCAGACAAAGAACTTCAGCCGTTTGTCCCCTAGCCGCTGGTGGCAGGCGGCGGTGACACCCATCCCCGTGTCGTCAGCACCAGACAGAAGTGGGTGCACAGGCTGAGTAGACACCGGGAAATCTATGGGAAAAATCATTGTCTTGAGAGCAACACTATTTTAAGAGACAGTTTTTATTGTGAGAAATAAAAAACGATTTACAGGTTCCGACTTGCTAGATCTTGGAGGACTGCTCGCAGGTTTTTATGTCAGGAGCTGTAGACGTGGAGACACAGCTGCTGCCCTGATAGTCTCATTCCCGTCGGGAAGATTGGGAGAATTTCACCAGCAGAGAGAAGCAGGGGATTCTGGGGGCACGGGGAGAGCCCAGATTATGCCTGGGACTATGAAAAAAAGCCAGGATTCTCACTCCCTGAACCTCCGTCCCTCTGAGTGCGGGGCAGGCTCTGTGGAAGGCAGCACATGGAGAGGAGCCACAGCATGAGGACAGGACTGGACAGCAGTGGGCTCGACTCAGTCCCCAACAAGCTGCCCAGGCACCTGCAGGTCTTGAGAGGCTCTTTCTTTATGTGACGCAGCACCTAGACATACCTGGCAGGTGCACCCAGCAGGAGGGCCAGGCAGGGTGGCTTACAGAGGAGGAGCCTCGTCATCAGCAGCACTGAATTCCCATGGGATCTGGCCCATCCCCAGCGTGTGCCCACAGGGGACACGAAACTCGTGTTGCGAGAAGGACAAGGTCCAAGGCCACTGCCAGGTCCGCCTGGGTGAAACCCTGTGACCCACCTGGCTATACGGTTTCCCTTCTGTCCACGAGGCCACAGGGATGGTTAGGATTGGAACAGACCCCTCATAAAATGCTCATGTATGAAGCATGGGTGGGCGAGCATGTGTAGGGCCCTGCCCCATCAGACTTTCTCTTAGCTGTGTCAATCATGTATCACCAGACATGTATGTTCACGTGTGTAGATACGGTATTTGTGCCCATCCATCCATTTCAATACTTAATCTCCAGTTTTTTCCCAAGCTGGTGTTTCCTGATGTCAGCAGGAAGGGGATTGCAGCTGAGAGCACACGCTGGGTGACGTTCTTCCAGGTGCGGCTCACCGACAGCCAACCCTCCCCTCGTCGGGGTGGACGCGAGGGCCTTCTCTGCCAAGGGCCAGGCCGCAAACACGACAGCTCTGAGGTCACGGGAGGTCTCTATCGAGCGATCGTCTCTGCTTCCTTTTGCAACCCTTAAAAGCCACGAGAGCCGTTCTCAGGGCCGGTTTGGTCCTTGGCAATGGCGTGTGGAGCCCTGGCCCGGGAGGCAGCTAGAAATGCAGAACGGCAGGCCTGGTCCTCCCTCTACTGCGTGGACATTTGCATTTTAACAAGATCCCCAGGAGACGGGTCTGCGTGTCAGTGTGTGAGAAGCAGGAGCCTTATTAATCTATGTCAATAAAGTAGCGGCTGCTTTTCATACCTGTCAGTCATGCGCTGCTTTTCTCCAGCTACTTTGCATCTCTCTTGCTGCAGGGTCCCGCAGAACCACCTCATAACGTCTGTGAAGTCAGCGACACTGAAGTCCAGGTGTTTCACCTTCAGTGAGCGATTCCTGGTGTCCAAGAATACACAGCGAGGAGCACTTCGCCTCTGCTCTGAGAGCTGGGAAGCCAGCGACCCGGAAACAGCTCTGCACTTCATTTTAACTTGCCGTGGGCGGCGCTGGTGAAGGCTGCAGCCGGGACTGCGCTCAGGGTCCCACGGCGCCTCCAGTGTCTGCGGGTCACAGGGCCGGCGTGGCTCGCGCCTCCCCCGATGTTGCCCCTGGGGAAGGCTCCCCTGTGCTCTGCAGCCGGGCCAGCCCCCAGCAGCATCTGCGGGTCACAGGATGGCATGGCTCCCCGGTGTTGCCCCGGGGAAGGCTCCCCTGTGCTCTGCAGCCAGGCCAGCCCCCAGCAGCGTCTGCAGGTCACAGGATGGCATGACTCCCCAGTGTTGCCCCGGGGAAGGCTCCCCTGTGCTCTGCAGCCAGGCCAGCCCCCAGCAGCGTCTGCGGGTCACAGGATGGCATGGCTCCCTCGCCCCGGTGTTGCCCCTGGGGAAGGCTCCCCTGTGCTCTGCAGCCGGGCCAGCCCCCAGCAGCGTCTGCAGGTCACAGGATGGCATGACTCCCCAGTGTTGCCCCGGGGAAGGCTCCCCTCTGCTCTGCAGCCGGGCCAGCCCCCAGCAGTGTGGTGAGAGCTCTGTGGCCTCCTTGCTGGGACCCCGGTCCCTTCTCTCCCACTCTGGCCTGGGTGCAGGAGCCTCGAGACTTCCTCTGCTCCCAAATCTGCTTCCCTCACAGAAGCCTGGGCTCCTCTGCACCCCGAGGGCCCATCCCGGGCGGGTTCTCCAGGCCCAGCAGCCTGGGGGCAGGCGAGGAATTCCATGCTGGGCCACAGCTTGTCCCAGCACGTCCGACCCAGGTCCAAGGGGACCAGCACAAGCCTGGGTGTGCTGCACGCTTCGTGTCCGAGGCTGTGCCAGGCAGAAGCCCTGACCCCATTGCGAGTCACTCAGGGTTTTTCAGAACAGCTCCCGCCCCTCCCCCGCCTCCCTGGAAGCCTCAGCGCCGCTGGAAGCATCGCTCGCGTAGGCTCACTGCATCCCCAGCGCCCTGGGCCGCCCTCTGCAGAGGTGCCCCGCAAGACATGGGGCTCCCCCAAGTCTCGGGAGACTGAATGGACAGGAAATGGTGCAGCCAGAGCCCAGAGCCCCCCTCACACCATGGCCACTCGCAATCGAGTCCCTCCCCCCTTTAACTTGTCCTCTTGACAATGCCCGTGGTGAACACTGGACAAGCTGAGGCCTGCAGGGTCCGACCGGTGCCCTCAGCCTCTCTTCCCAGGGCACTGGAGCATCCTCCGGATCCAGGGCTTTCTCTGCAGAGGAGCTGGGCAGGCTGGAACGTCACCGGGAGCAGGGAACGTGCCACGTGCCCTGGAGACGGAGCCACATCTCCTCCAACAAGGGGCACTCAGACGCAGAACAGGAATCTTCTGCGGGAGTCCGGCTGCACAGGCAGCCCTGGAACAACACCGACCGTCCCGGGCCCCTCGGCCCACAGGGGCTCTGCTGGGACCCTCAGCACCCTGAGGGAGCAGCGAGGCAGGAGTGTGTCCAGCTCCTCGTCCCATGGGGCAGCTGCCCCCGGGCCTCCCGCAGGGGCTGGGAAGCAGGCCCCACGCTGGCATCTGACTGTGACACAGGCCAGCGTTGCATCCTCACGGGAGACCCCCCCGTCACTCTCCAGGGACCCTCCGAGGCCTGCTGGGAATTCCGGAGCAGGAGCGTCTTGAGATGCCCGCCGCCTGTGTCTGGGAGCTGCCTGCCCTGCCCACCGGGCTGCTGAGTTTCCCAGCAGAGCCTGGCGCCCCCTCTGTGGACCAGGCTGCCCCGGAGCTCTGGGAGGAGTGACACAGCCCAGCCGACTTCCCCAAGACCACAGGGCACTGAGAGGCAGGGCTGGGTCACACACGTTGGGCTGCTGCCGGATCCCTCGCCCGGCCACTGCACGACCGGAGGCGAATTCTCCGGATGCAGCGGCGCTGAGTTCCGGGGCCACCAGCTCTGCGTCGTGTGAGCCGTGGCTCTCCTTCACCAGGGACCACTACGCAGACGCACTAGCAAACGGCAGTGCTGGGACGCGAGGTCTGGAAGTAGTAGGAGGGGCAGAAGGGGAAGAGGCGTTACCTGTGGTGCAAAGTGATTTGGAACGCATTTCTATGAGAGGCCTCCAGCGTGTTCATGGAAATGCATATTACGGAAAACCCCGCGTGGATGTCAACGATGTTTGCAAAAATTTGAACATCCTTCAATTGTTTTCCACAAATGCACAGTGTGACGCCCGTGGAGCACCCTTAGCTGAGCCTGTTGGTCGATTCCCTGAGGAGCGGCCTCATGTCTTCCCGAGGAAGCGCAGCCCCACAACTTCAGCGCAGCACCATGTCCCGCGGCTCCCAGACGCCCACCTCAACGTCCTGGCTGCTTAGCTGTATCCCGACACTGGGCAGATGCCCCACGAGCAGGAGAACGGGCTCTGACGCTCGGGCAATGTCCTCCTCCTGTGGTCTTGAATGTGGAGGGGATGGTGAGGGCAGGTGCAGGGCAGCCATCTTGAATCCACAGTGTTGTGGCAGCAACAGGGTCCCTACAGCTGCCTCCTGAGCCCGGGCTCCCTGTGCCGGGGCCATCTCCTCCCCGGTCATTCAGCCACCACGAGCTGACTTTCCGCGGGCCCCTGTGAAGGCTGGGGAGCAGGCTCACGCCGGAGACTGTCCTCTGGACCCTGAATCACGGCACTGGGACACAGCTCGGAGGCCAGCTGACCCTGCCTGAGAAGTGACGAGGTGGTGGCCTCTGGGAGGACAGCAGATGGCTCCTCAGCCCGACCCTGCTTCCTCCTTGGACTCCACCAGCACTCTGATCTGCAGACTCCCGTTCCTCCAAGCCTCTCCTGCTCTGCCCTGACCCCACCCGACCAGAGGCCCACAGCCTCCCCCACTGCCTCCTCCCACCTTGCCGCATCTGTGTTACATCTCAGCAAGCCCTGCGCCCGCAAAGACACCAGAATAGCTCTGGCTGCACTGTGTGTTAATAATAGCCACGGAGCCGGCGCCCGTGCCCGGCACTTCTTGCACTCAGAGGCACCAATTTATAGAACCAGGACGTCAGGCAGGAGGGGCTGGGGGCACACGAGGGCCTTGGGGCTTCACTTTCCAGCGCTCTGAAGATGCACTTGCCTGACCGCCTGCTCCGTGCGCGCTCAGAGCGAGGCCGCAGCAGCAGCCTGGACGCTGAGAGCGCCTGCTCTCCAGCAGGAGGGGGCCCGAGTGTGGGCTGCGGGGCCTGTCTCATGCCCCTGGGCTCAGCTACTGTGCGCCTGGAGCTCCCTATGCCATCAGTCTCCAAACGGTGAGACAGCGCCATGATGTGCTGATGCCGGCAGTCTCCCCTTCCCCGGCCAGGAGGGAGGCTGCAGGGACAGCCGCAGACCCACTGTGCAGCGGCCGCACCTGTTTGAAAGACGCCTGCAGCACTTACAGGAGGCTCTGGCCTTGAGCTGAGGTGGAGGATCTGTCAGAGGTTTCTGCCCTGTCCCCTCCCTCCAAGCAAGGGTGGGGGGTGGGGGTGGGGGGCAGGCTTCACCCCCTTCCCTTCTCCTCTTTCTCTCCCCTCCCCCCACAGTGCCCCAGTGGGCACTGGGAGTTCCCTACAAGGAACTCATTAGCAGTTCACTGAGAATTCCAGCAGGTGGATGGAGTCTGAGGTTTTCTGAAGGATTTTAAACATTTAACCAGAGCACCAGGGGGAGGGAGGGAAGGAAGGGAGTGGAGGGAGCGGGGTGGGAGCGCCCAGGGAGGAGAGCAGAGCCTGCAGGCGGGGAGTTTGCTGGTCCTTGCCCTCTGCCAGTGTCTGCAGACGCTGGGAACCAACCCTGGGCACAGCGCTCCGGGGGCTCCCGCTGCGCCGTGCCTGGCCAATCACCCCAAGACGCCTCCCAGTGGGGGGTCTGCAGGTGCTCAACCAAGACCTTGTGACTTTGGGGATGGCGGCCAACCCTGCTGCTGCCAACCAGGGCTCAGGACGGGGCGGAGCGGAGGCCGTGCCTGTCACCTGTCCTCAGCTGGTAAGTGAGCTCTCATTGGCTCAGCAAATGCACCTCATCCTCTTAGGACGCACAGTCCCTGTGTGAGTAAGCGAGGGGACCGGGCCGCGGCCGCGCTGTGGAGCAGGCGGGTTTCCTGCCCAGCAGGGCAGCCGCAGTGGCTCCACTGAAGGCGGAAGTGCACCCCTCGGACCAGCATGACTTCAGTTATTCTCCCAGGAGCCTCCTCTGCACGGAAGAAGAGTCTCGACCACTGTGTGTCATCCCTGCTGCAGGGTCTCGTGGACCCCGAGGAAGCGCCAGATTCTTCACACTCAGATCTACGGACCCGGTGAACGTCCCCGGGCCTCAGGGGAGGCCACGGGAGGGAGAGGGCGCTGCAGGTGCCGTGCAGACACTGCTAATGTGCTGACAGTTCCCACTCTAGCCAAATGGCAGCACAGCCTTCCTCGTGAACATGGTTCAGCATCACGAACTCCCATGTGGGTGCCCGGCTGCTCCTCTCCCGATCCAGCTCTCTGCTATGTCCTGGGAAATCAGTGGAGGATGGCCCAAGTGCTTGGGCCCCTGCACCCACATGGGAGACCTGGAAGAAGCTCCTGGCTCCTGGCTTCAGATCAGCCCGCTCCGGCCATTGTGGCCATTTGGGGAGTGAACCAGCGAATGAAGACCTTGCTCTCTGTCTCTCACTCTGTAACTCTGCTTCACAAATAAATAAATAAAACCTTTAAAGAGCATTCACAGAACCCCACAGTGAGTGGGGTACTTTTCATTGGCAAGGATCTGGTGTGTGCGTGGGGTGGTGCTCAGCAGGAGGCTCGTACCCGTAACTGTGGACGGGGGGGGGGGGGGGAGGGGGAAGGAAAGACCCTGCCCAGGGCGGTGGCTACAGCTCCTCCCCTGGGGAGCTGAGGGGGGGCAGGGTCTGCTGTGTGCACAGTGGGTGTGACCAAGGGAGGGCAGGGTCTGCCGTGTGCACAGTGGGTGTGACTGAGGGAGGTCTGCTGTGTGCACAGTGGGTGTGACCGAGGGAGGGCAGGGTCTGCCGTGTGCACAGTGGGTGTGACTGAGGGAGGTCTGCTGTGTGCACAGTGGGTGTGACTGAGGGGGCAGGGTCTGCCTTGTGCACAGTGGGTGTGACTGAGGGAGGTCTGCTGTGTGCACAGTGGGTGTGACCAAGGGAGGGCAGGGTCTGCCTTGTGCACAGTGGGTGTGACTGAGGGGGCAGGGTCTGCCTTGTGCACAGTGGGTGTGACTGAGGGAGGTCTGCTGTGTGCACAGTGGGTGTGACCAAGGAGGGGCAGGATCTGCGTGTGCACAGTGGGTGTGACCGAGGGGGCAGGGTCTGCTGTGTGCACAGTGGGTGTAACCAAGGGAGGGCAGGGTCTGCGTGTGCACAGTGGGTGTGACTGAGGTGGGTGGCAGGTCTGCTGTGTGTACAGTGGGAGTGACGGGGGGGCAGGGTCCATGCACACCTGTGTTCTCTCATGGCCTCATGCCACAAGCAAAGGCTTTTGCTTCCTTAGTGTTTTCTTTTTAAGATTTATTTATTTATTTTTGAAATAGTTGCGAGTGTGAAGGGTCTTCCATCTGCTGGTTCACTCCCCAAATGGTTGTAAGGCCCAGGGCGGTGCCAGCCAGGAGCCAGGAGCTTCATCTGGGTTTCTCGTGGGGGTACAGGGGTGCAAGCACTGGGGCCACCTTCCTCTGCTTTCCCAGGAGCATTAGCAGGGAGCTGGATCAGAAGTGGAGCAGCGGGGACTTGAACCAGCGCCATGTGGGATGCCAGCATCTTTGCTGGGGCACAACACTGGCTCCTCCCTTTGTGATTTTTGCTGATGAAATCATGCAAAAACCATGAAGCTGAGATTCAGACGACGCTCCTTCCTAAGCTGTCAAACACATTGGGACCAATTTCTCGTTTCTACAAGGGGGTTGTGGTGAGCAGGCAGTGTCTCCTAGATGTCTGGGGTCCCGGCGAGACAACACTTGCTGTCCACACTAATGCCCGTCACTAACGCCAAGGCTCCTCTCAGGGTATCCTGGGCCCATGGCAGAACTCTGCGGTCACTCAGTTCAGGTGCCAGGATCTGCAGGGCCACACGCGGTCACCCTGTGCTCAGGATCCTAGGACCAGAAGGGCGTGCCAGGCTCTACAAAGGCAAGCAGCCCCTGCGTGCAGGGCCGTGGTGGTGGACAAGCCCACCGTCCCCTCCGCAGAGCTGGCCATGCAGGAGGGAACCCCTGTCTCTGCCCCCTCATTCTGGGATCCCAGCCCAGGGAGGGCCCCCGTCCTCAGGCTGTAGCTTTCCCACAGAGGGCTTTGAGCCTCTGTCTCAGCACCTTAAATCCACGTGTGCTGCCCAGCCTCCCTCCCCCATCGCAGCAGAAAGCACCTGCCGAAAGGGCCGCGGCTGGACCACAGCAACAGGCGGACGTGGGCTCTTGCGCTCTCTGCAGGCACAGGTGGCTGTGGATGGCCCCAGGGACAACTCTGCCAGAAGCTGCCACACCCACCAAGCCAGGCTAACCATGCTTTGGAGATAAGGATTTTCCTCCCTCACTTGGGGTAGAGGCAAAACAAATGGCTTTGGAAACGCCTGAGGACAGCGACATGGGAGCACAGAGCCAGCACTGTCCCTCTCCGGACCCGGCGCCCTTTCTACCCAGAAGAAACGCGTGCTTGGGCCTGACACGGCTCACAGGCAGCCCTGGGTCCAAAGCTGCATTCACCTGTCCAGATGTGCACAGCTGCAAAGGCCTTCCCGCTTGGAAACACAGTGGCTCACAGGCACCCTTCCCCGGCCCTGGACGGTGCAGGGCCCTGGCCGGGGGGGTGGCTGGACGGTGCAGGGCCCTGGCCAGGGGTGGGGGATGGCTGGACGGTGCTGGGCCCTGGCTGGTGCTGAGCCCTGGACGGTGCTGGGCCCTGGACAGAGCGGGGCCCTAGACAGTGCAGGGAACTGATTTGCGTCTTCAACATAGTTACAAGAAGAGAGATGTAGAGAGGCCGCCACTTGGAGAAAGATGCTGGGGATGAGCTTCCTTGGCGCAGCCCAGAGCCCCGAACTCCTCCATTGGTTTTCAGAACTGCTGGGAACATTTGTGAAAACCCAGCCCAGACTGAACCAAAACCACAGCTTGTGCGAGAGGCAGTCCCAGATCCACCTCTGGAGGCCGAGACGGCGCTGGCCTCTGCGCTTCACTCACCTGGGTTTCGTTTCGGATCAACCAGCGGGTGATTTTCTCTCGGAGCACGGGGACCCCGGGGAGCGAGGCTCCGCCTGTCCAGCCGTGATCTGTGTGGGCTGATTGTGCTGATGTGGACAAGTCCATCACACAGAGCAAGTCCCTTCAGCAGCCAGCCTAAAGAACACAAATGCTATTTTGGTTCTGTTTTTTTTTTTTTTTTTAATTTTTTTTGACAGGAAGAGTGGACAGTGAGAGAGAGAGAGAGACAGAGAGAAAGGTCTTCCTTTTGCCGTTGGTTCACCCTCCAATGGCCGCTGCGGCCGGCGGGCTGCGGCCGGCACACCGCGCTGATCCGATGGCAGGAGCCAGGTGCTTCTCCTGGTCTCCCATGGGATGCAGGGCCCAAGCACTTGAGCCATCCTTCACTGCACTCCCTGGCCACAGCAGAGAGCTGGCCTGGAAGGAGGGCAACCGGGACAGAATCCGGTGCCCCGACTGGGACTAGAACCTGGTGTGCCGGAGCTGCTAGGCAGAGGATTAGCCTAGTGAGCCGCGGCGCCGGCCTGGTTCTGTTTTTATTATTGCTTAAAGAATTGGGTAATGGGAAACATTCTTACCTCGTGAGAGGTTTTCAGATCTGATGGTGCTGTCCCCCCCCAACCCCCCGACAAGCCCCCTCCCATTCCACTCGCTGCTGACCCCGTGTCTGCTGGTCTCACCGCAGCCAGACCTGCAGCCGCCACCTCTCCTTGCAGGGAGCAGCCCCGACTGAGACCCCGGAGGGCTGTCCACTCTAGGTGAGACCTAGGAGGGCTGTCCACTCTAGGTGAGACCCAGGAGGGCTGTCCACGCCCGGTGAGCAGGTGGGAAATTTTTAGGAGTCCCGGCTTGAGTGCACTTGGCTGTGGAGGAAGGGCGCCATGTAAAGCGTTCACCCAGGTAAGCTGTGTAGGAACTTCTGGACTCTCACGGAGCTTGGGTTCACAGCCACCGATTTCCCAGCCGTGTGCTGTGTGGGAGCCCCCAGCTCCGCCACCAGGGCCTGGGTCTCGGCTCTGCAGTCCCCAGCAGCCGAGGGGGCAGGTGGAAAGGGACGCACCCCCTCAGTGGGTGGCACCAGAGGCTGCAGGCTCTTTCTTGCGCTGGAGAAGCGTCTCCTCCTGCAGCCCTGCCTCTGGCCTCCCGGTCAGGCGTCTTCACCGCGCCAAGTGCGGAGTTCACCCCGACAAGACTTGGTGAGAGGCCAGGGCTTCACCACGGTGAGATAAGCCTCAGCTGGGCCTCTCCTGCTGAGCGCCGGTTCACCCCAGGCTGGATCAGGGCTGTACAGGGCCGGCCACGGCACCACTCCCAGTGGCCACCAAGCCATCGGCAGCCACACTTGGGTGCACACTGACCTGACTCCACAGCCTGCAGAGACAGAGGTGGCCGCTGGGGTCTGACCCTCAGGTGCTGGCCCTTGGCCTCACCCACTCCCACCTCAGCCGAGACCACCCCTGCCCTGCCACGTTGAAGTATGTACGTGTGTGAGTCTGCACGCGACCAGCAAGAGTGGGAACTAGGGCTGAATTTCCAGATACTACGATCTGAAACTCAGAATACCTGCACCAGGCAGCATTTTCTACCAGCATCTAACCCACTTCCAATTCCATGAAGTGAGACGTTCCACACCACAGCACATCATCGTGGTACCTGTAACACTTCTACCTTAGTGAAGCTTAAATACAGATTCTGCACATTTTAAAAAGCTAAATAAAAATGGTGCATTGGCCATTCTTTGTCAATTTTACGTAACAGGGCTCAGAAGTCTGCCCACGGAACCATGAGGGACATAGCACATTGTTTAAGGCATTAGTGACACAAAACAATGGAAGCGTGAGAAACAAAGCGACCTTCTAGATCTTTCCAAAGGGATCACCAAACCCCGTGACCAGCGGTGTATGGCGGTGCTCAGGCAGCCTCACTGGAGTGTTTGATCTGCTGCCACCACGCACAGCCACACCGCACCACGAGACACAGCACGCCTGTCAAATGGTGCAGCGTTAGAGATGGACCACCCTAAGTGGGTCGATTCACTGCTGCTGGGGAGGGACAATGCGGTGGCCTCTTGGAAACTAGTTTACCAGTTTCTTAAAAAATTAAACATGTATCTGTTCTTAGGTATTTTTCTGAATGATAAAGGCATATTTAGACATACAAAGACCTAGACATTAAATGCTTATCAAAACTATATTTGTGGGACGGGCGCTGAGGTGTAGCAGGTAAAGCTGTCTCCTGCAGTGCCGGCATCCCATATGGGCACAGGTTCTAGTTCTGGCTGCTCCACTTCTGATTCCCGATCTCTGCTATGGCCTGGGAAAGCAGTAGAAGATGGCCTAAGTACTTGGGCCCCTGCACCCATGTGGGAGACCTGGAAGAAGCTCCTGGCTCCTGGCCTCGGATCTATGCAGCTCCAGCCATTGCAGCCATTTGGAGGAGTGAACCAGCAGATGGAAGACCTCTCTCTCTCTCTCTGTGTGGGTCTCTGTTTGTCTGCCTCTGCCTCTGCATCTCTGTAACTCTGCCTTTCAAATAAATAAATAAATAAATCTTAAACAAAAACACCTATATGTTGTCAGCAGACAGGTGGATGCCCCAGTGATGGCCAAGTCACACAAGGGGACACCAGCCAGCTTCGGCAAGGAGCAACCTACCGGCCTGCACAGCAGCAGGGCGGCAGCTCTGTGGAAGTCTGCTGTGTGAAGGAATTCAGACAAAAAGTCCATTTATGTGGAAGCCGCAAAGGAATCGTGACTGACAGGATGGACGGGGGCAGGGCCAGCAGAGAGGCACAAGAGGGACTTGCAAGGTGACCAACACGCCCCTGCTCTAGCTCGCCGTGATGGCTTCACAGCGGTTCACATGTTACAATGCATCCAGCTGTGTGCTTTGAATACGTGTGCTTCACTCTATGTCAGTTAGGTCTTGGTAAAGTGGTCCATTTTTTTTTAAGGGAGGTTCCTACTGTTATGCATAAAAGGCAGTAACATGTGGCTAAAGTTCATTAACAGGATGACGTCCTTATTTTGCACTTTAGTTATAAGTCAACATTTCAAGGTGGAAAAGGTCAAAGCATTCTCATATACTCCCAACACCAGTGTTCAAAGGCTCGATTTATCTGGAGGGTGAATTGTGACAAAGCCCTGCCAACAGTTACGAGCTCCGGTCAGCTGGGACCCCACCAGAACTCATCCTCAGAGGCGTCCAGCACGTTGTGTGAAGCAGTGAAAGGGGGCTGGTGTTGTGGTGCATCCGGTCAAGCTGCTCCCGGCAGCACCAGCGCCCCATAGTGCAGCGCATCCCTGCTCCTCTGCTTCCGATCTGGCTCCCTGCTAACGCGCCTGGGAGGGCAGGCTCATCACTTGAGTGATGACTCAAGTCCTTGGGGCCCTGCCACCCATATGGGAGACCCAGATGGAGTTCCGTGCTCCTGGCTTCAGCCTGCTCCAGCCCTGGCTGTTATGCAATTTGGGGAGTGAACCAGTTGATGGAAGATCTCTTTCTTCCTTCTGTCACTCTGCCTTTCGTATAAATAGTAGCTCTTTTTTTTAAGAGAAAGAACTCAAAGTGAGTTAAATCAATTTGTGCCAGCATCCTCTATGTTCTTTCTCAGGACACAAAACTCTTTCTCTGTCTCTCTGTCTCCCCCCACCACACACACACAGAGAAATATTTTTTAATAAAAAAAGTGTAATTGGATAATACTGTACCTTACTGCGCAGTGTGCTCATCTGTATCTCTGTGTATATCTCCAGATCAGTAACTGAGAAATAAGCTGGTTTGATGACTTCATTGCGCATCTGTATCACAAGTGTCCCACGACCGTAGTGGGCAGCTCCCGAGGCTTCACAGTCAGCTGGCTGTCCCTGGGCCACAGATGCATCGGAAGACTGCTCACCAAGCTGCAGCCCAAAGAAACGAGCGCCGCAGTGAGACACGCATGGGAGCTGTGGGATGCCGGAGGTGAGCGCGGTGGATAAAGCCGGTGGTTGCCGGGAGTGGAGAGACAGCTTGGCAGCAAAGGTGGTTTTCCTGGAGTGCAGCTTTCGGAGCTCAAACACCTAACGATTCTTCACACGGCTCAGAAATGCCACTTAGAATTTATTCTACAGAAGGATACAACCTCAGAAGTGTGCAAAATGTTTGCAACTAAATGTTTCTGTCTGCATTATTGGAATGTTTTTAGTGGGAAAGATGCAAACGTCCTTCAAACAATGGAATGTTAATTACTTGTAGTACAGCAGATCCCTGGGCTCAGGAGAGTGGAGGAGGCCCCCGCTGGTCAAGGCTGGTCAAGGCCCATAAGTTTCCACCCTGTAATTTGAGAGGTTGCCTTCTCTGACCTTGGGATCACAAGTCCTAGGAAACTGGCCTTTGTTTATTAAACTTCCTGGCCTTGTGGCTCCATTGTAGCTGAAGCAGGAAAGGGTACATCCAAATTCCAGAGATCAGAGACTGCGAGGAGGGAATACGGAGAGATGCACCGGAAACCGCGTGGGACTGAAGCTGGCCTGTGCACAACAGGCCTTCCCGGCTCTCTGGCTACCACACCAGTAGCTTTTTTCTTGCTTGTGCCTGGGAGTTGGCTTCTATCTACTGGCTGTTGTCAGGTATCCTTTCATCATTTTCAAAGAGCTGCTTGCTGTTTTCTTGAGGATAAAATAATTTGGAAGAAATGAGTCCCTTGTTTCCAATCTCCCATTTTAAAAAATAAATAAATAATAAGCTTTAGAAAAATTAAGGTGTGCTGGGGGTGGATGAGCTGATTATTTTAACTTTCACCAAGTGTTTATTTATGACAGTCTAAAGACCCAGCCAACAGGTAAGCAGCTGGTAACAAGGGGAGGAATGGGGTGCAGACTTTAACAGGCTCACCCCTTGTGAAGCTGGATACCCCGGCAAATTAGCCCAGACAGCAGAAGCGGCCAGTGTGAGTGAGCAACCTTGGAGTCCCCTACCTCCACTTCTAACCAGGTCACACTCAGGGCCAGTTGGTGGCGGTGCCAGCCAGAAGGAACATATGTGCAATGAATTAGGGGTTAGTCAGTTCCTGAGACACGCAGGTCCCTCCCAGGCTGCCTCAGCAGCCAGAAGAGGTAGCCAAGCGTTCCTGAGACCTGTGGGCAGCCAACTCCCCCTGCCAGGCCCACAGCTCCCTTCTCCACCAGCTGTGGCCGCCATGTGGCTGTCTGCGTCCCTGCCAGGCTAGCGCAGGCTGCAGCCTGGGCCCTGGCTAATGTCACTCGAAGGACACTCGCTTGCAGAGTGACCGCAGAGTCTCCTCACACTTAGAACCTGTTCCACATGCACTAGCAGACTGTGTGTGCGTGCACACCTGCATTCCCATGCACGGACACATCCGCACACGCACACATGCACGCCTGCTGTATTTCAGGCTCCATGCGGCAGGGCCGTGCCTCTGGGGCCGCGGAGGGCTGTAGCCAGGTGCTGTGCTCAGGCAGCTTCTGAGGCTGCCTGCTGAGTCATTCCCAGAACGTCCGCCCTGAGACTGACTGCGGCGGCCCAGCGTTCCCTCTGCCTGGCCTGGACAGACAGGAGATGGTCTGACCCCATCTGAGACAACCAGGCAACATATGAGCGTTCCTTCCTTGGGAAAAGGTTCCAAGAATCTCTGCAGCTGGTGTCATTAGCATCCTGGGGCCGAGCTGGCAGCGCATTGCTCCTCTCTCCCAGGGTCCGTCGTTAGCGACAGCATGCAGGGGGAGTTCGCACATCAAGATGCTCCGTGAAGAAAGCAAAATTAACATTCAGTGTGCAAGAGCCATCCAGGCGAGGCTGGGGCTGGTGGATCTGACACAGCTCCTTCCTCATCCTGACCTGGCCTCTACACAGAGTGCATGGAGGAGGGTCTCTCCCTTGGTGTCCATCTGTCCTACCCATGACCTCTCCCAAGGGGCTGTCACTCATCCCTACCAGCGAGCAAGCCAGCCAGGCACCCAGTGAACTGCATTCTCCCAGTCTCATGTGTGTCCTTAGCCATAGGTCCTACCCTCTGGTATTAAACAGACTGACAGATTTCCTCAAAGTACAAGGAGTGGGGCAGCTGACGCTGAGTGGCTGTGAAAACACAGCTGATATCATCGCTATTTATGGAAGAGATGAGGCACCCACACACGGGATGCGTCACATCAGTCCAGGTTGCTGGGATGGAGTCCAGGGGCCCTCAGGGTTCTTCCCACGTCTCTGTCTACCTCGTACCGTGGGGCATGGAGGGTAGGTGGTCCTAGTACCACCATCTTCCTAGGCTCATCGGCCAGTCCTTACTGCTGTTACCTGTCTGGTGGAAACCTAGCACCTGATGTGGCTCCGTGTGACTGCTGCCCCAGCATTTGGGCTATGTCAGCAAGAGCCTAGTAAACACACAAGGCGGACTTTCCGCTGTGAGGCAGCCGTGGGAGTCACTGTCTCGGAGGTTCTTCCTAGGCACGCTCCACGCCCTCGTCGTGCCTGGATCCTGGGCTCAGCATTGTTCCCCTCACATCCTGGGGACAGAGACCACCAACGCACCACTCTTCCCATGAACGACTCTCTGAGAGCTAACTCTAAACTTCTAAATTTATCACATTTCAATTCTGGTTAAGAAAGAACAAGTCTAGATGATAGTAGCTAATGAAATTAGGCTAAACTGTGGGGGCGGGGCAGTTAGCACAGCAGTTAAAATACCCACGGCCCCCGTCAGAGTACCTGGGTTTGGTTCCTGGCTCCAACTCCCAACTCCAGCTCCCTTTTGAGGCAGAGCTTAGGAGCCAGCAGTTGGCAGCTTAACTAATTGGGTCCTACATTGGAAACCTGGATTGAGTTCTGGGATCCTGGATTGGGCCCGTCCTAACCCTAGCCTGTGTGGCCATTGTGTGTATTTAGGTTGCAAACCAGGAGACGGTACTCCCTCTGTCTCTCCCTCTGTTCCCCTGCCTCTCACATGAATATGCATATACACTTTCGTCTTAGGACCTTGGGAGACACATATGAGATGATCAAGGACCTGGCAGCAGGCCCCAAGGTCACCCCTTCCTCATCCTGGCCACACACTGAGCGGGCTGCTGCCTAGCACTGACCCACCTGACTGCACAGGCCGGTGGCTGACTCAAGAGGAACATTTTCTGGTGATTCAAAGTCAGTGCAGACACACAGGGATGGAACGTGGTGGGCAAGCCTTCTCATGGGAGTGGCCTGCACCAAACCTCCTGGGACTGATCAGTCCCTGACCTTCCCAAGACCAGCGAATGGAAGTGCTCCCCGGTGCGTCTACAACTTAGCTCAGAATTCCCACAAGTCTTCAGTTTGCATTCATTCTTAAATCACTCATTCTTCTTCACTCAGGTTAAGCCAATGTCAGCTTCTGCTGCTTGCAGCTTAGGGCTCTGCACATCATCTGCATAACCATCCCCAGCAGGCAGTCAGCTTCCCAGCCCTCCACCTTCCATACAATGACTATCGTGCTAACGTCCTCACTGGTGCGGACTACATGACACAATGTGCAGAACCAGGCACCCCTCCTCACACGTGTCATGAGGAAACAATTGTTTGACCTGAAGTTCTGAGTAGCCTTCTGTACGACACATGCAGGAAGGCTTCTGGTGGTCCACTTCTTGGGATGCCCACACTCTGCATTATTGTGCCTGGATCTGAGGCCCGGCACTGCTTCTGACCCACCTTCCCGCTCATGTGCACTAGGAAGTGGTGATGGCCCGAGTGATTGGGCCCCTGCTGCCCTCATGGTAACTAGATGGAGCTCCTGGCTCCTGGCTGTAGGCTGGTCCAGCCCTGGCTTTTGTGAGCATTTGGGGAATGAACCATTAGATATTCTCCCTTTCTCTCTCTCTCTCTCTCTCTCTCTCTCTCTCCCTCCTTCTTCTCCTTCTCCTTCTCCTTCTTTCCCCATCTCCCTTTCAAATACATTAGATAAATAACCAAAATAAAAATATACGAAGCAGGAAAGCCTGGAATCACTTCTGGAGTCCAGGTTTCTAGTGTCTCTGCCTTAGGAGGTGATGGTAATGGTGTTAGCAAAAGCAGTGACGTCTGCCACTTATTTTTAATCTCGATGATAGTAAGTGCCGATATCTGATTCACACCACAGAGCTAAAAGAATGAGGTCTCTTAAGCTATGGCTCAATCCCAGGAAAGCTTGATGGTGTTAGAGTGCCAGCACCTTGCACTGCCTCCCTGAAGGGGGGTGGGGGAGGTAGGGAGCGAGCGAGCTCGAGGAGGGCACAGGTCAGGACAGCATGGTGCGGAAGGGTCTTCACCTTCGCCTCCTGCAAGGTTATGACTGTCACTGAGCAAAGAACAATGACACCAAGGGAGTGGAGGTGCACGGGCTCCAGGTAAGAATTTCTGCCCCAACAAGAGAAATCTGTGGACAGCGACACATGCAGTCCAGAGATGCGCACTTCACCCTATAGCCAGTGGCTGCTGCCTCAGGGCCACCTGGGGAGGAGCAGGAACTAAGCCCTTCCTCGCTCGTGTTGGAGGCAAGGGACTAACGCTGTCACCCGTCACCCGATGGACCGGGTCGCACAGTCAACTGCCCGTGGCCTTTACGTTGGTGACCTGAACACGGCTTCTCCAGTCTGAGTGGGGAAGACGGCGCAGGAGACTCTCAGATCAGAGTCTCCTGTGGATGTCCCAGGGAGAACGAGAAGAAGGGCCACATTTGAATTTCTGGCTGCTCACTGACTGAATCTGTGCCCTTAGTCCTCACCTGTCTGCCCATGAGGGTCTCCTTTGTGAAACAGAAATAGTAACATCCTTTCTTGCTCGTGGAGTTTTCTTAAAAATCCAGTCAGGTCTTATGCATGAGAACACGTGATACATCATAGTGTCTTTGATGGCTTCAATGTTGATGTAATAAAATTCAGTGGTTAATTTTTTTTCTTTTTTTTTCTTTTCTTTTTTTTACAGGCAGAGTGGACAGTGAGAGAGAGAGACAGAGAGAAAGGTCTTCCTTTGCCGTTGGTTCACTCTCCAATGGCCGCCGCGGCCGGCGCGCTGCAGCCAGCGCACCGCACTGATCCGATGGTAGGAGCCAGGTGCTTCTCCTGGTCTCCCATGGGGTGCAGGGCCCAAGGACTTGGGCCATCCTCCACTGCACTCCCTGGCCATAGCAGAGAGCTAGCCTGGAAGGGGGGCAACCAGGACAGAATCCAGTGCCCCGGCCGGGACTAGAACCCAGTGTGCCAGCGCCGCAAGGCGGAGGATTAGCCTAGTGAGCCGCGGCGCCGGCCTTCAGTGGTTAATTTTAATGTGTGTGCCCAACAGGTGCTTAGGTCAGGGAGCAGGGGCGTCTGGGAGCAGGCCTTCGGCTTGGGACAGGCCCTGTGTCGGGTGGTCGGGCAGGGATGGAGACCAAGTTTTTGGAGAGGAGGTGTGAGATCAGACAGCGAAGGTTCGGAGCCTTTCCCCTCTCCTGCGAAGGCAGAGGAAAGAGCAGGCAGCTGAGTGGGGAGACGTGGACCCCAGTGAGCACAGACATTGCCACGGAGCGCCTGGGAGAGAAAGACCCGCCTTGAAAGGAAGGAATCAGCCACTACAGATCCAAGAGGGAATTAAGGAAGCTCAAGACAAGGGGCCCACATACTGGCTGTGCGTGTGTGTGCGTGTGTGTGCGTGTGGGAAAAGATGTCAAAGGGAAGATGGACCGAACGTGAGGTCTTCAACTCAGCAGCCTCTGAAGGTGGCTGCGGGGCCGTGAGGACGCCCGGTTCTCCAGCCCCAGCACCTGCCCTTCCAACATCTGCGGACGTTGCATCTGTCGACTGACCACTAGGAAACGCTTTTTCTTTTTAATCGTCACTCCATTTTTCTCCTCACGCATTTGCTTCGCTGGCCTAGAAAAATTAAACACAGAAATTGGTGCTGACAAGCCTTCGTCCGTTCAGACGCTCAGATGTCTGGGGACAGGACGCCATCTGGGGAGGTTTGGGCGGCTTCAGGAAAGCCCGGCTGCCAGGGACCTGCGGGATTCCCTTACGGACGGCACGTGGGGTTCACCTGCAGATGCGCAGACTCGGCCCTGGGCGAACCTGCGCCCCTCGGGCTACCTTCGGAGACCACCTGCCAGGGAGGGGTCGCATGGCCGGGTGGGCACACGCGGCCCAGCCCTGATCTAGGCTGGAAAGCAAGGCAAGGTGTGGGGCCGCGCTCAGGGCCAGCTCCCTGCCGCCCGAGGGCGCCGTGGTGGGCGGCGGTGCGGCCTGGGGGCTCTTCCCGCAGCGGCAGGCGCGGGCAGGGGCGGCGGCCTGCAGGTGCCATTCAAACGCACGCGTGACAGGATCTCCGTCCGCGGAGCTGAGGGGAAAGCCTCGGCAGAGGACCGGAGCTCCGCCCGAATTCGCGGCCTCGGTCCCAGCCCCGGGACCGCGACCTGGTGCTCCAGGCCGAGACCCCCGCCCACGGCCCGCGGCGCTGCGGGGGCTGCGGGGGCTGTGGGCGGGGTCCGCTCGTGGGCGCCATCGCCTGGCGGCGCGGCCTGAGGGGAGGTTCCAGGTCCCTCAGCAGCCCGGACCCTTGCGGCGGGCACTCCTCATCAGCGGGCCCGGCTGAGCAAGCGCGGCCCCCGGCGTGGGCGTGGGCGTGGGCGAGGCGCGGGCGCCGCGGCCGTGACCAGGCGCCTCCTCCGGCCCGGCTTCTTGAGGCCCCGCACCTCCGAGGCGCGGCGGGCAGAGGGAGGGGGCGGCGGGCCTGGCAGGGACCCGGTGCAGCCCCAGCGGCCGCCGAGCCAGCCAGCCGCAGGGCGCGCCGCTCCGCAGAGGCCGGTGCGTGGGGCCGGGGCAGCCGCTCCCGCCCACGCGGTTTCATCTGCTAGCCCAGGGCCGTCGGCGTGGGGTGACAAACGGCGGGGCTCTCCGGAGGCGGGCGCTCCGGGGTCAGAATGCGGTGCAACCAGAAGCCCGGGGATGAAGTATGGCATTAAAAATAATAAAGATTAAAAATACGTCCCTCCCCAGTCAGCAGAGCGGAGCTAACAGCCCACATAAAGACGCGCTGAGTGGGATGAGCCTGCGTCGGGGCGGCGGGAGCAGAGCATGCCGCGAATGTAAATCTGCCTCCCGCGCCCGCTGCACAGCCAGCGCCGGGCGGGACGAGCGGGGCGGGGACGAGCGGGAGCACCTGCGGCAGGCAGGCAGGCAGAAGACAGGCGGACGGACAGGAAGACAGGCGGACGGACGGGCTCCGGCAGGGGCGGGGAAAGACACACCGGGCTGGTCTGGCTGGCGGTGCTCCTATCTCCTTATGTAACCCAAAATGGCAGCCCCGCTCCCCGAGTTCCAGCCTGTGCGTTACTTTTGTTAAATTTCATTTTACCATAAACCAAGATTATACAACATGGTGTGCTTTTTCTTTTCTTCAGGTCTGCAACTTCAGGTCAATACATCTCCCGGCTGTCTCTCCTCTCCGGTCTCTCCCGGCTGTCTCTCCTCTCCAGGTCTCTCCTCTCCAGGTCTCTCCTCTCCGGGTCTCTCCTCTCCAGGTCTCTCCTCTCCGGTCTCTCCCAGCTGTCTCTCTCTCCTCTCCGGTCTCTCCCGGCTGTCTCTCCTCTCCAGGTCTCACCTCTCCGGGTCTCTCCCGGCTGTCTCTCCTCTCCGGGTCTCTCCCGGCTGTCTCTCCCTCTCCCTCTCCATCTCCCATTCCTTCCCTCTTTCTCCTTCCCTCCCCCTCTCGCCCTCCCTCTCCCTCCTCCTCATCCCTCTATTTTCCTCCTCTCTCGCTCGCTCTTCCTCCCCCTGCCACTCTCTCGCCCTCTCACTCTTCCCTTTCTCCCGCCTCCCATTCTCTTCCACACCCAGTTCAGGATTGCACCCAGCAGGCTCGCTTCTCTTCTGCTCTCGGTTTAAACAGTAATTTTTCAGATGACAACTTGCATTTTTAGGCGTAGAAGTCTATCTTCCATTGCAGAGACACGTACTGCACCCCGTAACCTGTGAGACTGGGTTAGGTGGTGTTTGTGTGTGTAGGGGCTACTAAGAGGCAGTCACAGGTGTGTAACCTTGCACTCCAAGACTGCTCAATGCAGAGAATAGGAGGAGCTGGGGTGGGATATTAGGCAGGAAGGGCACTTAAGGAACCAAATAGTTGGAAAGAAACAGTTCTATCACAATGCTGAAAACATAGGGCACAGTTAACAGGGATACGATGTGGAGTGCGGGAAGCAAAGGTGGCCAACAAAGGGCCACATGGCTCCCTCTTCCGTGGGAGGCATTGTCCTCAGGATGGAGCCTGTGGGCCCACAGGGCCTGCACTGCCACCTCTTTGGGTCCCGTTAGTGCCCTGGACAAATTCTTATCCATCCAGTGGAGATCCAAATAAGTGAACAGCAGAACGGTATTTTGGCTTTCTCATGCTCAGTGGGACAGGGAATACGGTGCTACCTTCATACTTACTTCAGAAAAAAAAGGACTCTGCCCTTGAGGGGAGATGTCCCTGTGGCTACTTCCCCACACACCCTGCACCTCGGGCTAGCTTTGCAGGGCAGAGGCCCCCTGAGTGTCCCTGGGCCCTGCCTCTGGGAGGTGGGGGAGCAGAGGATAGCCCACGCCAGTGGAGGAAGGCAGGCAAGAAGGTGGTTGTCCAGCTGTCCAGCCGCGCACCAGCCCCCCAGTCCAGGCAGTATTTCTGTTTCCTCAGCTGTTAATTCATGGCTCGTCGATTCCTGCCCTGTCAGGGCTGTGAGGGTAAAGTGAGATCACCTGAGCTGTAGTGGAGCAGGTGCCAGGCTCCGCTGGTCGTGTTGCTAAAGAATGGTCAGGACTCTGGGTGTGACTCCTTGACATTCTGTGATGCATCGCTTAAGTTAATCAGCTGTGGGGCTAACCATTTGTTTCCAATGTAAACCTCTCTTCAGGCATCTAGGGTTCTCTGCCGGGCAGAACACAGTGCCCTGTGTTATGAGATGCTTCAGGATGGAATGATGAAAGTATTCAAGAATGTTCAAGCAAGAAGTGGTGTTAGAACTCGCCAATCAAAGCTTTTCTCTTCCCAGATGAAAAGCAAGGGGTCTGAGAGGTTTCATAATTGTCCTGCTGAACTTTGAGTTCTCTCTAATGGCTGCTACAGAGCTGAGTTCTTAGCATAATAGTGCTGGAAGAGTGGACAGATGGACAGGTGGGTGAGGGGATAGATAGGAGGATGCGGATGGGTGAGTGGATGAATGAAAGGGTGAACAAATTGCTGGATGCATGGGTGGAGGGAATGATGGATAGATGAGTGAATGATGGACAGAGGATGGATGGACACATGGATGGATGTATTGATGGGTGGTTGAATGGACACATGGGTAGATTAGTGGATGGACAGATGGATGCATGGTGGATGGAATGATGGATGGATGAGTGAGTGATGGACAGATGATGGATGGATGGACACATGGATGGATAAATGGATGGATACATAGGTAGATGAGTGGATGGACAGATGGATGGGTGGATGGATGGACGGATGTATGGGTGGATGGATGGGATGATGGATGGATCCATGGGTGGATGGAATGACGGGTGGATGAGTGAACCATGTACAGATGATGGATGGATGGACACATGGATGGATGAATGGATGGATGGTTGAATGGACACATGGGTAGATGAGTGGATGGACAGATGGATGCATGGTGGATGGAATGATGGATGGATGAGTGAGTGATGGACAGATGATGGATGGATGGACACATGGATGGATAAATGGATGGATACATAGGTAGATGAGTGGATGGACAGATGGATGGGTGGATGGATGGACGGATGTATGGGTGGATGGATGGGATGATGGATGGATCCATGGGTGGATGGAATGACGGGTGGATGAGTGAACCATGTACAGATGATGGATGGATGGACACATGGATGGATGAATGGATGGATGGTTGAATGGACACATGGGTAGATGAGTGGATGGACAGATGGATGGGTGGATGGATGGATGCATGGGTGGATTAATGGGTAGGTGGATGGGCAGAGGGACAGATAGGTGCATGAGTGGATTGTAGACTGATGTGTTTCATCTTTTGTTTATTATGATGCAAAAATATTGGGGGATGTAATTCTAGGCTATAATTTGGCAAAAGATTTACAATGAGGAAATCCAGGAAATTATTAGTGGAAATGACAGTTTGAGGGCCACAGAATTATTTTCAGAAGGGCAGGAAATTAAGAGAGCATCCATACAATGAGGAGCGTGATGAGGTGGGGAAGGCAAGGGAGTGAAGTTAATGGTGGCAACTTGTCCGCAGATATGCAGTACAGAACCCCTTGCCACACACAGGGCTGAACGTCGTCTCAGTTAATCCTCCCCAGTGCATGGCAGGCAGGCCCATCCATGTGTGTGTGTTAATGTACATATCTAAGAAATGAAGTAGAGGCAAAACAAGAGATCACAGAGATGAAGCAATTGTACAGGAGCTCTCAAGTTTCCACATCTCAGATCTAAAACCGTGAGTCTCCAGAGGCCACTGCAGCTCAATCAGTGACCCTGGCACTGCCCGCAGGAAGGCAGCCAGGCCATGTGCCCCTCGAAGGACGAACCCGCACCCAGCAAGGGCAACGGGCTAGCTCCTTGGGGAGGGGCAGGTGGTCCTGGTGATGCAGGGGTTCCTGCAGGTTTGCACACTGAAGCTGAGAGATGGAGGCTGTCCCTGCTGCGGGTAGGATCGGAAGGGTGTCGACAATAGAAATTGCCCCTCCCCCTGGAGAAGCAAGGTTGTCCCTGTGTCTGGCACATTCCTCCTGCTGCCCAGCTAGCTGTCCTCAGAGGGCCCTGCCCTTGGCCAGTGGATGGGACAGGAGGACAGCTGCATTGGGGGTGGCCGCAGCCCGGGCCCCCCTCCTCCTCCAAGGACAGAGAGCAGCGGCCCCTCCCCCATCTGGAAGCCCCTGCGTGTGCAGGCTGAGTGCCGGCAGGAATGAAGTGCCAGCCCAGCGCCGGGTGAGGCGACTCCGTACCCGCAATTTGCGCAGGGGGAGCCGAGGTATTTCCGACGCCTGAGGTGCCCGTAATATCTGAGCACAGGAAAATATAGATGCCTTCGCCGCCTCTTCCCACACCGCCCTCGGAATCCAGGGCAGTGCAGGGTGAGCGCTCCATCAAGGTGACATTGCTTTAAAATAGAAAAATGGCACTGCTTTTCTAAAGGCTGGACAGAGAGCTGGAGAAATCAGACGATGAATGAAACTCCCAGCCCAGCTGGTCCTTTCCTGGCTAGGGCTGGCGGGGAGGGGCACCGGGGGGTGGGCAGTGCAGTCCTGCCAGGCTGGGGCTTCCCAGACTGCACGGTGCACAAGGGCTCTGGGTCCTGGGATAAGCAGATTCGGATCCTCAGTAGCTGTGGGAGGGGGCCTGGGCCTCTGCATTTCCACCCAGCTCCCAGGGGACCCCTCAGTTACAGGAAGTGGCAAGGAGGGCGCCTTCTCCCAAGGGGCTTCCTCTGCGTGTGGCTTCAAGTAGCAGCCCCGCAGCCTTCCCCCACTGCCTTGTGGTCCAGGATAGGGGCCTGCATGGGCAGCTGCTGGATCTGGCAAGTGGAGCCCCTTCCACAGCTCCCCACAGCGTGCAGGCAGCCCAGCCACGGTGCAGCCCCCTCACCCCTCCACAGACATCTGAGCAGGGGTCTTCCTGCCCAGGAACCATCCAGGGACTGTGGGCCATGTCAGCGCCTTCCTGCCCAGGACCCATCCAGGGAGTGTGGGCCATGTCAGCGCCTTCCTGCCCAGGAACAATCCAGGGAGTGTGGGCCATGTCAGCCCCGTCCTGCCCAGGACCCATCCAGGGAGTGTGGGCCATGTCAGCCCCTTCCTGGAGCAGAGCTTGCAGAACCAACTCTGAATCCCTGCAGAGCGAAGGAAGCCCTTGGGAGGGGGTAGCTGGCCGCCGGTCCAGGAAGCAGAGCAACCGTGCTGGCCCAGCCCAGGGCTTCGGAATCTATAGCTCAGAGGGGACCGGCCTCAGGCTTGGACCATGGATTTCTCATTTTTTCTGAACACTTTCAGGAGACGCCACCCCAAGCTGCCTCCACCATGAGCTGCTGCGTGAGCTCCCAGGAAGCCCCTCGGCGCTGAATCTCACCGCTGAAGGCAATGTCCTACTGCCTTTTGGTTCCTCTCCAGTGCATTTTTGTTCCGCGGACCAGAAAGGAAGATGGAGGGAAATGATGAGTTGCCACCCACATGCCGCGGCTCAGACAGCTTGCCCAGGCAGAGGCCTCTGCTGGGGCCGCGCACTCTTGCTTCCTGAGGCTCTGTGCTGGACCCTGGCAGGGCCTGAAAAGTGGGCACGACGTTCAAGTCCAGGCTCAGGTGGAGAGAACCTGGACCAGAGAATGGTGGCTGGCGGCCAGCAGCAGTCTCCCTCCGCGGCAGCCCTCAGCCTCGGGGCTCGCCTGGGAGTGTGAGCTGTCATTTCTGATTCCACGTCAACTCTGTGAAGATGGGATTCCATCGACTTTTCTAACAGCCAATTCCTCGGCCATTGCCAAACTGGGATGTGAACTGTGCCTTCATTTCAGTCCCCTCCCCAAACACGGTGCCCCCATCACGGGCAGGGGCCTGCTAGGCACTCCCATGAGCCTTGCCTTGCGTCCTCAGACAGCCCAGGTGCTCTGTCTCGGCAGTCGGCTCGTGTCATCACCACGCCCCGGCGTGGGAGATAACCCCGGGGTCTCACGCCGTTTTACAGACTAGGACACTCACTCACCACGTAGCAAGGAACAAAGGCCATGTTTGCTTCGGGTTTCCGGGACTGGCTTTGCAGGAGGAGGCTCTGGTAGGGCAGAGCCCTGGTAGCACCTGAGTTCATTCTCATGGTTAAATGGCCCCGGCGCTCAGGCGTCACTTACAGCACCAATGGCCACTCACACGGGGACAACTGCTTTCCACGGACCTGGCTACAGGATCCACGGAGTAAATGAACAAAGCAAAGCTCAGGAGTGGGGTAACTGTCCCCCACAAGCCCGTGGCTCTGATGGGTGTTGTCAGGTTCCCACCATGTAGCACGTGGCACACACCAGGAATCTGACCAGCGTCTGCAGCTGTAAGTGGCATCCACTCAACTCAGCATCAATGAACATGGCAGCACTGCAGGCCAGGGGCCCAGTGGGCACTGTTCCCCTTTCTCTCTGAGGCCAGCAGGGAGGGCATTGCTGTCCTTCTTGTCCTTGTTCAGAAAGCAAGGAGCACACGTGGTTAATAAGGGATCTGCACAAACTGTGATTGCTAGAGGATGGCAGAACCAGTCCAGGACAGCGTGCCTGCTGCCAGGAGCCTGCCACCTCCCTGCCATGCGTGGGGTCCGGGCACATCCACGCTCCCGACCCCTCTCACAGCCAGGGCTGCCGACAAGATGAAGACGCTGACTGCAATGTCAGGTCAGCACTCCCTGCTTCCACTCCTCAACTGCCGTGGGAACATGAGTGTGATGGCTGGAGTCTCAGGGCCACCTTGGCACCATGTGATCATCTCAGACACGTCCACCCTAATGCCGTGGGCACTGAGGCCCCACCAATCTCCGCCCAGCTGTGCGATCTGCATCATGCGGAGGTCAACACCCACGCACACAGCACATAGGACACGCACCGGGCAGGTGTCATGGCCATGTGCTCATTACCATATCCTACGGGGTCCCAGACGTGGGCTCAGCCTGGGGGACACCAATCGCGGCACTGTGCTCCAAGTCTGGCAAAGTTAAGGACCCGGATGTGCTCATCTTTGGAACCAGTGCCACCTGTCCTCAGCCCTGGTGCAGCCAGAAGTAGCGAGAGCCCTTTGGGTGACAAGGACGAGTCCTCTGTGTTGCCTGGATGGGAGTCAAGTGGGAGCCAGATGCTACAGGGTTGGCAAAGCGGCCGTCGTCCCAGAAGCCTCCCGAGCAATAACCGAGGTGAAGTGAAGGAGTTTTAATTAAAGTCTCACAACAGTCAAAGACAAGCAGGTGCCTCTCCCCTCGGAACACAGGAGCTCCCAACAGCAGGATCTTGGAGGAGTGGGGCCACAGCTCAGTCAGGACAGGACCAGCCAGTCCAAACCGGCCAGGGCAGGCAGCTGGCCAGAGTCCTGGCCCCCGGCCAGCCCTGCTGTCCTGCTGGTCCTGCTGAGCCGCACACTCCCCTCCGTCTGACACCCGCCTGCCCTGGGCCCTCCCAGAAGTGGGACTGGTCACTCAGCACCATCCTCTGAGCCCTCCAAGTGCGGGGAGTGGAGGAGGCATCTAGAAATGGAGCTTGCAAAACTTTGAAAAACAAATCGCTGGGTGACTGATGGCCGTGGGACTGAGTTAGGTCAGCCTCAGATGACACAGAGACCTTGGCGAAAGCACATTTGCCTGGGCCTCAGTTTCCCCACCCCTAGTGTGGAGGTGCTGTTGTCTCTCCTACAGGATCAAGGGGAGTGAAAGAGCCACAGATTCGCGTAGACGAGAAGCACGTGCTGTTCTGGAGTCGGCGTGCCTGCCCCACGCTGGCCTGGACGCTCTCAGCAAGGCTGGTGGTCACCAGGCCACACGAGCGCTCTCAGAGGCTGGAGAGGACTGGGGCAGCCCCTTCATTTCCCAGGTGCGGACCCAGAGCGCAAGGGGCGCGGAGGACTGGTCCCAGGCCACACAGCTCGCGGGCAGCTCCAGCCCCAGCACGGGGGCCCGCCCTGCCCTTGCTGTCTCCAGGCCCCCTCCTCGGCCGCCTGTCCATAAGCCGCCTTTTTCCATAAGCTTTTTGAAGAAGTGTCTTTTCTGTCACTTAGAGACCACAGCTGTTTTGCTAAATAAATGGTTATAGGAACTGCATTCAGGACAAGACTCCAGGGAGGGTGAAGTGACTGTGGGCAGCAGGGGCCGATGACAGGGAAGTGGGCTGCCCTAACACAGATGTGAGGAAAAGCCCCAGTGCGTGCGTGGGCAGCAGCCAGAGCCGGAGGTGCCTGTCCGTTCTGCAGAGCCACCCCCTTCACCTGCAAGGGGAAGCGACTGACGGACAGTCCCCTCCACTGCAGACGTGCCGGGTCTCTGCACCAGAGGTTGTCTTACATGTGTCGGGGATTGTGTCTGTTTCATGCTATTTTTTTTTTTTTAACAATTATCTACTCTTTATTTGGAAAGCAGCATCAAAGAGAGAGGTCTTCTCTCTGCTGGCTCACTCACCCTACGCTCGCCATAGTCAGAGCTGGGCCAGGCTGAAACCAAGAGCCTGGACTTGCAACCAGGCCTCCCACGTGGGTGGCAGGGGACCCAGGCACTTGAACCATTACCCTCCCAGGGTGCACATGAGCAGGAAGCTGGGTGAGAAGCAGAGGAGCTGGGACTTGAACCTGGCACTCAGATATGGAATGCGGAAGTCCCGAGTAGTGTCTTAATTATCGTCCCCAGTGTCCAGTTACTGTCCCGAATGCCCGTCCCCATGCTGATTTTTAAGGCCCAAGGGCTGGAGGGCAGACCCAGGGGAGGGACGTCAACCCGCACAGACCTGACCTACTTAGACTGTGCGGAGGAGAAGGGAGGCCCAGAGGGAAGCGGAGGCGAGGGAATGGGGCCAGCAGGGCCGAGCGTGGCTCCTGATCGAGTTCTTGCCAGGCTGCCGGTGGACTCTGCCCTACTTTGGGGGTGGGGGGGCTGCCTACATTAGAGCAGACCTAGGGCAAGAGCTGAGAGAGCGATCTGGGCTGCCTCAAGCAGAGCGGCCACATGGGCAGGGCAGGACACCGCTCAGAGCGGGGAGCCCAGGGTGCCCACACGGGAAGGCCGAGGCTGCCCAGAGCCCGGCAACCCCATGACAGGATCGCAGCAAGATGAGAGGCTTACGGGGCTGGGGGCTCTGGGACAAACCAGAGCCCCCGCTCTATTTCCTCTATGCAGCCCCTCCCGGGGGAAGTGCATTTGTGAGCTCGCTGACTGTGCTGGAAGGCAGAAGTGGTGCCGGCAGCATCGCACTCCTGATTCCCGGAGCCCCTAAGGCAGCTCCTGCTCTGTGTCCATGCCGTGTCGCAGCAGCCTCTCCGCGTGGATGTTCCTCTCTTCCAGTCCATGACAGTGAGCTGGTGCGACAGCACTCGGTTCTCCAGGACTGCGGGCAGTGGCCCGGACCTCTGGAGCACCTGCTCAGGGCACACACTGGTGTTCTCTCAGCCCGGCAGCCTCAGGGAAGCCCTGGATCAGGGTGGGGCAGTGCAGTGCCTGGGACAAACAGGGCCTCTTCTGCCTCCAAGGCCACTGTGCCTGGGGAAAAGGCAGTGTCACCAACACGGGCAAGTGCCTTCCAGAGAGCACAGACAGCGGGCGGGGGTGTCTCTGGACCCATCTCTGATAGAGAACAGGCCTCCTGGCCCCTTCTCTCTGGGTGTTTGAGCCCAATCCAGAGAGACATCAGCATAGCTCCTGCCAGGGGTCCTCAGAGCGCTCACGGGAAGTACGAATCGTGATAAACTGTACATGGCTTTCAACATTTTCTGCAGTGAAATCAACCATTTTCCATAACCTTTTTGAAGAAGCCTTGTTGTTGGCAGGACAACCGACCCATGAGCTGGTACCGACTTCACCGGCCCAAGGGCAAGCGAGCTGAAGCCTCCGGGAGCCCAGGCCGTCGGATGACGGGGATCCAAACTCACCATCACCCTGTCTGTGTATAAAAGCTTACTCTTTAAGCCACACTCCACAAGTGACGTGTGAGGCTACTGCTCAAGCAGTAATGAGGGTGTGCACACGTCCGACACAGAGGAAGTCTGTGTGAAGAGTGGGCGAGGGTGCAGGCTGGCTGTGGTGGGCACTCGGGGCGTGAACCAGTGGATGCACGACCTCTCTGCTGTCTCACGCTGCCTTTTCAATAAACAGAATAAGTCTCAGGAATGATGCGCTTTACAACATCAGTCATGGAGGAGACGTAAAGGGGCAGACCACGTGATGATTTCCGAGAGGACGGGAAACCAAAGACGGGGACCGCGGGGTTGGTCCTCAGCAAACCTCTGAGCAGCGGCCTGTCGCATGTCGGCGGAGATCTGGAATTAATTACTCCCACGTCCAGTGCGAAACCAGCACAGAACGACACTTGCGGAACGGAAGGGCAGGGAAGTAAATCAGCAGCTCGCACACCTGGGGTGGCTTTGGGCAGGAGGCCATCCAGGTGAGGTTCAGCCGCTGACCTCTAAGGGTCCAGCTGTTGAAGCTTAGGGACCCCGCACACCTGCAGTATGTGAAGTGAACTTGGGTGTGCACTGGTGCACTCTACAGTCCCCTCACCCTCCCACCTGCCCACCCGGGCTTGCCGCGCACCCACCCAGGAAGCACTGGGCTCTGGGAGCAGAGGGTGCAGCCCCGCCCCCATCCCCAGTGGTCCAGGGGGCAGGGCGCACAGGCTCCCAGCAAAGGCAGGACTTCCTGGAACAGAGCCGGAGGGGGCTGGAAATCCACCCCCTGAGGGCCATCCCCCTCCTTCCGCAGCCGGCTCCCAGGCACACTTTGAGCCAGGTGGCTCCGCAGCCGGCTCCCAGGCACACTTTGAGCCAGGTGGCACTGGTTGCTGTGCCTTGTCCAGCCCTCCCAGGCCAGGGGCGTCTACCATGCCCACCCTATTGTTCACGTACCCCGCAGAGTGCTCACAGCTGCCCTTCCCCGGGGGTTTACCTGTAGGCCCCTCAAGTTACAAAGCTTGAGTTCTGTCACCTGGTCAACCATCTTTCCTCATTTCGTGTGGACTCTTGCAACCAAATCCTCCTTTTTCAGCCATCCTGGGTCAGAACTGCTCACTCCATGGGGTCGGTCGTGTGCATGTGCAGGCGTGGGACACATCTCAGCCCCGCGGCCATGCGCTGAGCACACAGGGCCTCCTCCTCCACTGACCCTGGGAGCGCTGGGCTTCTCCAGCCCCAGGCTCTGCTCTCCTGCACACCTCTTCACACACACGGCTGAACCCCGGGTATGGGTTCCTTCAGGAGGTCCCCAAGGGGCCTGCACCCTGCTCCCTGGTGTCCAGCCTCCCTCCCCGAAGCCCCTCTAGGGTTTGCAAATGCACACAAGGCCTTCCCACAGGCCCTCTGGGGCTTCCTCACACTCTGGTCCTCACTGATGCTCCAGTTAAGCTGGAAACCGGGAAATCGTCTGACACCTTTCTTCTCAATCTCTCACCAAGATGCGTGGGTTCATTTACCCATAGTCTCTCCCACGCAAACAGACTTTCCCCGCAGCTGCCCTGGCCAAGGCTGCTGGGGCCCGTGCAGGGATGTGGGGCTGGGGCCCCCTCTGCTGAGTGCATTACCCTAAGAGCGGAGGTCCTGACTGGCACCCCACCACTGCAATCCCTCTTCACAAACAAACAAAATCGTCAGCTCTAGCCCTCTGGTCACAGTCCTTGGTCACCGGTCGCTGTGCCCCCACACTGGGCCGTCTTTCCACATGGGCCCAGGGTCGCTTCCCCTGGGGACCTACCCCTTTCTGTGTGGACAGATCAGCCCCTGGCACACCCTCTCACGTGTCTGGGGGTCTCCCTCCCCCGCCCGCATTGTTACACATCAAGTGTTCCATGGGTTGGTGAGATTATTTAATCCAATGTGGGAGCTGAGGCTCCCTCAGTGTTTTCTGGGTGGATCGATGGGTGGGGGCTGAAAACACCCAAGGACTCCATGAGTGCAGAACACAGAACAGACATGCATTGGGGGGGGGGGGGGATGTTCACCTTTGGAATGGAAATCGGTTTGAGGCGCCCGAGGGACACGGCCACGTCCTGTCCACCATGGGTATCGGGGGCAGAGGCTCCTGGATGTAGTGGACCCCACCCCTCTGTGAAGCCCAGAGGGGTGGCTGAATTTCGAGATGGGGTCCTTGGAAGGGAGGTCAGGAGGTGGCATCCTGGTGGCATGGGCAGCTGTGCGGCCCACATCCCAGGCTGCCCTGGATCCCACCCGCCCGGCTCCTCTGGGAAGGCTGTGGAGGGGGGCTCACACTGGGGACCCTCATCTCCCCGTCTGCCCGCGGGGCTCCTCAGCAAGCTTCTGCCTTAGGGGGTCGGGGTCCGCTGGGACTAGGGCAGGTGGAGGCCAAGCTGGGACCACCCCGGGAGAGGAGCTGCGTTCCCATGGCGACTTCACGCCGCCCGCCTAGGCATCACCTCCTTCCCCACCCCGCAACCCCATTAAGCAGAAACAAAAGATGAACCCGGCAGAAGCCATTTAATGCGCTCAGCGGCGGCGCCTTCCGGGAACCTGACGCTCCCGGCCTTTCCGCTCCCGGCCCGGCTGCCCGGCGCCCCCGGGGCTGGGGGAGGCCCTTTCCGCGCCTCTGGGTGGGGCTCCTGCGGCTGCCCCACACCCAGCGCCAGGAGGGCGCAGCCCCTGGGTCCCCGGCGGGGCCCTGAGACCGGGACCCGCCGCCTGCGGTGCTGGCCGAACCCTCCTCGGTCCCGGTCACGCGCGGACACGGCAGGGGTGCTCCTCCGACAGGGCGCGGGGGCTTTGTCCAAACGCCGGGCTCTGGAGCCCTCCGGGCCCGCAGTGTCCGCGCCACGCGCAGGGCGGGCCTGTGCTGGCCGCGGCTCCCTCCAGCCACAGCCCCATGCCTGGGACCTGAGGAAGGCGCCTGAGCCCTGGGCTCGCGCGAGGCCTTGGTCCTGACCCCGCACCCGCAGCACCCGGGGGCCCTGTCTGGGGTTTGCCGGGAGAATCTGCGCACAGAGGAGCGTGGGCTTCCCCGCAGTGCGTTGGCGCCATGACAGTGAATACGCCCTCCTTTAAGGGCACAACAGGACCACAAGTTTAATCTGGAGAAGGATAAAGCGCGAACCTTGGGCCGGGGACGGGCGTTCCTGGAGGCCCCTGCCTCCGGTGGCAGCTCGCTGGTGTAGTCACCCTCTGACTTCCTGTGTTTGTCGCTAGCACGGAGGGCTGCGCGAGGCGCCCTGGCTGCTGCCCTGGCCTGTGTCCTCGGCGCCCGCCCGGCAGGGCTGAGGGTGTGGGTGTCTGGCTCCGGGCTGTTTCCCAGAACTCTGGAGGGCGGCGCTTCCGCAGAGCGCGCTGTCCATCCCGGCTGAGGTCTCAGTGCGCCTCCCGCAGGGGTGGCTGCTGGCTGCTGGGTTGCGGTTCACATTCCACATCCCATCACTTCATTATTAACTGCAAAGCAGCTCCACATTTTACTGTGCGGAATATCTCGTGTGTTGAGTGGAAAGTGCTGAGAAGAGACAGGCCCAGGTGGAGGGGTGACAGGGACCCCGGGTGGAGGGGCAGTCACCCCACCTGGCAGCACCCGGGGCACAGAGACCGTTGGGGAGCGGCTGCCCCTGCCCTGCACCAGGCGCTGTGTCCGTGGGCCTGATGCTGCCCCACCCTGGGACTGTGCAGTCCTCACAGAAAGACGGAGAGAGACAGAGTTGGTGTCCTGGGCGCCTGGATCCCCGCTCACATGCAGAGGCGGGGCGAAGACAGCCTACAGTGCAGCTTCCGGGTTTGCTTTGCGATTTCATTTTAAACCGCATATTCCCTCCCTCAGAAGGAAAGAGAAAGCGCTCACTGCAGTTGGGGCTCCCGAGCTCGGCCAGGCTGCTGCTTCCTTCCTCTGAAGGGGAACGCTCCCTTTTAAGCCGCCTGCCGTTCAGTCCGAGCTCGCCAAACCCAGCGGCAAAGGTCTATTTCCAGTTCTGCTGCAGACTGATCTCTCTCTGCAGAGGCCCTGCTGGTACCGAGGTAACCCCGCGACCAATCCTGGCCCTGGCTGCCTGTGCAGGGCCCCCAGAGGCGAGTGCAGCCCAGTCCACAACTCCTCGGTCAGCGCACTCCAGCTGGGCACACTCTGGGCCTCCTCGGATGTGACCCCTCCTCCCCCAGGCACTGGCCAGGCTGACTTGGGTATGGCCTGTGCCTGGTTAGCAGGAGACCATGGCAGAGTGAGCTGCCCCATACCAGAGAACAGGGCTGGTGTGATACTCCTTCCAGGGTCTCAGGTTCCCGGGACCCCTGTTCAGGCACCCCAAGTGTTTTAGGGCTCTTTTGAGAGTGCGGGGCTGCTCCGCCCACCCTGCCAAGGTAGGCAGGAAGGAACACAAGGCGTGGATGAGATGGAAGACCAGGAAGGCCACGCAGGGTTCTCAGGACTTACGGAGATGCCTGCAAGAGTGGTTTCTGGTCCTGATTCCAGACCCGTGTTCGCTGGTCGTGCATGGGGCTTCTGAGAGGCCCAGTAGTTTTCCTGTGGTGCAATGTGTACATTGAAATCAGCCGACAGACTGTAGACTAGAACTGAAGCCAGGCTGAACACAATGGATTCTGTTTCTTGAGAAGAATTCGTGTGGAAGAGCAGCCATGCAGCCTGTGATGGGAGAAGGACCCACAGTGTCTTGCCACACCAGCACAGGCGAGCTACAGCCTCCTTCCAGGCCACGGTCTTCTCACCCATAGCACAAGCTGGGGTCAGTGAAGTGCTGGCTGGGCCTGGCGTGCAGCCCCTGCTCAGTGCAGAGAGGCTCTGTGCTTGCAGAGTGGGCAGGCACCTGATTAGCCTCCAGGGTCTGCAACGTGCTGCACACAGGCTCCACACACAGACGTGACCCCAGTGGAAGGGTCCTGACGGCCGGCACGTATGTCAAAGGTGGTCTCACAAACCCGATCGTGAACGGCAGAGGCAGCGTCAAGAGCCAGCTGCTGAAAAGTTCTAGATCGAGAAAAATGCCTACTAACTTCGTAACCTGGAGGACCCACCTCCGCCCCATCTGAGGACGCAGTGGGCAGTGGGAGCCTTGGGGCAGGGTGCACCCCACAGCTGCCTTTACCCTGCCTCTCCCCGGAAGCCAGTGGTTCACAGCGCCGTTCCCTCTGCGCAGTTCCTGGCCTCGTGCCCAAAGCGCTCACTGTGCTCTGCTGCCGTCCCTCTCTGTCCATCCCCCATAGCCAGGCCCTGATGTTGACCGGGCCAGCGTGGGATCTCCCCCCTCAGGAGCAGGGTGGTGTGGACGATCAGTGCAACTGCATACACATATGTGTAGAGGTACCTGAACATAGGTGCCCGAATCTGCTGATGCGTGCATGCGTGTGCACGTGCTCACATGCACACTCACATGCACACACATGCCTGCCTCATGATCATTCCTTCGTATTCGCCGTCTACCTGCCTGACCCCTGCATCTGTCATTGAAGTCCTGTGACTCCATCCCTCCCTAAGCGCCATCGCCCGGGGCTGCTGGCTAGTGTCCTGCCTGAGAGTGACCCCTCGGGGCCCCAGGTCCTGCTGTCCCTCGGCTCGTGTCGGCTGTGTCTGACTCTGGAGAGGCTTCCAGGGCTGAGACCAGGCCTGAGTCATTTTTGCCCTTACAGCAATTACTGCAATATCTGGGCCAGAGTAGTTTCTCATGTAATGAATAAAATAATGAATAAGCAAAGTTAATAAAATTACTACATAAATAATACATGGACAAAAGAACATTGCTGGTAAACCATTAACTCGTGTGCATGAATATAATTAACCCAAAGATAATAACTATTCATTAGCACAAGATGTGCTGTATTCGGAGAATGACGCTGTCTGTGTCAGATCAGGGCCACTCACGGCTGCCCCACACACCCACAGCAGAGCAGACGCGCTGGCCTCAGCCCGGGTCACAGCGAACCCTTCGTGGAGGTGGCACCTGCAGACAGTACGACCCAAGTCCTAAATGTCTGGCTTGATTTTCACGCGGTGTGTGCTCACAGAGCCTGCCACCAGGGGAGATGTGCAACGTAGTCCCCTCCCCAAAGTAAGGAACTTGCCCCACCCTTCTTCCGGAGAGAGAGCCAGCCTGGATGATGCCGTCAGCGTCTGCAGGCTGGGAGTTTGTGGGAAAGGCCAGTCGGGGAGGGGCGTCTCCCTGGGCACTGTGGACGCAGCCCTGGCCCTGGCCCTGGAATGGGGTCCTGGCAGATGTGATCAGTGTAAGCAGAGGTCCCTGGGATAAACCCTGCTTTCCTGCTTTTGACACACAGATGTCCCTCTGGGAAGAGGAGAGAGCCAGACACACAGACGAAGGACGCCCTGTGACGATGGTGGCAGAGACCCTCAGGTGAGCACTGGACAGCACCAGCAGCAGCCACTCTGTCTCTGGGGACAGAGTCAGCTTGGACTTCAGGTCTCTCGGTTCGCAAACGTCATGTGGCAGCCCTGGGGAAGGAATGCGCACTCGTGCCCTGCACCTGTGGCTGCCAACACCATTCTTGTATTTCTGGAGCCGTGTCTCACAGGACTCTGCTCAAGTCGGGAACGCCTGACTGTGGTGTGGACAATGTGGCGCCCAGTGCTCATGGGACTAAGAGCCACAGGCCGCCGTGTGCTGCCTCTCCCACCCCACTGAGGACCCAGGCGTGACACCCATTGTGGTAACACTCTACCATTCCAGGGGCTTGCCCGAAACAAAAGAAAGGAAACTCTATACTTGTTTTTTGCTGGATATTGGAGAGGAAGGAGAAAGCCACATTCCTGGGGTCACTGTTGTAGGACCCTGGGTGGCACTATTGCCACAGTATTATTTTTGATATATGCTCTGGTTTGAATATTATTTGATCCCTGAACTATGGAGGATTTAAACCCCAACTTCATACATTAATAATACAAAGACGGTGGAAACCAATTGTGGTGTCTTTGGGGTGAACACATTGGGACATTAACAGGGGGCCATTAGCAGGGGGCCCGTGATTAAATCCTGGTGGCTTTCTAAGAAAGCATTGATGGACAAAGCAAAGACAAGCGTGCTCCCTGTCTCTTGCTGTGTCATAGCCTGCACCACCTCCGGCAACGAGAACTTCACCACAGGCCAGCCCAGCGGGGCCTGCGCCTCCGGAACCGTGAGCTGGAGGAGATCGCTGCCCACTGGTTGGCGGCGTCCGTCCCTGCTCTGCAGTAATGAGAAACTGACCAACGGGTTGACTGGCTTGCTGCCTCTGAGACTTACAATTCTTCAAGTAAATTAGCTTCTCCTGGTGAAGAACGGTGGTCTCATCCCAATCCCATCCAGCCTGACCACTCATTTATTCATTCAGCATCATTCATTCTTCCCACAGGCCACGTTCTCTAAAGCGCTCAGGCACAGCATTGAGTTAATATTTCGGTAACCCTAGGACCGTGGTCAGCAACGTTGAATGCTGTGAGGAATCTGTGGCCCCTGTTCTAAGAAAGCATATATTGTACTTGGAGTGGCACAAGTGGTAGAGAAAAATTCTAGAATTTTCTATGGATTTCAGAAGCTCATCGTTGAAGTCTCTTGTGATCTTATTTCTCCTATCCAATTTCCTTGGAAATAAATCACTGGAAATTTCCATTGCCTACTGGAGAGGGAGCTTCTAGAGCTGAGGTCACGGTCAGGTGAGGACACAGCTCTTGGTCAGCATGATGTGATTATAGCATAGGCCAGATTTCATACCACTGAGGCGCATGTGGCTTGACGGCTGGGCTCAGTCCGAGTGGTGACTCACGCTGAGACACTGAGCGCTCACTGCGGAGGACAGGTTTATAAAGTGAACTTGCCTAGCTTGAATGAAGCTCTCGTTCTCGTCCTAAGAGTCAAGTTCCATGGCTGCATCTCTGCTGGCCGGCCGCACCTTACAGCGCGTGCTGCTCCCAGTCCTCACTGGCTGCACACGCCTCCGGGGAGCAGGTCCCACGCCTCCGGTCAGGTCAGCACGTCCCACGCCTCCGGTCAGCAGGTCCCCCTCAGCCATGGCAGACACAGAACGCTGCACATCCTCTCCACGGGAGACATGCTCATCTGCTTTTCCTGTGGATCCCATCCCCGCTGGCTGGACGGGATCCACAGATGAGCTACATTAAATGCCAGGTGGCTACGTTACAGCAGGATTGAGAACTCACGTTCCTTGCGAGCTCTCTGATTTTACATGATCTTATGAAAAAGTTGTGGTGTTTCATAAGACAAGCATGTTCCCGTGGTCATGGTGCACTCAAGCACTCTAGAAATGTTTCAAAACCTTGAGTGGAAGTCAAACCCACTTTTCAGAAATTTCTCATTGTTAAATATCACCCAACAAAAATAAACAGAGGTTCTTTCCTATGGGAAGTGGAGGAAGACGTTTGGCATTGTCGGAGGGGTCCCAGGAATGCAAGTCATCTGTTTCATGCGTCTCCCAGCACTTCTCTGGAGTGAGGCCTCTCCTCCCACACGTGCCCATGAACTTCATGTGTTTCATGTGTCTCCCAGCACTTACCCTGGAGTGAGGCCTCTCCTCCCACGTGTGCCCACAAACATCATGTGTTTCATGATCTCCCAGTATTTACTCTGGAGTGAGGCCTCTCCTCCCACACGTGCCCACGAACTTCATGTGTTTCATGTGTCTCCCAGCACTTCTCTGGAGTGAGGCCTCTCCTCCCACACGAGTCCACGAACTTCATGTGTTTCACGTGTCTCCCAGCACTTCTCTGGAGTGAGGCCTCCCCTCCCACACGAGTCCACGAACTTCATGTGTTTCACGATCTCCCAGTATTTACTCTGGAGTGAGGCCTCTCCTCCCACACGAGCCCAAGAACATCATGTGTTTCACGATCTCCCAGTATTTACTCTGGAGTGAGGCCTCTCCTCCCACATGAGCCCAAGAACATCATGTGTTTCATGCGTCTCCCAGCACTTACCCTGGAGTGAGGCCTCTCCTCCCACGTGTGCCCACGAACATCATGTGTTTCATGCGTCTCCCAGCACTTACCCTGGAGTGAGGCCTCTCCTCCCACGTGTGCCCACAAACATCATGTGTTTCATGATCTCCCAGTATTTACTCTGGAGTGAGGCCTCTCCTCCCATTTGTGCTCATGAACTTCATGTGTTTCACGTGTCTCCCAGCACTTACTCTGGAGTGAGGCCTCTCCTCCCACGTGTGCCCACAAACATCATGAGTTTCATGTGTCTCCCAGCACTTCTCTGGAGTGAGGCCTCTCCTCCCTCATGTGCCCACGAACATCATCTGTTTCATGCGTCTCCCAGCACTTACTCTGGAGTGAGGCCTCCCCTCCCACATGTGCTCATGAACACCTGCAGACAGTTCCGAACCACCTCCTTCCTCTCCCCAACTCCTCTCTGCTCTCCTTCCACCTCCCATTCTCTTCTCTGATGGCCCGTGGTTTTGCATATCTGCTTGCACACCCGTATTGTCCCTTGTCCTCTAAGTATCGTTACAGCAGGGGCCATGTTTTCACTGTGTGTGTGACGCTGGCACCAGGATGGTGTCGGGTACATTATAGGAATACGTAAGTTTTCTCATTAAGTGAACGGATAGATGGTGGATGGTGTGTGCTTCCCAGACCATCTGGCTGTGACCACAGCAGTGGCTAGCGCTTTCTGAATCTTCCGCAATGTGTAGATTAACTCATCACTACCATGTGTTCCTGTGAGAGGCATGTGACGGACTGTGCGATGCACACGCCCGATGAGCTTCCTGTCTGAGTTTAGGAAACACGTGGGAAGAAAGGCCTTTGCTCTCTTCACCGTCTGATTCCTTCATTTTCACACAAATGGTCGTGAGTTGGGAGAATTGTCCAGATTTCTGACTGTGCTGCAGAGCTGTGGGGCAGAGCCCGGGTCCCCATCCTGCGTGTTTATCCCTCTGTGTTCACACACAAGAGTTACTCTCCAGTGTTGGCCCGTGTTTAGGTGTTTCCTCTCTCAGCCATCCACGCCTAGCGTCAGAGACAGATGCATTCTCTGCTTCTGTTACCACTTCCTCTTCGACCAGCTTTCCACAATGATGAGACAGAATGGAACTGGGGCCCAGGAGTCCCCACCAGTGCAGCGGGACTCCCACAGTGTGCAGCCAGAGAGCAGTTACTGCCATGGGCCGGTGGTGCAGATAAACTGCAGAGGGACTCTCTGGGTGGTTTCACGATTGCCAGGTGGGTAGCACTGGAGTTGCCAGAAGAACTGCCAGGAGCATGTAGCAGGATGCACTGGGATCTCTTCACTGAGCAGCAAAACTGGAGAAGCCTTCTCCAAAAAGTATCTTCTTCTTTAGTTGAAAATAGTGGTGGGGGCCGGCTCCATGGCGCAGTAGGTTAATCCTCCGTCTGCGGTGCCGGCATCCCCTATGGGCGCCGGTTCTAATCCCAGTTGCTCCTCTTCCAGTCCAGCTCTTTGCTGTGACCTGAGAAAGCAGTGGAGCATAGCCCCAGTGCTTGGGCCCCTGCACCCACATGGGCGACCAGGAGGAAGGACCAGGCTCCTGACTTCAGATCAGTGCAGCTCTAGCTGTTGTGGTCATCTGGGGAGTGAACCAACGGAGGGAACTTTCTTTCTGTCTGTCCCTCTCACTGTAAAATCTCTAAAAACAAAAGAAAAGACAATAATGTTGGCCAATTGGGAAGGACACCGCGCACACCAGCGGGTTTAGTGGTCCCAGCAAGCTCTGCTCTCGGTGACTTCCGTGCGGTCGCTCAGATACTTACTCAGTTGTAGATCAGTACAAGTGTAGACCCGAGGGTCTCAGTGCTCCCTGCTCCTACACCTGCCAAGCAAATCACACTGCTTAGAAGCTTCCAGTCGGAATTGCATTCACCGTCTCCGCACCAGATCAGACCAGAGTTGATATTTCATTCATCTTCTGTCCTTGAGGATAACAACAATACCTGAAATGTTGGGGGAAAATACTTGTTTTTAAAGTTCCAGGAAATTGTGTAGATAAAGCATCAGAATCATAACACCTGACTCAAGCTCACCCACCATCTCTTCTGTGCCTGTTTGCTCACATTTGGAGCCCAGAGAAGGAAGTCCACGAGTAAAAGAGTTTATTTCACATTTCAGTTAATACAAGGAGTCATTCCATAACTTGCTAACATTCTCAGAGGACACCAAAAAGTGTGATGTTTTCAAACAGTAAAAATGGAGGCTCCCAAGCCCGAAAAGGGCTTGGAAGTGATTGGATTGGTTGCTGACATTATTTATATCAACACATCGAAATCATTGTGGGAAGAATTCTCAGATGCCAAATCGATCAGTCCGCCCATTTTTGAGCTCCCATCAGGTGCTCAATACTTGATTCACCCATGTGGGGCACTGAAGTCCTGAGACTTGTGCTCCCTTTGGGGTTACAGATAATAGGAACAGACGAGACGTTTACGTCAAATGATAATTAAATAAGTGACTGCATTTCATAGGACTGGTCGTTCTAAATCATAGTCGTGCCTTGATTACTAGTTGTCAATTGTACGCATTCCTGGAAAAGCAACCAGGCAAAGACAATTCAGACAAGGTCCTTTCCTCCAGGGGTCGCCTTTGCTGGACTCATCCCAAAAAATGCCTGTTTAGCGACCCCTGGTTCTGAGCACTGCGGCGGCTGGGCTTCCATGAAACCCAGTGATGAAACAACCAGACTGTTTGGGACGCGCATCAGTAAACGTATGCTCAAGGTGGGCTAGCAGTGGGGTGGAGGGGTTTAAGAGGACACCACGAAGCAGAGGAGAGTCTGAGCTGGATTCTCAAGCTGATCAGGCTGACTTGGGGCTTAAGCCGCCGTCAGCCACCGTCAGAAATCCACCCATGGTGGTGCGCGGAGAGCGAGGTACTGGGTGCTGATGACGAAGAGGGCAGCAGCCATGGTTGTGCAGAAAGCCAGGACAATGCGGCACGCGTGCCTCTGGTGTGCACAAACAGAAAGATGTATGATAAGGGGCTGGCACTGGAGTAGTTACTGTGCAGGATGGCGAGTGCCCAGATCCACAGGGTGAGTCAGTGGGCTGGAGACCCTGGAGGGCCAGGCTTCCGGTTCTGAGGTTGTCCGTCAAGGCGGAAGCTTTCCTGCCTCAGGGAGGGTCTTTTTTGTCTTGGTTAGGTCTTCAGCTGACTGGTGCGGTGCACTCTTAATGGGGAAACCAATCTACATTTCTCAGTCCATGGATCCAAATGTTAACCTCGTTGAAAAATACACTCAGAGAAGCACCCAGAGCAGTGTTTGACCAAATATCCAGGCATCCCATGGCCCAGGAAGTTGACGCAAAATTAGCCATGACAGAGTGTCTGGGTCATCAGCCTGACTTTCCATGGTGTGGTGCTGAACTTGACCTTGGTGATGGCAGCGTTGCAGGGGTTGAGGGAGGGGAGGGACTTGTCAGTTCTGCACGCCGCAGCTGACCATGCTGCTTGTGAGAGGGAAAGGACAGGAGCAGACGAGGAGCCAGGGCAGGAGAGACCAACGGGAGGAGAGTCCACTGGGAGGCTGCTGTCTCGTGTCGCATCTCCATAACCAGTGCCTCGTGGGGAAGGCCAGCAGCCGCTAAATTTCAGCTTAAGAACTTTAGGATTTAGGAGGAAGAAGTAGCAGGCAGAACCAAAGAGATCAAATCATGCTTAGAACCCAAGAATTGCATATTACAAAACAAAAGAGATCAATGAAAACAGGTATGAGAAATACATACGCAAATGTGTGCCTGTGTGTGCATAGGAGAGACCCACATACATGTGTGCACATGCATGTAACTTTACACAAATATGCAGGCACGATGCACATGCATTTGAAGATAGATAATCACAATAACATTCATAGGAATAGGTATATAATACATATATATGTATATATGAGAGATCCTTGAAAATTCATGAAAATGCATACTGTGGAAAATATACATAGATGTAGAAGTTCTTGCTTCAAAATAAACTCACCCTTAAATCTCGTGTTTCCACAGCGTGTGGATAGGCTCACATTCTGTCTCCCCTGGCATCTCGGGCAGACGTGAGCACGTCAGCTCTAAGTCAGAGCTGGCTGTGTGAGGGGTGCTCGTCCTGAACACCCTCCCGTTGGGCGGCCTGCAGTCGTGGGCAGTCGTGGGCAGTCGTGGGTAGCCTGCAGTCGTGGGCAGTCGTGGGCAGAGTCTACGCAGGTCTCTGTCCATGCCGGACCAGCCTGGACCATTTTGGTTCTCACTCGCCCGAAAGCTGGGAGTCAGCGCTCCTCACTACCTTGTGCAGAGCAGTGGGGTCATCCCGGGTTAGATTGTCCTCCGAGGCGACATGAAAGCAGAGGCCACGGCAGGTGGGCCGTGCCGCCTCCGACTTCAGGGGCCCCTCGCCTCCTCCCTCTCAGACACAGCATGGGGAAGCCCTCCTGGCCCTTCGCTCCCACTCCTGATAAGGACCTCGGCCCTGGCCCGCAGGTGGGTGGGCTCAGGCCTGGAGCCTGAACCCTGTGCGTCCAGATCCCTGCTCAGTGCTCTTCCCATTGACCAACAAGGGTCTCCATTGTGGTAAATAATTAAAAACTGAATATGTGGTTGCTTAGATACGGTGTAAAAACAAGCGTTTGAATGTTGCCTCTTACAGACTGGGCACCTGGAGATGGGATGTCAAACCCCACCTTTGTCGATGAAAAGCTGCAGCTTTTACCTGGGCACTGGTCACCCAGCAGCTTCTAGTAGTTCTCTGTCCCTCATCTCCTTTCGAAGGACCTGTGACATGTAAGTGAATGTAAAATAAAATACTCTGCAGCAGCGGCCAGCCTTGGATTCTCGGGGCTTCAGAGACACAGGCCTGACGGCAACTATGTGGACAAACTGGATGTGTGTTGTGGGGATGTGGTGTGTGCTCTGGGGATGCGCATTTTTCACCTTTTCTGGAGAGAAAGCCCACAGGTTTCCAACGAAGTGTACCCAGAAGGAGAGGACGCACCAAGGCCTGGAGGCCCTCGGGCCTGGAAGGAGGAATGTATGTAACTTTCCACATAGATGTTTTCGCAACCCTGCTGAGTGCTAAGTTAGCCGGGGGCGGGGGGGGGGATGCAGAGGTAAACAAGCCACGGCTTTGAGGCAACCCAGGAGGGCCTCCAGGAGAGGAGGGTGCAGCCCATCCCGCCCCTTCCTGGCACACCTGCACGGGGATCCTGGCTGTGGCTGCCCGGGACACCTGCTTGCTTTGCACCTGGAACCCTGCGCACCAGCATGTGCGGTTCCTCCTAGGGCTGCTTCTTCCCCATTTGAGATGCTTCAGTTTATTTGCCCCTTCCGTGGGGTGCTGCTACCCCCTCTATCTATTTGTCCCGATTCTCACCTCTAGCCTTCGACAGACCTGTCAACTGTCCTCAAGACATCGCCGTGCCAAGCCTGGGTCTGCTCGCATCCAGGCTCATGGCCTCAGCTTCTTCCAGTCGTTCTCAAACGCCAGGCCTCTTGTGTCCCACTGGTACCAGACCAGATGAAGCAGCACAGGTGGACGGAGGAGCCTCACCCGAGCCTCTCACGCATATCCCGTGTTGCATCTTGAAGCTAGAGCTTCTTTGCTGGGCCTCACATCCCAGTTCTCCTGTTTTCCCACAGCGGCCTATCACAGCCCTCCAGAGGCCTCTGCTGGAAAATGCCCTGGGCAAACGGCCTACAGGTCAGGAGGGGTGGGCCGCCTGCAGGTGCCTCAACTCTAGGGACATGTCTTTTAATATTTATTTATTTTCATCTATTTGAAAGTTGAGAGGGAGAGGGAGAGGGAGAGGGAGAGGGAGAGGGAGAGGGAGAGGGAGAGGGAGAGGGAGAGGGAGAGGGAGAGGGAGAGGGAGAGGGAGAGGGAGAGGGAGAGGGAGAGGGAGAGGGAGAGGGAGAGGGAGAGGGAGAGGGAGAGGGAGAGGGAGAGGGAGAGGGAGAGGGAGAGGGAGAGGGAGAGGGAGAGGGAGAGGGAGAGGGAGAGGGAGAGGGAGAGGGAGAGGGAGAGGGAGAGGGAGAGGGAGAGGGAGAGGGAGAGGGATCATCTAATTGCCCAGGGTTGTGCCAGGCCAAAGCTAGGAGCCCGAAACTCCGTCCAGGTGTTTCTCACGGGAGGCAGGAGCTCGAGCACTGGGGGTCTCGTCTGTTGCCTGCCAGGGTGCATTAACAGGAAGCTGGATTGGAAGCAGAGCAGCCAGGACTTGGACCAGCACTCCAGCGTGGTATGACAGACTCATAAGCAGCAACTTTACCTGTTGTGCCAAAACACCCACCCCTGAGACAAAACGGACTCATTATTTTTCCAAATCCTTGCTGTGTTTGTTTCTGAGTGGCTTACAGTTTCTGTCATTCGCCACCTCGTATCTAGATATGGTAGAGGAGTGAGTGTGAACGTGCGGTTGGAGAAATGGCAGGGGAGAGGGAGAGAAAGAACATTTCTCATTCTTCTGAAGGCAACGTGCTCTGCTTGCCTGCGTAGAAGGAAGTTGAATTCCCAGCCTCACGTGGTCATCCCTGCCTTTGTCGCCAATGATGTTCTGTCCCGTTTCTCTGTTAACTGCTGAACTCCCATGAAAAAGGCAGTGAGGACTGTGGAGAGAGGCGTGGGGCAAGAGGCCGCTCTAAGACACTCTGCTTCTCCCAGAGCCCACACACCTGACCCAGAAGCAGAGGGACTCAGGGCCATGGTACTGGGGGCCTCGACAGTGTCTCGTTGCAGAAGACACCAAGCGTAAAGATGACTAAGTGATGAGCACCAGTAAAATGCCCTGGGGGTGCCAGCCTATGTAAATGCCCTCATTTTACGATGGCAACTTGAGGCGCAATGGATACACGGCAACAGCGGCTCTCATTCAAACTCATCTTGTGCTTCCTGTTACGATACCACGCTATATTCCGGGGCTCCCAAATCCAGCTGAGCTGAAATCATTTCCAAGGAAAGTGCAATCTAGTGTGTCACTCATTCTCATGGGTGTTTCTTGTCTTAGAGCCTCGTTTTAATTAATAATCACAAAAAAGAAGGATGACTATAACATTGCTGGTGACTTTGTTCATTTATACGCAAGAGGGTAAATAGTTTATCCATGCATATACAGTCCTTAAATAATCACTTTTACGGCTTTCAAAAGTAATTTGCGGCCGGCGCCGCGGCTCACTAGGCTAATCCTCTGCCTAGTGGCGCCAGCACACCGGGTTCTAGTCCCGGTCGGGGCGCCGGATTCTGTCCCGGTTGCCCCTCTTCCAGGCCAGCCCTCTGCTGTGGCCAGGGAGTGCAGTGGAGGATGGCCCAGGTGCTTGGGCCCTGCACCCCATGGGAGACCAGGAAAAGCACCTGGCTCCTGGCTCCTGCCATCGGATCAGCGCGGTGCGCCGGCCGCAGCGCGCCGGCCGCGGCGGCCATTGGAGGGTGAACCAACGGCAAAAGGAAGACCTTTCTGTCTGTCTCTCTCTCTCACTGTCCACTCTGCCTGTCAAAAAATAAATAAAAAAATTAAAAAAGTAATTTGCAAATGAACTAGTAGACAACATGCAATACTGAGTTATGTAACATCTTTTATTTCACTTACAAAGTCATACTACATCTCTAACTGATCTCACTCCTAAAAATGATCAGCAGAAGTGCCAGGGTCTCACTCGCGCATGATGAATAATCGCCCTCTTTATTTCCTAGACTTCTCTTCTGCTCCACCTGCACTTACAGTTTTGGTCACTTTTGTATAATTGTGGGTTCTCTGTGTTCTCAGCGTGAGGAAGAGTGTCTATTTTTTTAAAGATTTATTTGTTTGTTTATTTTAAAGAGTTACACAGAGTGAGAAGGAAAGGCAGAGAGAGAGAGAGAGAGAGAGAGAGAGAGAGAGAGGTCTTCCATCCAATGGTTCACTCCCCAGATGGCTGCGACAGCCAGAGCTGTGTTGATCCAAAGCCAGGAGCCAAGAGCTTCTTCTGGGTCTCCCATGCAGGTGCAGGGGCCCAAGGTCTTGGACCATCTTCTGCTATCCCAGGCCATAGCAGAGAGCTGGATTGAAGAGGAGCAGCTGGGGCTAGAACTGGTGCCCATATGGGATGACAGCACTTCAGGCCAGGGTGTTAACCCACTGTGCCACAGGGCTGGCCCCAAGAGTGTCTATTTTTAAAAAATATTTATTTGTTTATTTGAAAGGCAATTGGACAGAGACAAAAGAAGAGGGAGAGAGAAAGAGGAAGAAAGAGGGAGAGGGAGGGAAAGGGAGAGGGAGGGAGAAAGAGGGAGAGAGAGGGAGAGAGAGGGAGAGAGAGGGAGAGAGAGGGAGAGAGAGGGAGAGAGAGAGAGAAAGTGTTCCATTCACTGGTTCACTCCCCAAGAGGCCACAATCCATAATGACTGTGGCTGGGCCAGGCTGAAGTCAGGAGCCTGGAATTCCATGGGGTCTCCCACAGGCAAAGTATGAGTGCAACACTTGGGCCATCATCTACTGCTTTCCCAGGCACATTAGCAGGGAGCTGGATTGGAAGTGGAGTGGCCAGGTCTCAAACCAGCACCCCAATAGGAGATGCTAATGTTGCAGGTGGTAGCTTAACCCACAGTCCCACCACGCCAGCCCCACAGACGTTTCTGAAGGGAAGTGTAGGTGGGAGGGAGAGGAACACCCTTTATAACTTGCATTTTTGAAACTATTCACCGTGAACTGACTTGATATAGCTGTGTCAAGATCACCTTTCTCAGTGTCTCAGGTGACACTATTAGGTATCTGGAAATTCCAAAAGTTTCTATCAGCTCTTAGAATTGAAAAGTCAACTTAGCAAGTCAGTGGTTATAAAATCATATGTATAGGGTCCAGTGCTGTGGCACAGTGGGTTAATGCCTTGGCCTAAAGCGCCGGCATCCCATATGGGCACTAGTTCTAGTCCCGGCTGCTCCTCTTCTAATCCAGCTCTCTACTATGACCTGGGAAAGCAGTAGAAGATGGCCCAAGTCTTCGGGCTCCTGCATCCACGTGGGAGACCCAGAAGAGGCTCCTGGCTCCTGGCTTCAGATCGGTGCAGTTCCAGCCATTGCAGCCAATTGGGGAGTGAACCACTGGATGGAAGACCCCTCTCTCTCTCTCTCTCTCTCTCTCTGCCTCTCCTCTCTCTGTGTAACTCCGACTTTAAAATAAATAAATAAATCTTTTAAAAATCATATGTGTACAAATTTCTGTATAGCCAAAGCAAAAGGTAAGAACACTCATAAAACATATAAAAATGACTCAAGCAAAAGTGTTTGGGATGGTGTTTGGTAAAGTGGGTAAGATGCTGCTTGGGACATCCACTTCCCATATGGGAGTGCGTGATGTGGGTACAGGCTCCTCCCCTTCCAATCCAGCCTTCTGCTGATGTACACCCTGAGAGGCAGCAGGTGCGGGCTTGACTACTCATGTCCCTGCCACCCGTGTGGGACACTCTGATTGTGCTCCAGGCTCCAGCTTCAGCCTGGCCCAACCCTGACTGATATGGACGTTTGGGGATTGAACCAGCAGACAACAGATCTCTCTCTCTCGCTCTCTTTCTCTCTATTTCAAATAAAATGAAAATAAATAAACTTAAAAATACCCAGTTCCTCTACACTGAAAATTATAAATGTAACTGAATGAAATCTCACTGCTGAGAAGATACACAAAGAAAAGAAATCCATTTGTTGAACAGATATCTGCACTCCCACATTTATTGAGGCATTATCCCTGATACTCAAGACATGGTATCAACCTAAACGCTCATCACTGGATGAATGGACAAAGAAAATGTGACTGAATGGAATATTATTCAGTCCTCAAAACAAGGAAACGCTGACACTTGTGACAACATGAATGAACCTGGAAGAAATCATAGTAAAGTTAAATAAACCACACTCAGAAAGACAAACGCTGCCTGATTCTGATGACTGTGGGATTTGGAAAGTCCAGCTCAGTGCAACAGAAAATGGACCTGGTGAGGAGTCCAGGAGGTGCTGGTAAAGCAGACAATTTCAGTCAGACAGGGAGAGCAAGCTCAAGAGATCTATCGAACCCCTATCTATCGAACATTGATAGTCAATAGCAATGTATTATAGACTTGGTATTTGCTGGGTAGATCCTCAATGTTCTCATCACAAAAAATCAGTGTTAGCTTGATTTATTCATTCCACAAAATATATGAAGTTTAAAACAATGCTGCATGTCATAAGTAAACATAATTTTGTCAATTAAAATACAAATGGGAATAAATTGAACTGCATTTCTGAAGAGATAGGCCATGCTCATGGCTTAGAAAGGTGAGCATTACCGTAGTTTCGGTTTTTCTTTCACTAATCCATGGGTTAACGGAATCACAATTAAAATTGTAGCTTGTTTTTGAGGTAATATTGAAAATTGTTCCTAAAATCTTATGGCTATGCCAATGACCAAGGCAATCTTGATGAGCAAGAATAAAAAATACTGGAATAATTGAAGCTATCAGATGCCATCATGTCTTATAAACCAATGGGAGTCGGAAGAAATGGAAGCATAGAAAAATACAGAAAGAAAAGTACAGATTCATCCCCACACATAAAATTCACCCAGCTTATTAAGAATGTGACGCTGCAGTGTGGTTGTCAAATAATAGTCTTCAATAAACCAGGTGGCAGCGATTGGATATACACCTGGGGAAAATTCATCTTAACTCTTGCTTTACAAATTCACAAAAATAAATTCTAGATGGCCTCTTAGATCTAAATGTGAAAAATAAAAATAATAAATCTTTTCAAAGAAATGATAGATTATCTTTATGTCTTGGGTATTATCCTTTTCGTAGGAAACAACATAACTCGATGAGTCCAATGCTGCCTCCGAAGTGTTGGTTCCTAACGAGTTCTGTGCTAACTGCAGCTCAGAATCCTCGACTTTGTGCAGTAACCTTGCTCGCTTCGCCAGGTTAGCTCAGCAGTATTGATTCGGGTTTCCGGACAGTTTTCAATAAGAAATGCACACGCCCATGAGAACTTTTGTTGCTCTCTAAATCCAAGGACTTGGGAGTTTTGGCACATCTTTCTCTGATGAGAAGCGTTTCCATGTGGATTTTCTGCCATGCTCGCCTTTCAGGGGAACACACACTTTCAGAGAGAGAGGGCCGGGTCCATCCAGAGCTTGTTAAACTCGGATCTGTCCAGCCGATGCAATCAGCGAAGCAAACAAAGCCTGAGGAATCTGAAGGCTTTCCAGACAAGAGAGAAGCTTCCCCCAGACGTGCGGATCTTCTCTGATTGCAGTGCAAAGCAGCAGGCGTGTAGCTTCTGTACAGCCCTCTCGCCACACACAGTGGGGGCTCCACACTCTCCCACCACCCCACCACCGCTTGATCCTGTCAGTTGTGTCCAGAGCAAGGGCTACTGGCGGGGGGCAAACAGGGCCCGAGACCCCTGCCGCCCTCTGCCTGCCTGACCTGTGCCCTAGTCGGGGGCGTCAGCAAGAGCAAGAGATGCGTTTCCTCTTTGGCAAAAGGCATAGTGAGGTGGGCCAGCACTCAGCACCGTTCTCCAAAGTCTCCCTTTATTAATCTCTCTCTTTTGAAACAGCAATCCTACGATTTTTAAGCAAATGTAAATTTGTCTCCTCAACACTGTCAACAGGTTAGGTGTTCTTGGTTTACAGCAGCCTCATTATCTATGGATGTCTCATTCTGATCATGCACGAGAAATCCGAGAGCGCGCTCAGAGAGTGGTCTGATTCCCACTCTGCACCGTGACCTGACTGTGCAAACAGGAAACCACGCCGCTTTCCTAGCACGTTCTCTCCTTGCTTTTCTCGTTTCTTTAATACCGTTAATATCTCCTTATCCACTCCCCCCAATTCTGCCCACCCCACTCATGTGCCTGTCTCTCTCTCTCTCTTTCTCTCTCTCTCTCTCCCCTCTCCCCAGTCATTTTATGAGCACATGTAGCCTTGAGAATGTTCCTGGTGCTGATGCCTGGCATTGCCATGGTCCAGTTTGCTGTTCTGTGTTCTGTGCGTGAGTCACTGCATTGTGTTTGTGCCCCGACGGGGCTGTGGATGCACCTGCCGTGGTGAGAGGCAGGTGCAGCCGGCCGAGTAGGACGGAGGCCAAGCCACACAGAGCCTCTTGTTCCTGGGATGTCGCTGTCCTCACACCCTGGTGATTATGGGAACTGGAAGCAGTACTTGTGTTTTAGAATTATCCTTGAGTGTGTTCTGCAATAAATTATTTAAGTGAGATGTAGAAGAACTAATTGGTTAATAACCATAATTGGCATGAAGAGTAATTTTGATTTTTAAAAGATATTTAAAAGGATAAATATTCAGTTGTCTCATTTTGCTATTAAAAAGAAATAAGCCTCTTTGAGTGAGTTCAGATAATGGAAAGTATGGGTAGGTTAAATACTACCTTGGTTGGCAAGGGGACCAGCCGTCATCCGCCCGGCGGTGACAACTCCTGGAAGCCATCTGCTCACCTGCACGGCCCCCGAGGACACTGAATATTATCACCGAGGTTCGTGTAGCCCAGTGAATGCTGTGCAGAAGGACAGATTAAACTGCGCCGAGCACAGAACATGGCTCCCGTCCCCGAGTGGAGACTTCCTTCGGTGAGACTGTTCAGGTCCTGCTCAGAGTGGGCTGGAGTCAGGCACCTGAGTGCCATGAGTTAGGGGAGCGTCAGCTTAATAAGGAGAGAAGGAGGCTGTGATCATCTGAGTGAGGCAGCTCAGAGAAAAGGAAGCGCAAAGAGGAGGCAACAGGAGGAAGAAAATTCCATGTGAAAAACGTACAAAGCCACAAGACTTTGCTCCAGAGTGCACGCCTGTGGAGTGTGCCCAGGCCCATCAGACACAGAGGGACCATCTGAATCAGTGTCACCCATGGAGAATTCGTGCTAGTTCCCTATCGGTGATGTATAGGATTTTATCGCATTAATAGGCAATCAGCACCCCTATGTAACTTGCTCACACTCAGGTCCATGTGATTCATGGACCCGTGAGCTCTTCATTGTCAGCCTCATAGCAGCCAGCACAGCTCTACACACAGCACGTGCTCAGGGGTTTGCTTGACGTTGGAATCTGGTCTCGCCGTCTTTGAGTATAGAAGAGGGTGAAGGAGATGCACGTGACGGTATCACATTTGGGGTGTTTGGCTTTAGTAACGTGCACCCTGCTCCTTTAGCTACTGACTTCCTGTGGACAAACAGGAATTGTGGAGGCAGGGCTGAGTAGACTAAATGCACAAAGCTTTTAATGTAGGAGGACCTTTGAGAATTGTACCCGTAAGTTCAGGACCCACGCCAGCTGTCGTTCTGGAGGTTCTGGACAAAGTCTGCCCCATGTAATAAGTCGTGTCACCTCATGGCCGGCAGGTGATGTGGGCTTTCTTGTCTCTTTTTACAACCAAAGTCATCTTTCTAAAATACTATTTCTTCCAAGAAATTTCTAATCTGAAGGGAAGTCCAAATTGGCACAGGATAATAATGTTCTCGTCACCCATAGAGAGAGTAACATTCAGTGTCCTGCAGGAATAACTACTTAAACTGCATCTGTATTTGCAGACCCAAATGGCTTAGCCCGGCAACCAAACCAGTGACCCTTGACCTCAGCCTCTGCCCTCAAATTGTTTCTTCCTCGTCTGTGCAACACAAGTTCAGACATCAACTCAAGGAAACATCCTTTCCTTTTTGTCTCTAAGAAAAGCATTCAGTTCTTTCTTTTCTTTTAGAGATTTATCTATATGCTTGAAAGGTAGAGTTACAGTGAGGCAGAGGCAGAGAGAGAGAGAGAGAGAGAGAGAGATCGTCCATCTGCTATTTCATTCCCCAAATGGCTGTAATGTCCAGGGCTGGACCAGGCCAAAGTCAGGAACCAGCAGCTTCATCTAGGTCTCCTACATGGGTGCCAGGGGCCAAAGCACTTGGACCATCCTCCACTGCTTTCCGAGGCCATTAGCAGGGAGCTGCCAGGACACAAATGGACACCCATATGGGATGGTGGCATTTCAGGCTGTAGCTTTACCCACTACACCACAGCACCGGCCCCAAAGGACACACTTTGTAACCTGAATTACATAATGCCCTTAACTACTGCACCCCTTGCACCGCACGACTTGGGGCCACAGGGTGCAGAGGTGTTCTGCTCTCCCAGGCACGAGGCACTGCTCCACCCTGATGCTGCAAGCCCGGCGGCCCTCCGTGGGAGGCAGCCCTAGCCCTCCAGGGCTCTGCACAGGCAGGGAGGACATCCCATGTAGTGCATCCTGTGAAAGCTTAACGGTCTTCAGAGAAAATGCAATTCAAACAGTCAGTATCACTGAATTGAATTTGTTACTAGGTTTTCTTCAACCTCTCTTTTGAAGTACTAGTATAATTTTAGAACATTAAAGAAGAATATTGCTAATGATTTATAATGTCATCACCTAAACATGTGAGAAGTCGATTTTATTTCCAGTCTTTAACAATATCGATACACGGTCACATAATTTAATAAAGATTTGCATGCATGTTTAATGATTTTTAGAGTGATAAATTTATTCCCCTTCTCCTCTGTATAATATGATTGTTTATACTACAGCTTACTTATCATTTATTTGTTACCCTTCTCTTCTTGGTGGATACTTTAAGCTGTTTCTAAAGCTTTGTCCATACATAATGGTATAATATACATCTTCAGGCATTGTAGCATTTCAATTCATTTTAATTACTTCTTTACAATAAATGTATAGGTGCCAGCACTGTGGTACAGTTGGCTAGGAGTCCTGGCTGCTCCACTTCCAATCCAGCTCTCTGCTAATGTGCTTGGGAAAGTAGCAGCAGATGGCCCAAGTGCTTGTGTCCCTACCACCCACATGGGAGACCTGGATGAAGTTATGCCTCCCAACTTCAACCTGGTCGTTGTGGGTATTTGGGAAGTGAACCAGTGGATAGCAGATCTCTCTCTCTCTGCCTTTCAAATAAATAAATCCTTAAAAAATAAAAAATGAATGTATAAGCCATTATTAGGTAAAAGAGAAAGAACAATGAATTTCTGCTAATATAACTATTAAAATATTTTGATATTTTATGTCTCCAATAGCAAATTCAATAAGATTAATAAAAATCAGAATTTCCCTGGAAACGTGTGTAAATACAAGTGGCTTCTTGGGCTTTACCTAGAATACGATGACCTAGGCAGCCTAGGACTCTGAACTTTAGCCATCACCTTAGGTGATTCTGAGAGAGAAAGCTACCTTATCACACAGAGTCAGAAGAATAGAAATGAGAGGGTAAGAAAGGCTTTAAGAAAAGCTATGGAGCCAATGCTGTGGCGTAGCAGGTAAAACCTCTGCCTGCAGTGCCGGCATCCCATATGGGCGCCGGTGTTATTCCCAGCTGCTCCACTTCCCATCCAGCTCTGTGCTATGGCCCGGGAAAGCAGTGGAAGATGGCCCAAGTCTTTGGGCCCCTGCATCCACGTGGGAGGCCCGGAAGAAGCTCCTGGCTCTTGGCTCCTGGCTTCAGATTGGCCCAGCTCTGGCCATTGCGGCCATCTGGGGAGTGAACCAGCAACCAGAAGATGGAAGACCTCTCTCTCTCTCTCTCTCTCTCTTTCTCTGTGCCTCTCTGTACCTCTGCCTTTCAAACAAATAAATAAATCAAAAAGAAAAAAGAAAAGCTGGCTTTGTCTTGCCTCACCTTTGTGGATTTAAATAATGTTCTACATGGCACAGTTCAGAAATTGAAGTTAACACAATAGCAGTAACCAGAATTCAGCAACATTTTTCAAATACAACTGGATGTTCTTATGAATTCCACTTTCATTCTAAAATTTTAATTTATTTATTTAAAGTAGTTTTTCGAGGGGCCAGCATTGTGGCATAATAGGTCAGGCCTCTGCCTGTGATGCCAGCATCCCATATGGGTGCCAGTTCAAGTCCTGGCTGCCCCACTTCTGATCTAGCTCCCTGCTAATGTGCCTGGGAAAGCAGTGGAGGATGGCTCAAATGCTTTGACTTCTGTATCAATGTGGGAGTCCCAGAAGAAGCTCCTGGTCCTGGCTCCTGGCTCCTGGCTTTGGCCTGGCTTAGCCCTGACCATTGTGGCCATTTGAGGCATGAACTAGGTGATGGAAGACCTTCCTATCTCCCCCTCTCTCCCTCTGTAACTCTACCTTTCAAATAAATAAAATAAATCTTTAGAAAAATCATTTTTTAAAGAGAAGGCTGAAAATAGGTGAAAGGAATATAGTTGTGATGTCTAGCCCTGGGCACACAGAGGGTAAAGGACGACCTAGCAGTTGGCTATGGACTGCTGCACCTGTGTGAGCCTCTGTGTGCCTACATGCTCCTGTGTGCGACTGTGAGAGCCTGTGTGTATCTGTGTGCGACTGTGTGAGCCTGTGTGAGCCTGTATGAGCCTGTGTGCACCTGTGAGAGCCTGTGTGTATTTGTGTGCTCCTGTGTGAGCCTGTGTGAGACTGTGTGCTCCTGTGTGATCCTGTGTACTCCTATGTGGGCCTGTGTGAGCCTGTGTGAGACTGTGTGTGCCTGTGTAAGCCTGTGTGCACCTGTGTGAGCCTGTGTGAGCCTGTGTGCACTTGTGTGTCGCTGTGTGAGCCTGTGTGCACTTGTGTGTCCCTGTGTGAGCCTGTGTGCACCTGTGTGATTCTGTGTGATCCTATGTGAGCCTATGCACACCCATGTGATCCTGTGTGTGCCTGTGTAATCCTGTGTGAGACTGTGTGCACCTGTGTGAGTCTGTGTGAGCCTGTGTGCACCTGTGTGTGCCTGTGTGCTCCTAGGTGGGCCTGTGTGTGCCTGTGTGCTCCTATGTGGGCCTGTGTGAGCCTGTGTGCTCCTATGTGGGCCTGTGTGAGTCTGTGTGCTCCTGTGTGCTGCTGTGTGATCCTGTGTGATCCTGTGTGTGCCTGTGTGATCCTGTGTGCTCCTGTGTACACCTGTGCCATGTGCAAGTGGACCCTGGGCTCCGTGTGCTTCTTGTGCTTGCACCACATCCTGTCTGACTTTACTGCTGCTGCCCCAATACTCACACGTGTAGGACCTCCCTTCACTATGATCCATCACGTTTTTCAGGGGTAAAAAAGATAATTTAAACACCCGGGTGGCACACTTGAGTTGGGTTGCAGAACAGACAGAAGTTGAAGACTGAATAGGGGTGGTAATGGGACGGATTGAAATGATGAAGCCTTCACACACTCCTGGCTTATGGCCAAGCTTCAGGGACAGGCTGGGGAGCGTGCGGATGCACAGAGGCAGGGAGAGCCAGAGCAAGGGCAAAGGCCTGACCGGCTTGAGAAACCTGAGCATCACCTCTGGCCAAGTAGCTGGCTGAGAGCGAAACTGCGCAGGGGAAAAAAGATGGCTAGAATCAACGATGACTATCTATTGAAAGACAGATTATACAGTTTGGTACCAGCATATTAATTGCCCAATAAAACCAACCAACCAAACAAGCAAAACACAATGTTCAAAAAGAGCAGCAGAATCCAGATTTGCCCCATTTTCAACCAAAAATTTTCAGGGACCAAAATGAAGAGGAGAGGGTTACCCATAACCAGGAAAAAGCGTACCAGGTGGGTCTTTACTTCTGATTCACCGGTCAGTAACTTAAAATGGCTACAATAAATATATTTCAACAATTAAAGAAAATGTGATCAAACAATCCAGTGAAAATATATTAATAATAAGTGAACAGATAGGAAATACCATTGGAGAAGAGAACGCCATACAAGAGAACTAGGTGGAATTTTTAGAGATGAAACGTACACTATCTGAAAAAAAAATTCAGTAAATAAGTTCAGCAGAAGCACAGAGCTGGAAGAAAATAGAACAAACTTTAAAAGGAGATCAATTAAAAATCTAATCTGAGCAACAAATGCCCATGTTAAATAAAATAAGAAATTCAGAGACTTGTGGAACATCATCGAATATTTCTCCTTATGTGTAACTGAAGATCTAGAAATATGTCAAAAAGATAAAAATCATAAAGCACATGGAGTACTATTGTCCAAATTTTTCAAAATTTGATGAAAACATAGATTTACAAATCCCTGAAGTTCAAAAACCCCCAGTTAATATATCTATAAAAAGAGCTACACCTAGACACAGACATTGTAACCATTAAAAATTCAAAGGCAAAGCCCAAATTCTGAAAACATTGAGAAAGAAAGGATAATTTATTTCCAGGAATGATGATAAAAATCCCAGTAGGAGTTGGGATGGAAGGTCCAAAGTGTGGAGGAAAAACGAATTTCTTCTTTAATGAAATGATCTTTTAAAAATGGAATCAGAATGAAGGCATTTTTGTTAAGCAAACACTGATAAGATTTTTGCTAGCAGGCCTGTGCTATAAACGTATCCTACAAGACGGGTATGTGTTGGGGGCAGGGTGGCACTGTGCTGTGACACAGTTGGTTAAGCCAATGCTTGCAATGCCAGCATCACATACTGGAGGGCTGGTTCAAGTCCTGGATTCTCTTCTTCCAAGGCAGCCTTCTGTAATGTTCCTGGGAAAGCAGCAGATGATGGCCCAAGTACGTGGGTCCCTGAAACCCATGTGGGAGACCTGGAGGGGTTCTGGGCTCCTGGCTTCAACCTGGTCCAGACCTGGCTATTGTAGCCATTTGGGGAAAGAACCATAAGATGGAAGCTCTCTCTCTCTGTCTCTCCCTTGCCCTCACCCTCTGTCACTCTGCCTTTCAAAGAATAAAGGAAATCTCTTTAACCAAGAGCCACACAGAGGGATGACTTCATGCTGAAGTTTCATGTGGAACTTGGATCCATGAAAGCATAAGGAACACACAGAATGGCTGACGTGTGGCAAGACTATAACTATTTGATCATGACATAAAATAGTAGGTTATCATATATAGAATATCTATCTTTGGTTCTCTTGATTTTATTAAAGCAAGGTTTATCAAATGCATTTGGAAGTCTGTAATGTGTGTTGATCTAATTAAAAGACAAAGGAATGGAGGCCAGGATGGCTGAATAGAGAGGAACCAGACAACAGAAGAGGGATCACACTTCCAGAGGGAGGACTGCAGGACAACTCAGGAAAGAAGGGACGGGACGTGCAGAGAGCAGATTCAGACAGCAGAGAGAGCAAGGAGGCAGGTTGCTGCTCCTTCCCCGGTTCCCCCACCGGCGGGCACCGCCTGCTGGGAAAAGGTAAGTGGGAACTGCAAGACCCCTTCATCACTGCACATCCACAGCCCTAACTGCAGAATTCCATGGTCCTCACTGGCTTTAAATCCAATCTAGAAACCTGACTGGACCCACATGACTACTTTGCTCCAAAAAAATAAATAAATAAATAAGTGACGCCCACGTTGCTTCCTGTCCCCAAAGCACCAGTCCCAAGCGGTGGTGATACAGCCACTGCTGAACCCCATTCTGTCCCACAGGACAGCAAATAGCCCCTCGGCCGCCAGAAGCCCCCGTCGCCACAGCCAGGGCACTTTTCAGGGCGGAACAGGCTCCCCTGTGTTCTGCAGCCATGGGGTTTCTACACAAAAGCTCCAGAGCCACACTTACCCCCTCTGCGTGACCTAGGAAAGTTCCCGTCTGCTTCCTGGGACTCAGGGCCCACAGAAACCAGCACAGAAGCCCAGGGGACCCGACCTGAGGAAGGCCCTTCTGCATCTGTTAGCAGGAGCAGCTCCAGCATCGTCCTTCATGTCCTGCGGGAACTCGGGGCAGTCCCTCCAGGGTCCTGCAGCACTGGAACTGTGGCTGTTGGCTCCACAACCCTGGGACAACTCGCACTCATCTCTGCGACCTGGTGGGCCCTATCTGCATTCCTTGGCTCTCGGCTTGCACCTGATAGTGCACAATCCCCTTCAAAATATGCAATCACTGTATGGGACCAGAGCAAGTACTCGCTAAGTCCTCAAGTTCTGGGAGTGTGACGGTGGAGCTGTACTTCACAGAGTCACCTGAATTCATCCCAGGGGACCTAGGTTGAGAATCCACTGCATACTGCAACTATGGGTCTGTGACTATGTGTTTTTAAATCCCAGGGACATCTGTACTTGTCAGTGGGGGCTGGGGAGGCCCTATTGCACTCAGGTGTTCCACGCTGGCACAACCTAGTGCACCATCCCTGGCATAACCTGGGATCAACCTGTGGGATATGGGTAAGGTATCCTCCAAGTCTTGCAGCTTTGAGCCTGGAGTTGTTGGAAGTCTTGAGCTGGAGCAGCTATACTCAGATCAGATAAAACAGAGTTTAAATCAAAAACTGTAAAACGAGACAAAGAAGGACATCACAAATTGATAAGAGGATAGATTCAATAAGATATTACAATAATACATATATGTACCCAACTCAAGGTCACCCAAATAGATAAAGCAAATATTATTAGAATGAGAGAGAATGAGAGAGAGAGAGAGAGAGAGAGAGAGACTTCAATGTGCTGCTACAGTGGGGGGATTCAACATCTCAATGTTATCAATGGGTAGATCATTCAGACAGAAAATCAACAAGGACATTCGAGTTGGCCATACTACAGAGTAAGTGGGTCTAACAGACATTTACAAAAGATTTTATCCAACAGCTACAGGATTCACGTTCTTCTCATTGGAACATGGAACATTTTCTAGGATAGTGTGTGCATTAGGCCACAAATTAAGTCTCAGTAAATTTGAAAAATTTGGAAATCATACTATGATATTTTTAGACAATAAAATTATAAAACTAGAAATCAACAGCAAGAGAAACAGAAATTTTGCAAACACATGAAAGCAGAACAGTATGTTCTAGAATGATAAAAAATCATCAAATCAATTAAAAAGGAAATAAAAATTTTCTTAAAGCAAATAAAAAAACACAACGAATCAAAATCTGTGGGATGCAGCAGAAGCAGTAAGTTTATGACAATAAATGCATATATTAAAAACAGACATTGCAAACAAACAATATTTTTAAAATTATTTATTTATTTTAAGGTTAGAGTTACAGAGAGAGCAGGAGAGACAGAGAGAGAAGTCTTCCATCTACTGGTTCACTCCCCAGATGGCCATAACTGCCAGGGCTGGGCCAGGCTTGAACCAGGAGCCAGGAGTTTCTTCCAGGATTCCCAGGTGGATAGCAGAGGCCCAAGCACTTGGGTTATCTTCCGCTGCTTTTCTCAGGCCATTAGCAGGGGTCTGGGCTGGAAGTGGAGCAGCCAGGATGTGAATTGTGCCAGCATTGCAGGTGACAGCTTGACTTGTTACGCCACAATGCCAGCTCCTCAAACAAACAATCTAATGACGCATCTCAAGGATGTAGAAAAACAAGAACAATCTAAACCCAGAATTAGCCAGAGGCAAGAAATAATAAGAATCAGAGCAGAAAAAATGAAATTGAAACTAAAGTAACAGTACAAAAGATCAGCAAAACAAATGGTTTTTTGGGGGGGAAAATAGACAAATATTTTGGCTACCTAGCAAAGGAAAACAGAGGAAAAACTCAAACAAATAAAATCAGAGATGAAAAATGAGGCATTACAACCAATACAACAGATATTTAAAGGATTATAAGAAACTACTGCTAGAAACTACACATTGGGAAACCTTGAAAAAATGGATAAATTCCTGGATATAACCTATGAAGATTAAATCAAGAATAAATGCAAAATCTAAGCATACTTTTAACAAATAATAAGATTGTACTAGTAATTAAAAGTTTAATGTAAGGTTAAGTCTGTGATTATAAGTAGATTAAAAAATGTTTTCCCAAAAGTTAAAAAAAATAAGAAAGGAAAGAGTAGGGAATTAGAGTAGCATCATATTCTTAGGATTACATCTACAAATGACATGAAACCTGTTCTCCTTATATTAATTTAAAAAGCTCTCTTATCACAGAAAAGTCCTGGACACAAAGGCTTTACAAGTGAATTCTACAAAACATTTAAACAGGAACTAACTCCAATACTTTTCTAACTGCTCCAAAATATTGAGAAGGATGGAACTATGCCAAACTGTTTTTTGAGGTCAGCATTGATATCCAAGACAAATAAAGATGCACGTGGACAGAAGATTACAGACCAATATTCTTGTAGATGCAAAAATTCTTAACAAAATATTAGCAAACCAAATCTAACACTATACCCAAAAAAATCACACATCACAGCCAAGTGGGATTTATCTCAGGGGTGCGAGTATGGCAAGTCTGCAAATCAATAAACATCACAAATCACGTGTACAGAATGAAGAACATTTGATCATCTTAATAGATGCAAAAAACCCATTTGTTAGGATTCAACATTGCTTCATGAAAAAAATTAGGCATAGAAGGAACATACTTCAGAATCGTTATATGTGACAAGCAAACAGGCAATTTCATACTGAATGGGGAAAAGCTGAAAGCATTTCCCCTCAGTTATGGAGCAAGAAATGGGCACCCACTTTGGCCCCTTGTGTTGGAAGTATTAGTAAGAGCAGGTAGGGAAGCGAAAGAAATAAAGAGCATCAAAATCAGAAAGGAGGAGACCAAAGCATCCGTCTTTGCAGATGACATGATTTTGTATGACAGCTAAAAAGCTGTCAGAACTCTTAAACCAATTTGGTTAAATCATAGGTTGCAAAATCAATGTATAAAAAACAGTAGCATTTTATATACCAGTAATGATCTTGCTGAAAAAAAAATCTCATTCACAATAGCTACCAAAATAATTAAATATATAGGAAAAATTAAACCAAGGAACTGAAAGATTTCCACAATAAAAATTATAAAACATAAATGAAAGAAATTGTCAAGGGCATACAAAAAAGTGGAAAGATATTTCTTGTTCATGGATTGGAAGAATGAATATTATTAAAATGCCCATAATACCTAAAGAGAGCTATGGATTCAAAACAATCCCTATCAAAATACCAATGGCATTCTATTTTTTAAAGGTTTATTTATTTACTTGAAAGTCAGTTACAGAGAGAGAGAGATGAAGAGACAGGGAGAGATATCTCCTATTCACTGATTTACTCCCCAGATCACTGCAACAGCCAGCAGGCCAAAGCCAGGAGCTTCCCCCAGGTCTTTCAAGTGGATAGAAGAGGTCCAAATAGTTGAACTCTCTTCCACAGCTTTCCCAGGCCAATAGAAGGGAGCTGGCTCAGAAGTAGAGTGGCCAAGACACCAATGAGCACCTATATGGGATACTGGCATCATAGGTAATAGCTTTACCTGCTATGTTAACAGGCCTGCCTCCTCCAACAATAGCATTCTTTATAGAATTAGAAATAACAGTTCCAAAACTCCTACAAACAATAAAAGACCCAAAATAACCAAAGTGATCCTGAGCAGGGGTGGAAGACTGGGGGTGGAGAATCAGGCTAGAAGCATTATGAAAACCTAGTTTCAAAGCACACAGCAAAGCTACAATAATTAAAACAAAAAAGTTTTAACAGAAAAGTTTTAACAGAAAAGTACTGGCATAAAACCCAACATAAAGATCAATGGAACAGAAATCAATCCACACACATCGAGTCAGCTGATCTTTGACGAAGGTGCCAAGAGCATATGTTGGTGAAAGCCCTGTCCTTTCAATAAGTGTTATAAGAAAAACTGGACACACCTATGTAAAAGAATGGAATCAGATCCCAACTTTTCATCATATACAAAAATCAACTCAAGATGGAGCAAAGATATAAATTTAAGGCCTGAAACTAAGAAATTACTAGAAGAAAACATAGGGGAAGCACTTAAGACATTAGTGTAGACAATGATTTTTGGATAAGACCCCAGAAGCTCAGGCAATCAAAGCAAAACTTGACAAATGGGGTTATATCAATTTTGCACAACAAAGGAAAAAAATCAATAGAGTGATAAGATACTCAACAGTATAGGAGAAAATATTTTCAAACTACTTATCTGCCAAAGGATTAATATACATAATATATAAGGAACTCAAAAAACTCTACAACATCCCGGACAGCCAAACGTATTAAGAAATAAACAAAAGTCCAGAAGAGGCCATTCTCAGAATAAGAAATACAAATTCCCAAGAAATACATGGAAAAAGGCTCAATATCATTAGCCATCAGGGAGCTGCACATCAAAATCCCAGTGAGATATCCCCCTTGTTGGAATGGCTAATATCAGAAAGACAGGCTGTGGAGAAAGGAGCACTTTTATACATGATAGGAAAGTGTGTAATGTACAGCTACTGTGGGAAACAGTGTGGAGACTTATTAACAAACTAGAACTAGAACCGGCTTGTGACCCAGCAATCCCCCCACCGTGTTCACAGTGTCAAAGAGGTACCTGCTCCACTGTGTTTACTACAGCAATGTTCACAACAGCCAAGATATGGGATCAACCAAGGTGCCCGCCAGCAGACAAATGGATAAAGACACGATGCGTATTTACTATTCAGTTATACAGTTAATAAAGCATTGTAAAACATATGCACTGGGCACTGTCAGGCAGAGAAAGTAAAACGCCAAAGTAAATGGAGAGATAACCTCCACCGAGGCCAGAGATCAGAAGACTCAAGGCTGTGAGGATGGAAATAGTTCCCAAAGTGGTTTGAAAATGATGCAGCGTCTCCTGAAGTCACCTTAGGTGGGGATCTTACCCCCGAGTGGAAAGAGACGGTTATCAGTGAGCCACTGGAAGTCATGGTGCACACGCGCCTGGAAGAGCGCTCCTCCCGGGTGGGGCTCGGTTTACGCCCAGAGGATGTTTACGCCATGATCAGCCTGCTTTGTCACCTGTGTGTCCCCAGGCCACTGAGGGGGTCCTCTCCTGGGGTCCAGAGCCGTTTCCTAATCTTCCAGGCTTTTCCTTCTGCACCAGAGGATCCTGTGGGTTAAATGAAGGCCCAGGTGCCCAATACCCATCTCGTGAGTGCTTCTCACCTGGGGAAAACAACTGACCCGGAAGGTGATGGAGGTGGCAGGAAAGCTGCAGGGACCCGTGGGGTGGGAGGGAGGGATCTTCCTTTAATAGGCAGAGGTGCCAAGAATTCCCCAAGTGAGGCTGAGAACTGAAAGCAAGTGCCTGAAGCCATCCATCCTAGGGTGCATTTGGGCCACAGATGGGCTTTGTTTTGTTTGTTTTGTTTTTCCTCCCAGGAATGAGAATGAACCACCAGAGGCTGCCTGGCCAAGATTTGACCCCTTCTCTTCACACATCTAGAAACCAATGGGGGGGGGGGTGGGCGCATCCATGTGCCACCAGCAGCTGGACCCAGGGCTCCAGGACAGGCACGCATGGGTGCATCCATGCAGCACGCGAGCTCTGGCTCTGCGGCAGGTGTGCGCTGCACTGCTGCGTACATGGCAAGGCCCTCTCTTCTAGGATCTGACAGGGAACTCCTGCACAGGCAGCGCGCAGTGTGGAGGAGGGAGAGGAAGCCCACGGGCACGGCATGGTCAGGAAGAGTTTCCCAGTGAAGCTGTGAGCTGAGTCAAGATGGTGTTTGCCCTCCTGCTTGACCCGCACCGTGGCTCAGAGGCAGGGGTGTGCCAGGGTGCATGAGCTGGCGTGAGGATCTGAGGACAGGGGAGACCAATGGGACGGGGCAGGACCTGCAGCCACGCCACGCAGAGCATCGAGGAAAGAGAGCAGAGAGGACCCTGAAGGAAGCCGTGCCAGTGTGACGAGGGTGAGGACTGTGAGGACGCTGTGGGTGCAGCACTGGACGACAGTCGCTGTGGAGACCTGAGCAGGCCCCATCCAGGTCGTGGCAAGGAAAGCTGGGAACAGGGCTGGCTAAGAGAGATCCAGAGATTCTTTTTCTTTCTTCATAGTGAGTAGATTTCGGTGATGGGTTGATGTGGAGGGGCCCAGGGGCTGACCTTGGAGAGGGAGCCACTGTGTTGGTCACAGAGCCAGAGGTGGACAGAAAACACACCACTGGGCATGGCAGTAGGGTCTGGGCCTGAGGGTCAAGAGTTCCTGGGTAGGATGGCATGAGTCGCCTTTGGGAGCGATCAGTGTGGAAATGAGACTGGAAGCCAAGAAAGGCTGAGTTTCTCAGCACTGACCCATCCTCGGGTTTGTCTGGAGCAAACTCACCGCGTGTCCGACCCTGCCTCGCCATCTTCCTCCTTTCCAGAGTTTGGACGTGGCATGGATGTAGGAGGGACCTCAGCAGGAGCTGCAGGTTCCAAATCACCTGAGCTTCATCTGTTTGCAAGAGTACTTCATAACGTTCATGGGACACAAAATTTAAGTTTGAAATGTACTTGAGAGGCCGAGAGACAGACAAGATGCGAGAAAGAGAGAAGCAGATGGACAGAGCTCCCTTCCACTGGTTTACTTCCCAAATGCCTGCAACAACGGGATGCTGGAGCCAGGGCTGGGAACTCAATCCAGTTTCTCCTGTGGGTGGCAAGGACCCAACTCCCTGGGCCGTCTCCGCTGTCCCATGTGCTCTGCGTTGGCCAGAGCTGGAACGGGTGCTCTAGTGTGGAACACGGCACCTTGACCTGTGTATTAACAAAACAACCACCCTCATGGGGTTATTCTGATGCCAAAACATTGAAACCCGTGCAGTTTTTTCATAAAAAAATTTCCATGAAATTTGCAACGACTCCTCAGGAAAACACCTTGCCTGTGTGCAGGTCTGCTGTGCAGGTCTGCTGTGCAGGCTGGAAGGGTCTGTTTTCCGCGGTTCGTGGCTGCTACAATGGTCGTGTCTCATCCGTTCCCTCCCTCACTGCTACAGCACTGAGTATCTGTAGACTTCTTGCTGTTTACCAAGCACTGTGCTAGGTACTGGGTGTACAACACAAGGAAGTCTAGGTCAGAGTTCATATTTAGTGGCAGAAGGCCAGGCGGGACATTTAACCACTAGAAAAATATGTAACAAGTGCACTAATTACATTGTAAATCATTAACCTACTATGGAAGTTTAGATGATGGGAAGGAAAAGCTTCTCACCGGAAGGGGTGGTTGTTTTGGGGCTAAGAAGCTAAGTGGGAGTGGTGGCAAAGCCTCACGGGGAGAAACACCCCCAGACAAAGAGCATGGAGCCATGACATCTCACGGAGCCTTGGCCTCCATCTCTCACATCATAAATGTCTCTGGTTTGTACCTACAGAGGCGAAGTCATCCTCCAGTGTAGAAAGCTACATGGGGTGTGGGTCTGTGTGGTGCTCAGGGTTGCATCTGAGACCTAGATGGCGAAAGTGTCCCATGTTCCTCCAGTTGGTTAAGGAGACCTCTGCAGCCAGCGTGTGCACCTGCAGTGCCTGTGGGTGCACCCGCATTTCCTGCATTGTCTGTGTGTGGACCTGCATTTCCTGCGTGTGACTCTATATTTTCTGTGTGCGCCTGCATTTCCCGTTTGTGCACCCACTCTTCCTGTGTGTGCACTTGCATTCCTGTGTATGTGCCTGCATTTCCTGTGTGTGCACCTGCATTCCCGTGTGTGCACCTGCATTTCCTGTGTGTGCACCTGCATTCCCGTGTGTGCACCTGTATTTCCTGTGTGCACCTGCATTCCTGTGTGTGCACCTGCATTTCCTGTGTATGCGCCTGTATTTCCTGTGTGCACCTACATTCCCGTGTGTGCGCCTGTATTTCCTGTGTGCACCTGCATTCCTGTGTGTGCACCTGTATTTCCTGTGTGCACCTGCATTCCTGTGTGTGCGCCTGCACTTCCTGTGTGTGCACCTGCATTCAGATCACAGGTCAGTGCTGGAAGTCTCATAGGAAGCTTCCCTTATGTGGCTGACACAGGCGTGTGAGAGTGCAGGAGATGACAGAGCCCTGCCTGCACAGGGAAGAGGCCTGTCCTTTCACATTCCATGGACACTCAAGCACCGTTGTTCCCTAAAACAGAGGCCCCTGAAAGCTCAGCATAGGGCGACTCCACTGAATTGAACACCAGCAAGAGTAACTGTTCACTGTGATTTCTTAATAGCAGCGTAAATGTTGAACCCGCTTTTGTATCCCTTAATTTCTTGGCTTGCCAAATTTTTCCAGTTCATTTCCTCAAAGTAATGGAGGCTGTTGAGCCCCAGCCATGGGTGTTTTTTTCAGCACCATGACTCTCTGCGCACGAGATCAATCTGTCTGTCTTGACTTCATTGTGGGTGCTGTGCACGAGAGAGGAAGGCAATTTGGGATCCGCCACTGTCAACCTATTGTTTGAACCCCAGGCCCACGTGCTCTCCTCGGAAGACGGGCTCCTGCCGCAGCCAGCAACCCCCGCTCCCATGGTGACACCTGGCTGAATTCCTGCTCAATTTAAAGCAGCCGCAGTTGCTCCCTGTTCTAACGACTTGCCTTATTACCTGACAATCTATCTGAACTATCGACTCATTTCCGACCTGCCAGTTCTCTCGAAAGTTATGGAAATGGTCTTCAAACTGCAGCTTCAGCATCTCTGCCTGCCCCAGGCTGTCTGTGTGTCGATAGATCCCAACACTGAGGGAGGAGGGGGCCCCACCGTGTGCGCCGCCACACGCAGGGCTGGGGCGGGACGAGGGATGCGGCTGTCCCCGGCTGTCCTGGAAGCACCGTGGGCTCTGTGGGTAAAGCTGATGGCATCTGTTCCTGGCGTGCCCCTCGGTGCTGGGAGAACTGGCCTCACCATTGTCTTGTGCCACGCAGTGCTCGTCTTCCTTCTGTCCCTGTTGTCCATGAACCACAGAGCCCACATTTGAGAGAGGCTGTGTCAGTTAGTGATTTCCAGTTCTTTACCAGCTCCTCCCCTTCCCGGTGAAGTGAGGATCATCTGTCACACCTGGTCGCAGCTTTGTAGGGAGCCCCGGCAGGACAAGGACACATTCATACTGACCCGTTAAGCTCCACCTCACCCAGGCTGCTGCAGCAGAGAGGAGCAGGGCGACACACCAACACAGAGGACAGTGGCCATCACCCGGGGCTACTCTCTATGGAGCAGACACAGGCCACTCACAGCCCTCTCTGTCCCTGTCAGAAAGCCCAGGGACACTGCCCACTCTCCCGCACCTTCTTCTGAATAAAGCCCACGATATAAATGAACATGATTTTATGAAATTACAAGAGATATACTAAATATCCACCATCGTAGTCATCGGTCAGGGACCAGTAAGGCCTGGCCTTGTCCTCGGCCGGTGCCAGCACCTGCTTCAGAAATGTAAGCGCCACGTGAGAGCTCCGTCACCGTCAAGTCTCCTCTGTGTGGAGCACCTGCTGGCAGTGAGTTACACGGAGAGAACCACTAGCAGTGCAGGCAGTGCAGCGATAGCAATGCCACTCAGCCTTTCTTAGAGACCGAGTTTTAAATGTTTGTCCTCTAATGCACAAAGATGGCGAGTCATTGAAAAAAAGACCACCACATAATAATGCAAACTCATAGCATTGGGAGATGCAGCTTGTGGCATGGTAGTTTTTCTTTCTAGACTTACCCCAATAATCAGAAAACTGTAATCCTTAATACATTGGCTTCACTATGATCCCCCAGGCAGCAGAAACTCTGCCCTGAGCCAAGACAGTGCAATTTGTGAAAATGGTGTAAGAGTTTTGGATTCCATAGTCGGGTTCTGCCTGACCCACAGTCAAGTTCTCCCTCCAGGTCACCATGGCAATTTGTCCCAGTCTGTCTTAGCATTGATCATATTGGATTACAGTTGTATTTTTAAGACCTTAGCTCCCCAAGTAGAATCTGCATGACTTAAAGTCAAGAAAATGTGGGGCTGGTGCTGTGGCGTAGCGGGTAAACCCGCTGCCTGCAGTGCCAGCATCCCATATGGGCACTGGTTCAAGTCTCAGCTGCTCCACTTCCGCTCCAGCTCTCTGCTATGTCCTGGGAAAGCAATGGATGATGGCCCATGTCCTTGGGCCCCTGTACCCATGTGGGAGACCCAGAAGAAGCTCCTGGCTCCTTGGCCATCTGGGGAGTGAACCAGTGGATGGAAGACCTCTCTCTCTCTCTCTCCTCTCTCCTCTCTGTGTAACTCTTTCAAATAAAATAAATAAATCTTTTTAAAAAGTCAAGAAAATGCATGTATTTAAAATCTGGTACACAGTGCCTTACTCTATGTTTCGTGTACACCAGGCATTTAATAAACATTGAAGAAAGAAGAGAGGGAGCTAAGGCAGGCAGAAGGTGAACAACCTGACACAAACAAGAGGAAACTGTGAGCCCAGGAGCAAGAGATAGACTAGACAATTAGGGGACAGACTAAGAAGTTTGACAAATAATAGGAATATTTATGGGTAGACCACAGTGAACCTCAAATTGTCTATCCAATCTTAAAAAGTATGGTTATTTTTTCATATTGAAGTAATTTCCACAATGTGACTGTTACAACATCACTACTGGAGGAATCCACCCGTGATTTAGTAATAATGCATTTAAATTATTTAAGATCTGAGTTCAATTAATCAGATTTTAGTTTCCTTTCAGCTATTTATCTCTTAAACTCAACACCTACTGTGGCCAAATTAGCCCTACCTTCCACTTGTATTTTTCCAATCTATCAATTAATCTAAATTGTATAAAAGATGTTTGCTTTTTCTCTTAGAACTGTAGCTTTGAGGGTGATTCCGTGATCAGAGAAGCAGAGAGAAGTGGGCACAGAGTGAGCTCTGCAGGGAAAGCCTGCTGCAGACCTGCTCCCCCCACCCCTGTCACTGTAGCTCCATCCCTCAGAGGGCGCAGCTCCGACTTCTCTTCTCACACTCCTAATATGAGCAGACGGTTTTCATCAATTCAAAGCTCTCACTAAAGCTACACATTTTCAGTTATCTCTGGGAAGAGGTCTTTAAATATTCCTCAGAAATCACAAGCTCCTGGTGTGCAAAACCAGACCAGCATGTTTTCGCTGTCCTACTTCTTCGTGTTTCTATAGCAGTTCATTCCTTCACTCACTCATTCATTCCATAAAGACTTAAGCAGGATGAGGAATCGGAGCTGCAGCAGCAGGAGGGGAGATGGGAGACATGTGTGCGTAGTGTCCATGGAGCTTGCCTCCCACAGGGGAGCGCAAAGTGAAGCAGCCACACAGCTGGGCCTTCCGAGTGCCTGTGGAGGCTGGTGTAAGAGGCGCTCCGAGAGTGCTCCCACAGTGACTTCGCCTGGTTCGTCTGAAACGGGACAGCTTCCTGTGTGATGCTGAGCTGAGCCCTGCTACCTTCCAAGAAAGGCTCACCAAGGGGTGGGAGAGACATGAAGCCACCCAGTGTGTTTGCAAGCAAGTCAGTGTCTATGGTGGGCATTGTGTGTGTGTGTGTGTGCGCGCACACGTGCACGCAGGGATGTGTCTTTGCATGTTTGTGTGGGTCTGTATGTGTGTTCACACGTATGTGTCTGCATCCATGAGTCAGTGTGAACATGCGAGTGTGTGCGTGCATCCTGGGCCATGTCTGCCGGGCAGCACTGGGGAGCTCAGCCGAGGCGGGAAGTTAACTCAGAGGTGAAGGAGCAGGCATGAGCCTCTCCACTCCTCTTCCCATGGAACACGTGAAGGTCCTGAGGAGGACACATGTGTTCCTAAAGGAGATGAGGTTGGCATTTGGGACACTTCTGTGTGAGGGTCATGGTCAGGGTGCCCAGCTGCAGCTCTGTCCCCGCCAGGGTGTGAATCCTGAGGAGAGACCATATCACATCCCTGTTTATCTCACTCCCCATACCTTGCACAGTGTGTGCATATCATTCTGCCCAATCAAATTGAAATTCTCTAATTTATTTCCTTGTTATAGTTTGCATCAAGGACTTTTGGTTTTGCCTTTTCAAAATGGAAATAAGGGAGTAATAGGTATCCCTTTTTGATTAGCTTCTGTGGGAAAAACACCAGATTTTATTTTGAAATTGCCATCAGCAAACTTTCTAGACATAAAAATAGTTTTCCTACAAAGGAAATTATTGCACTGTGGTCCATGTACCTGAGGGGTGCTGGGTTTAAAAAAAAAGAAAGAAGGAAGAAAAAAAAGAGAAATGTGCCCCTGGATCTTCACTCCCAGCCTCCTTTCTGCTGTGGGGACCCCAGTAGCCAGTGCGGGGCAGTGAGCCCTACAAGGGTCACAGGATGGTACGCGTGTGAGCGGTTTCTGGTCGCCCATTCCTGACTCCCTGCTTTATGCCTGGCTCCGAGGGCCTGGGAGAGAGCCGCAGCAGGGTTGTCCTGGCGTCATGGCACAGCCAGGGCCGGGAGCAGAAAGAGCGGCAAGGCTCGGTTGCTGGAGCACCACGGCACAGCCAGGGCCGGGAGCAGAAAGAGCGGCGAGGCTCGGTTGCTGGAGCTCCTTGCAGGACCCCTGCGGCAAGGCTGAGCTGCTCTGGGGACCTCTTCTCGCGGGGGAGAAAAACAAGTGCTTCTGTAGTGCAGTGCTTTTGATGTGTGGCTGGAAGAAGCCTTAACTGAAAAATAAAAATTCGCAGAGTTTTGCCCAAGATACAGTCCTTCCCCAAGGCACACAGGAGCCTCTGCGCAGAGCCCCAGTTGGCCTCATCTGACTGTGCTTCTCCTCACCGAGTTACGGTGGGGTGGGGAGCCCTGGCTAGCAGTCCCACCACAGGCACTCCAGGCCCTGCTTGGGACATAGACACAGGCGCTGGACCCCTGTCCGGAGCAGAGGTGGGAAGCCTGGAGCCACAGCACCAGCCTCGGCCAGTCTGTCTTAGCGTTGCCATAGCTGACAGAGCAGAGGGAAGCTGCGTTCTTGGTCACCTGTTGATGGCAGTCAAGCAAGTCCAAGCCCCCCTCCCTGTTTCTAAATTTCCAATCGCATTTAGACTATATAAAGGGAACTGCATCCTGCATTTTCTATCACGTGTCGCGTGTATGAGCTGTAAAGGAAATCTTACATACATGCCACACGCATGTTACATGGGAGACAAGGGCCAACTACTAACCTCAGTCCTCTGTTTCCAGAACCTGCTCTTTCATGTCCAACATCAAAACATTGAGTGCAGCGCTTAATGATGGTGATGATGAAACCAATGACAATGGAGAGGTCACTGCTGCCTACTGGGCAGGAGTCAGGACTCTCCAGACTGGATTGCAGGGCTGAGGATTGGTGACACAGCCAGGCATGCATGCAGAAGTGGGAGTGGTGCTCTGGATGGAGGTGGCTTTTCTGACATGGTGATCTTCCAGCTACATCTGCAGATGAGAGGAAGCTCCAAGGAAGACAGGTTGGCACCCATAGTGACAGGGATCCAGCGTAGGCAATAACAGGATAAAAGGGGTTCAGCTGTTGGTGGAGCTGCCGCTGCAACAGGCAACTTCAACCAGCCTAGAACACTGCACCACAGTCAGAATTGTTTTCTTTGTGTTAGTCACTGGGAAATCTAATGGATTAAATGACCAGGATAATTTTTATAGAAAGAAGGTGCAATTCTGACAGCAGTCAGAGAATTCACTGGAAATGAGAGGAAATGGAGTCAGGAGGGCTGGGTTATGGTCACTTTGTGATCCAGACAGGCAGGGACAGGGACGTCAGCAGTGGCCCTTGGGGCCTGGGGAAGGAATGTGAGGGTCTCCCCTGTGGAGAGCTGATCCCATTTGATGACCCCTTCCCTGTCCCCAGGGAGCCACAGCGACAGAGAACTCTGTGCCCCTCCCCTGGAAGCAGCCAGGGAGAGGGTTAAGTAACTGGTAGAGGAAGTGGGACTAGGAGAGGGAGCCCCCTCTGTGCTGCAGGGGGTGTCAGCATCAGAAGGCTGCAGAGCCCTGAGACAGTAGGGTCTGGTGAGCCGTAGGGAAGCCACAGACTGGGGGCTGGGAGGCAAAGGCACGGATTGAGAGGGAAGCCCCAGAGCAGGGGTAGAGCCAGAGGGTCCTGTGACTGGAGCCAGGGCCCTGGACCCGACTTAGGTGCTGCCCATGGTTGTGCTCTGAGTCGGCCCTGGGACTATGCCTCAGCTGGAAAATCCCCCAGAGGGATCTGAACAAGACACTGGCACAGGAAGACGCCACCTAACACGCACACAGAGATGCTGAGGTGGGGCTCTGAGGAACTGACGGCCTTCCCTATGGTCCCACAAAGCTGCAGAGGAGTCCAGGAGAGGCCAGGGCTGCCAGTGCAGAGATGCGGCCATCGCCAGGCAGGTCTGGGTGAGAACCAAGGCCTCCATGAAGTGCACGCTCAGCAGCGACTGTGGCCACAGCCCCTGGAGTGAGGGGCGCCCCTGACTTCAGGAAGCTCACAGTCCAGGGTCCCTAACGGAAGAGCCGGGCAAGATGGGTTGGTGGGAAATCACTGAAATGGGCTTGTCAGTCACAGATCCACCAAGAAGACAGAACCCAACAGCTGTGCAAAGCTGGAGTCCACTGAGCGTGAAAAGAGTTAAAGCTTCTGGAGGGGCCAAGGTGGCTGCTGCTGTCCATGCAGGAGCTGCTAGACCCTGTGCTGGCCACAAGCCTGGGCTCCACGGGCTCTGCACCTGCGGCCATCTTGAAATGGGTCACTTCTAGGGCATGCCGGGAAGCATGCTTCCCCGGCTGTTCTAAGAAATGTCACCGAAGGGCAGCCACCTGGCCTGCAGTCAGAGTGGGGGCAGCGCCTGCTGGTGTGGCTGCAGGAGAGCCCGCGTCAAGCAGGAAAAATCCATCCTACAGTCCCCACTCCATCCAAAATCTCCCTCCCTGGACTTAAGCAGAAGCTGGCGAGTGTGGGAAAAGGGGTCAGCATAGAGAGGAGCACAGATGGCTGGCAGTGAGCTGAGGGCCAGCCTTAGGCTGACCAGGACAGTCCAACACTGTGATCTCTCACCAGCCCCAGACACTGCCCAGCCGCGGCACTCCTCCGCGCATCCTCCGTGAGACCAGCACCCGATTCACGTGACCTGAGGCAACTCTGTCTCTGCAGATGCTCCTGAGTGTGCCCAGGGCCAGGGACACAGGTTTCCATCAGCCACCACCTCTGTCCCTTGGCGATGTGAATTCCAGCCCAAACAGCACCTGCAGCTTCTCCATCCTGTCTCAGTCATGGCAGCACCTGCTTCTTCTCCACCCCGATTCTCAGTCGTCACAGCACCTGCTTCTTCTCCATCCTGTCTCAGTCATAAAATTAGCCAAATTCAACAGCTATTAGCTGAAATTGTAGGAGTACTGATGAAGGGGAAAAGAAAGGAAGCTGTGTGTTAAACTATTACCTATAAGCATATGCATGTTCAGGTGTAAAAATACCCAAACATGTATACACACATGCATATGTTTATACACACACACGCGTGTCCGTTTGTGTGTCAGTGTGTCCAGACCTGTCCATCTGTCAGCAGAGAAGCAAACAGCCACAGTGCTGCAGTCCTCCTTTCTGTAGCCAGTCCCTGGCTGTGGTTCTTGCTCCTCCCATGAATCATCCTGCTCTCCCGCTGCCCTCCGGTGGCACTGAACTGGTGCAGGAGGTGGCCCAGCCCTTATTTCTGAGCAGTCAGAACCCTCACTATTCTTTCTCTTTGTGAACTGCTGTACTCATCTATTGCCTGTTACAGGTGGACATGGTTCAAATACTCCAGAGAGTTGACAGAGACTTGTAGATGTTTCTCCCTGTCCCCACTGTATAGTGACAACTCGACTTTTGCTTGATAATTTGGATAAACCCCCCAGACATCCCAGCAGCTCCCTTCTTGCCTGAGCAACTTCACAGTACAGAGTCCCAGATGGCAAGTGACCACGTCACCTCCCCGTTTAGAACTGTGGTTTTCATCAGCAGAAGCCTTTTCACTGTAGGGGATGAAGAAGTCTAACCAGGAAACCCTGAAGGCCCAGAGATATACAGAAATTTCTAGAGTCATTAGCTGTTGCTGTGAGGAGCATCACCGTCCCCTTGTCGTTGACTCCAAGGTCTGCGTGTCAGGATGTGTGTGTGGGTAGCTGGTTCTGAGTGGTGCCCCAGACTGTGGGACACATCCCAGCCCCATGGGAGCAGGCTCCCAAGAGCATGTGACTGCGTTGGTGCAGGGCAGTGTGTGACTTCTGCAAGAGCTTCCCACGGTGGGTGGTGACGTGTGCTCAACGAGTGGTGACACACACTGACCATCACTTTATCTCGGAAACAGCAGAGTGGGACGACAGGGATTCTGAACGATTCTGGCGGTGCGAGCAAAAATATGCCAGGCCAATCCCATGCAGAACCAGCATCTCTCAATGAGGACATCCTATTCTTGTGTTGCGGAAAGCCGTCAGCATGGTGGAGCTGCTGACGGCAGCTGCAGGGGCCACTCCACACTCCCAAAAGGTGCCGTGTCCGGGGTTAGCAGTGACCTTTCCCACTGAGGATGTGGGCCGTCAGCAGCGACCACACTGTGGTTTGCACTGTGCCCCCTGGGGAGACATGCTTGCTTCCTGGACTCTGTGTCTGAGAGTGATCTTATGTGGAAGCAGGCTCTTTGCAGGTGTCATCAATCAGAAGTCGTCTGGGTGGGCTGTGTAGTGTGCTCAGAAATCGTGGGGGGTTTGGACACACACAAGGAAGGCAGAGGTAAGGGGCCAGAGCTAGGACTGGAGTGAAGCTGCTGCAAGCCATGGAAGGGTGAGGTTGGCTGGGAACCACAGGAGCTGGGGGAGGCAAGGAGGCTCGGAGCCATCAGAGCGCGCACAGTTCTGCAAACACCTTGCTTCAGACTCTGGCCCCCGGATGGGGAAGAAATCTCTGTTGTCTGAAGCTCAATGGTGACATGTCTACAGCCTCAGAAAGTGACACAAGCAATGACCGGGTCCAGCTCAGTGAGGAGAGGCCAGTCCACGTTGCTGACTCCACCTAGCTGAGCTGTCATCTCCACTAATGTGGGTTCTCAGGACAAGCGCTCCCAAGACACAGGTGTCTAGGGGAGGGAGGGAGGTGGAGTGATTCCGAAGAACTGGCCACCTGCCTTGTTGCTGTGAGACCACCTGGGACAGGGACTACTCACAAGCTCTGTGCTTCTGAGTGGTTCATCTGCAGACAACTCCATGGACTTCCCACTAATCCTCCACTCCTCTTCATTCCACGTTCTGACCGTCAGGCCAAACAGTTAACCACGGCTCACCTATCCATGGACATCCTTGCTTCTGGCCACGTCTCCTTCCCGTCAAAGCAGACACCAGTGTGGTGGTCCCATATCTGTGCTTCCCATGCTCCTCCAGGAAGTTCCCTTGAGTCCCTGGAAAAGTGCAGAAGCTCACATGGCCTGGGGCTGGCACATCACATGGCACTGTCTGTAGACCAGGCCCGCATGGTTTCTCTCACCAGGTTGATTGTTAGGGATGTTGGGGTGGCAGGTAGATCCTGTCTGAGCCATGGACTAGGGACAATTATTGTGCTTCCCAAATACACATGCACATATTCACTAGCATGCACGTGTGTGCATATACATGCATATCTACCAGTACTCATGTGCACACACACATGCACATACATGTTTGCACAACACATTCCACCCAGTGTTTTCCACTACATGTCACTTTGGGTCCCGGGGTATTCTGGGTCCTTCCTAACCCAGGAGGAATTCTGGGTGTTTGTGTTCGAAGGACACAAGGGAAGATGCGGTTTTGCTCACACTGCAGGTTCTGTGAGAGATTTCTGCAGGCAGCTGCCAGTGCTCCACACAGCATCTGACCCGATTGCAGCAGCCCGGCCCCACCCGGGGATCTTCTGAGCCATGCAGGGCTGGGTAGCGTGGGGGCTTGCATCACAGAGGATCTCTACACATCAGAATGAATGGGACGTGGGGCAGGCAGCACACTGCAATGTGGCTGTTTTGTCTCCAAACTCCAAAGCCCTAAGCTTATCTTGTGTTGTGGTGAGGCGCATGGCGCACAAAGCATTTGCATCTTTCAAGGGATATTCTTTTTGTAAAGATTTATGTATTCATTTGAAAGGCAAAGCAATCTTACATCGGCTGGTTCACTCCGCAAGTAGTCACAATGGCCAGGGCTGGGCCAGGCTTTAGCCAGGAGCCCGGAACACACCCAGGCCCCCACGTGGTTGGGAAGGGGCCAAGTGCTCGAGCCGCCGTCCACTGCTTTCCCAGCACGATAGCAAGGAGTGGGTGCTCTTAGAGTGGATGCCAGCGTTGCGTGCGGCTTACCCACCGGCCGGGTCCCGGCCCCCGGCTGGGTCTGCTGGGCTGACGTGTAGGAATCAGCCCACTGTGTCCATGTCCGTCTGCCCACAGATGGCCACAGGGACGAGCGGAGGATAAATCTGGGAGCAGAGCGGGGCTGTCAAGTTTCCACGGCCGGAACCTACAACCACGGGCGGAGCAGGGCGGGCGTCCGGGAACTGGCTTCATGCTGGTGCGTGTGATATGGGTACCCACTCAGGAAACACATCGTTCCAGCTGGAACTCTTGAATTCCCGCAGAGCGACGCTCAGTTTCATACGGCCACCTTCCCAGGATGCAACAGTCCCACACTGGACCAGGGCGCATGCTCAGACCCTGCCCGGGTAGCCAATCCGCGTGGGGCCCCGCCCCCTTCCCTATAAGAAGGCGAAGAAGGCGGGAAATTCGCAGACCGCTCTCTGCGGCGGGGCGCCTGTGGGCCGAGCCTTTCCTCTCCACCCGGTGGACGGTGTGGCCGGACCGCTCCGCCCGCGTGAGGTACTGTTTTGGGTTTTTCTCTTTCAGTTTGCGGGCAGCTCCTCGTGTTGGGCGGTCTGCGTGGGCGGCCCGCGGCTGCCTGGTTTATTCCTTCCCCGTGGGGTGAATTCTTGTGGGGTCGGCGCCAACACCCGGCTCCGCTGGGTGCCTCGGAACCGACCGGGGGAATCCGGGCCCCCGAGGCGCGGAGGACGCGAATGGAAATCTAGAATCACCGCCTGAGCCTCGGGTGAGGGCAGTCGCAGGCCCCGGGAGGCTGCGGCAGGGCCCCTCGGTGTGGCGGGGTCGCGGGGGCGTCGCGGGGCGGTTCTGTGGGAGGGGGCGGGGGCGGGGGCGGGGGCGGGTGGGCGAGGCCGGTCTGGAAGCCCGTGGAGGTCACTGCAGGTGTCCGCAGGGCGCCTGGTCTGCTTCACGCTGGGTCACACGGCAGAGCGGACGGTGACAGAGCTCCTGGGCTGGTGCCAGGAGGCCCGGGAGCTGGGGTCAGCTCGGGGTCCCTCTCCCCAGGGCACGAGTCAGATTTAAGCTACAGGGACCGGTGGGGGGACAGGTTTAGGTTTAGGTTAGAATTTGGGGAGGTGGGGGGGTTCTTTACAGGACTGGAAGTGCCAGAGTGAGACCGCAAATAAGAGCCGGGGTGGGCGGTGGCAGGAGCGACACTGGAGCTCCCGTGACCTGGCACTGAGCTGACAAGGCATGGCTTGGATTTTATTTGGAAACTACTAACAAAACAAAAACTGTAGAAAGCTGTGACTAGAAATGCAGATGGTAGACATGTGATAAAGTCACTAGTTTAACCTTTTGAGATTACGTGTCTTCTGTGTTTCTTTTTGTATTATGAGAGAATATCACAAGATTAAAAAGTTTTTAAATGTTGTTACAGTAATGTTTACAACAAATCAGTAGGGTCTTTCTGGAATCACAGTGATGTTATTTATTTTTAATTCAAAAGCAGACCTCTTAGAGCAGTTTTTTATAAGATTTAATTATTTGAAAGGCATAGTTACAGAGAGGCGGGGAGGGGGAGAGGGAGGTCTTCCATCTGCTGGTTCACTCCCCAGATGACCGCAACGGCCGGGAACCAGGATCTGAGGCCAGGAACCAGGAGCTTCTTCTGAGTCTCCCATGCAGGTGCAGGGGCCCAAGGACCTGAGCCACCTTCCACTGCTTTCCCAGGCCATAGCAGAGAGTTGGATCGGAAGTGGAGCAACCAGGACTCGAACCAGTGCCCATTTGGGATGTGGGCACTGCAGGTGGCAGCTTTACCTGCTATGCCACAGCAGTGGCTGGGTAGAGCAGTTTTTAAGTTTATGAAACAATTGAATGCGCAGTATAGAGTTCCCATGCCTCCCTTCCCCCCAAGCCCCTGCAGCCCCACCCCCACAGCTTGCAGAGTAGCCTGTGGGTGAGTGAGGTGCATGGATACAATTGAGGAGTTAATGTTGAGACATTGTGATTACCCAGAGTCCCTGGTTTGTTAGGGTTTGCTCTGTGTGTTGTGGAGTTCTGTGGGTCTGATATGCAACACACCCAGCATTATGATTTAATATTGGTAAGTTCAGCACCCTGAAAATCCTTTGTGCTCCACCCATTCATTTGTCCCCATCTGACCTGGACCCCTGGAAACCACTGATCTTTTTACTGTCACACAGTTTTGCCTTTTCTAGGAATCCACACAATTGGAATCTTACAGTCTATACCCTTTGCAGATTGGCTTCTTAGAATGCGTTTAATGTTCCTCTGTGTCTTTCCACATTTATCTTTAGTGCTGAATAATATTCCATCCTCTGGAGGTGTGGGGATTATTTATCTGTCATTACTGAAGGACATCTTGATTATCTCCAAGTTTTGTCACTCTTGAAGAAGTACCTGTAACATGTAATCCATGTGCAGGTGTTTGTGTGGATTTAAGTTTTCAGTTCTTTTAGAAAAACACCTAGAAACACAACTGTTAAATCATGTCAAGAGTATGTTTAGGGGGCCGGCGCCGTGGCTCAATAGGCTAATCCTCCGCCTTGAGGCACCAGCACACCGGGTTCTAGTCCCGGTTGGGGCGCCAGATTCTGTCCCGGTTGCCCCCCTTCCAGGCCAGCTCTCTGCTGTGGCCCGGGAGTGCAGTGGAGGATGCCCCAAGTGCTTGGGCCCTGCACCCCATGGGAGACCAGGAGAAGCACCTGGCTCCTGCCTTTGCGGCCATTGGAGGGTGAACCAAAGGCAAAAGGAAGACCTTTCTCTCTGTCTCTCTCTCTCACTCTGTCCACTCTGCCTGTCAAAAATAAAAAAAATTAAAAAAAAAAAAAGAGTATGTTTAGGAACAAATGTTTGGCCTAGTGGGCGAAGCATCAGTTAGGACACCCAGGTCCCATAGGTCCTGGTTCTGCTTCATTACAGCTTCCTGCTGGTGTGGACTGTGGGAGGGGCTGTCGTGCTGGAGTGACTGTGTCACTGCTGCCCATGTGCAAGACCTGGAAACCCAGAGTTCCCAGCTCTGGCTTCAGCCTCTCCCATCCCCACCCATTGCAGACATCTGGGGAAGGAACAAGTGGGTGGGAGTGTTCACTGTCTCTCATTACCACTCTCCATGTCAGCTAAATATTTTTTAAAAAATAGAATTAAGTGGGCAGTACTGTGGTACAGCAGGTTAAAGCCCTGGCCTGCAGTGCTGGTTCGAGTCCTGGCTGCTCCACTTCCGATCCAGCTCTCTGCTATGGCCTGGGAAAGCAGTGGAGAATGGTCCAAGCCCTTGGGCCCCTGCACCTGCGTGGGATATCTAGAAGAAGCTCTTGGCTCCTGGCTTCGGATCAGCTCAGCTTTGGCCATTACAGTCATTTGGAGAGTGAACCAGCAGATAGAAGATTCTCTCTCTCTGGCTCTGGCTCTGGCTCTGGCTCTGGCTCTGGCTCTGCTCTCTTTGTAACTCTCTTTCAAATAAATAAAATACATCTTTAAAAAAATAAAAAATAGAGTTAAACAAGAGTATTTTAGTTTTGTAAGAAAGTGCCAAAGGGGCTATTTCAATGTGCATTTCCACTACATGAATGAGAGTGCCTGTTTTGCACTTACTTACTAGTATTACTTACTAGTATTAAGTTTTCTTGTCCAATGCCCTCGCCAGTGTTTAGGCTTTGTCAGTGTCTTGGATTCTACCCATTCTAACAGGTGTAACTATGCCCTGCTGTGTGAGACTCCACAGTGTCTTAATGACAGGTGCTGTTGAGCATGTTATTTGTGTTTTCCATCTTCACAATTTCTTTGAGTTGTTTCTTGAGACCTCTTGATCATTTTTTTCATTAGGTTGTTGTGTTTTCCTAGTGTTGAGTGTTGGAAGTTCTTTATATATTTCGAATACTAATATATTATCAGCTACATTTTGACAAGATTTTCTCCCTGTCTAATGTGCCTTTTCATGCCCTCTGTGGTGTCTTTTGCAAGAGGATATTTTCAGTAATAATGATGTCTAACTTCTCTCTCTCTCTCTCTCTCTCTCTCTCTCTTTTTTTTTTTTTGTTTCATGGATTTAACTTTAGCTTTTTTTGGTACAATTTTGTTTTAAGTATGCCATAAGGATTTTGGTTTGAAAACAGTTTTCTCAAGTGTTATTGTCTTAGTTTATGTTTATTTTGACAGGGTTAGAAATAGATGAATGTGCGTATACTTAACTCGCATTTTATTTAAAGGCAGAAAGAGATAGATAGAGATCTTCATCTGCTAGTTCACTCACCAAATGTCTGCAACAGCCAGGGCTGGGTCAGGCCGAGGCCAGGAATCTGGAACTTACTGCAGGTCTTCCACATCAGCGGCAGGAATCCAGGGGCTTAAGGCATCACCTGCAGCCTCCCAGGCTGTGTATTAGCAGAAAGCTGGAATTGGAAGCAGACTCAGCACTCTAACCCAGGAACTCCAACATGGAATGTGGGCATTCCAAGGGAGTGCCTTAACCACTGTGTCAAATATCACCCCTTGCACATCAACTTAGCCATGTCTAAGCTGGCATCTAAGTTATGAACATGTACCCTTTTTGCTCTGGTTTTGTTAATCATATTATTTTTGTTGTTGCTGTGATGTTGATGTTGATGGAAATGACATTATTTTGTTTTTACAATTGGATGGATCTTTTGGCAGAGACATGAGTCACACTCTATATCTGCCTCCAATGCCTCAGGGAAAAATTGAATATAGAAATTATTGATTTACATCAGTTTTATACAATAGTGTAGTCCAGTAGTTAGAGAATTGGTTAGTAAAAAAAAAAATCAATGAAACCATTGATGTGGGAAGCAACTCGGACTAGACTGTTACTGGAATTAAGACTTATTCTATGCATCTGCTCTCCCACAATATGGCGCTGGGAGAGGAGGAAACAGCTTCTACACAGCTGCCTCCAGTTCAACCAATAAACAGCAGGAGCTGATCCTGATTGGAGGAGAGCAGCGTACTCGGCGTGTGGGTAGCAGAGTTGGGATTGGAGGAAGAGGACTATAAAGGAGGAGAGAGACAACATGCACCAGGAACATCTATTTGAAGGAACACCTGAGCAGCCCCCGAGAGAGCTGGCCGGCAGTGTGCCGCTCCCCCGCGGAAGTGGGGAAGGTGGCAAGGGGAGCCGCCCTTCCACTGAGGTGGAAGGGTCGGTGGCCAACCCGGGAGGAGCCAGCAGCACACCCGGGGAGGGCCGAGCAGACAGAGGAACAGCGCAGGGTCCTGTGTCGTTCCTCCACGAAGAGGGGGAGCGACATAATGGTGCGGTGACTCGGATATGAAGCCTAGGCAGGGTTCAGTGTCGCTCCTCCACGAAGAGGGGGAGCGACACATTGACATTGTTACTTTCTCAGTGTAAACTTGGATCCCATTGGTATCCTATGCTGTGCCTAAAACTGTTGCATGTTGGATGTCACTTTCATTTTTATTGTTTACATCCTTGTCCTGTTTCAAGGTCGTCACACTCTGTGGTCTCTCCACACACTTCCAGGGCTCACTACCTCTCCATCACCTGCTTGCTAAGATGCTGTGAGATATTAGTTCCTCAAAGTAGGTTTCCTGAGAAACCCTACGAAATATGTTTTCCATTTCTCATCACCCTGATCCTTTCCTGTTCTCACTGTGTTTTGTGTCACTGAGGATATTAAAATTCACCTTACTTTCCTGCCTGCTCACTTGCTATCTGCTTCATTCATAGAACAGAATCTCCAGGAGGGAAGGGACTTTCTACACCTGGGTCAGCTGTTCCGTCAGTGCTTGTCTGATAGACACTTGTCCAGTCAGGCTTAGCAGCCGCCTGTGTACACACCACCTGATCCAGTCCTTTTTACTGACTTATCAGACAGGCTTGTAGCACAGGCTACTTCTGTCTGTTATTTTAAAGAGATGATTATAATAAATGTGCATGCTTAAATTTCCTGTTTGATTCTGTTATCACCTTTGTGATGACATCAGGCCTGACAGGGGGGTCGTTGTTTTACAGAAGTAGAAAATACAGCTGCACAATCATCTGTTAATATCTTGCTGCCTCTGTTTCAGCTGAGGTGAGTTTCAAAAAGTGAAGGCATGAATCAAAGACTATCTACATCACTGTTTTCCAAAATACCCAACTTGTCTGGATCTAAAAGCAGTGTTTCTGTCACCAAGGCAACCTGTAAGAGCTTGACCCCATCATCTCCTCAGGTAAATTCCAGAGCAGTTGGTGCAGTAAAGGCTCTGAAATGCCCAGCAGGGAAAAGACAAAATGAACAAAATGCAAAGATCAACTGCATTTGAATCAACCTCTGAAAACCTTACTTGATCTATGTTTTCCTCAAAAACGTATTTGTGTTTCTTGGGTCTGGTGTTCTAAGGGATAGTATTTGGAGAGTTTTGCTTTGTCTATTTATTGGGCACTTTGGGGAGAAAACAGAAGAAGCCAATATCAATTGAGACAGTATCCAGGATGATTGCAACACCTTATCACTAAATATTTTAGCAAGACTTTACTGTAATGTGATTAGTTAAACCCATGGGAAACAAGGGTTTCTTATTGGCACATCAAACAGAGTCAAAAAATATAGGGCATGGTGTAAATTATGAACTCTTCTCATGAATTCCCTAATTCAAAATTGAATTGGAGTAAGTCTTCAGTAGATACAGAGTTAACTGGGAGTCTGTTCTGGAAAAGAAGCAGTGTGAACAAATAAGAGTTGATTTCTCACGTTACCTGCACACAGACCTATCTCTCCCTCAGTGTGGCCTCCCTCATCTCTCAATATTATATAGATACCCCCTAACTCCACCTGCAGCCCCACCCCAGGTACTTTCTGAGCCTTTACCTTGGGGTAAGCATTTAGCATATTTGTTAATACACCTGTGTCCTGTGGACTGCTTGGTTCTGATACCCATCCCAGATCCTGACTCCAGCTTCCTGCCACTGCAGAACTTGGGAGGCAGCAGGTGATGTCTCAAGTAATTGAGTCTCAGCCACCCACATGGAAGACCTGGATTGAGGTCTCTGCTTCCAGTTTCATTTTGGCCCAATTCTGGTTGTTGTGGACATTTGAGGACTGAACCAGTAGATGAGAACTTTTTCTCTACTTGCCTCTCCCTGTCTGCCTCTCAAATTTAAAAAAAAATACATAAACAACTGCACATAACAATATCTCAGATAATTTTTAGTTATTTAGTTATTGTTTGTTTCCCTGAAATCATCTACTCCACGATAATTTCACAAAACAGTGCTGTTTACGACTGTATACTCAGCTCCTGGAAGTGGCCCACAGTCAGGCAAGGGTTCAGTAAGCAACTGCGGTGTACAGACATGAATGACTGTCCTACACTGAGTTAAAAGAGCCTGGCATTCATTTCTCTGAGCAGAACGTGAATGGGCACACCAAGCAGGTTACCAGAGTTGCTAAAGGATCATATCCTGTGTCACGGGTGTTGACCCCCTGGAGATGGGATTTGTATCACTGAGAAACATCTACTGGCAACACAAGGTGACACAGTAAACATCTAATGATTTTTCACAGTAAAGGTACATTTCACAGTATAAGGAATTTTGGTCTTTGTGTTTGTCATTCATCACCCCAACACCCATCATCTCATATAGGCATTGGTCAATTTTGAATAAGTTCATTTAGGGGCTTCTAGATTCATTTTAATAAACTCTACAGATGATTGTTTCAAATTGGCCCCATTAAATGCCATCTTAAAAATCAAGTAAATAGTCCTTGATCCAGGGTATAGATTCAAAGGCAAGAGATTAATACAATAGCAAACTTCACAAAAGTTGCTCTGACTCAGTTCAAACACATCTGTCTGGCTCTCAAATTTTAGTTTTATTTTTAATCATTCATAGATGCCAACCATCAAGAAGAAAATCACCTCTCAGTTTCAAATAGGAAAATCTTGATTCAGTGGAAAAAAGAGCTTATGTCTCTTTGTGATGGGTACTCTAGCATGTGGCTGTATCTGTACTGCAGGGGATATATGTGTATAGGGGTCCGTGTATCTAAACATTTTTAAAAAATACAATTGATATATGACTCTGTATCACAAAATATGCACCTCACTCATTGAAAATGTTCAGTTCCATGGTTTTTTTTTTTTTTTTGACAGAGTGGACAGTGAGAGAGAGAGACAGAGAGAAAGGTCTTCCTTTGCTGTTGGTTCACCCTCCAGTGGCCGCCTCGGGCGGTGAGCTGCGGCCAGCGCACCGCACTGATCCGAAGGTGCTTCTCCTGGTCTCCCATGGGGTGCAGGGCCGTCCTCCACTGCACTCCCTGGCCACAGCAGAGAGCTGGCCTGGAAGGGGGGCAACCGGGACAGAATCCGGTGCCCCGACTGGGACTAGAACCCGGTGTGCCGGCGCTGCAAGGTGGAGGATTAGCCTAGTGAGCTGCGGCGCCGGCCCATGGTCTTAAATATAGTCACAGCTAGGGGATCTATTATATCGTAGCATTTAGAGCATTCTATCACCTCAGTAAGAACTCTGGGTGTCACACACTGTCCTCACACCTCCACTTCCCTAAGCAAGCAAGGGCGTACCTTTGTCTGTGCGCTTTCCCTGTTTTGGATGTTTCTTAGGAAGGGAATCAGACAACATGTGGTCTTTCATGGCTGGTTTTTTTTTTTTTCATGTAGAATAATGCTTTAAAGTTTACCTACATTGGATCATGTGTCAATGTTTCATTCTTTTTTGTGGCAAATGATAAACTATTTGTGGAAATATATTTCCTTATTCTATTGTCACATAGCAAACTTTTGGGTTATTTCTAGATTTTGGCATTTATGAATAGTTAGGCTCTAAAACTTGTGTATGTGGATATGGAAGACATGTGCTTCCATTTGTCTTGAGTATAATCACAGGCCCAGGGGTTAAGATGCTGGTCATGTGGTAACTCCATGTCAGCCCTTTGGAGAATGCCAGACTGTACCATCGCACATTCCCAGCACTGTATGAGGTACTAACTTTCCTATGCTGATTGACACTTGTCATTATCCAACTGTTTTACTCTAGCCATGCTATAGGAGGGAAGTGGTAGCTCATTGTGGATTGATTTGATTCATCTGATGACTGAAAGTGTCCAGCATGTTTATGTCTGCATATTTACCATTTGTATGTCTTCTTTGGAGAAATGTTTATCCAGATCTTTTGACAAGTTTTCAGTTTGGTTACTTGTCTATTATCAAGTTACGAGTATTATTTATGTATTCTTTATACATAACCCTTGTCTGAGAAATGATTTGGAAAAGTTTTATCCTGTTCTGAGAATGACATTTTTTTCTTTGTTAATTATGTCATGTATAAGAATTGTCGCCAAATCCACAGATTTATCCCTGCTTTTTCTCTGAGTTTTATAGTGATGACATTCAAGCGTTTGATCCGTGCAGAGTTCATTTCTGTAGATGGTGTGCAGTAAGAGTAAATTCCATTGCTTTGCTCATAGCTCCTTGTACATGATGTACTATGTAACAGACACTACTTTGTGTTGCCTTTGGTGATGTGGCGGTCAGATGTAGGGAGGGAAGCACTCTTCAGTCCAGTGAGTAGGTCTCTCTGTAGTGGGTCTGTGTCTCTAGGCTGTGACCTTCACCAGTGATCCTGTGGTGTGACCATGGCTTGAGGGGCTGTAGGGGGAGCATTCCTTTCTCCTGTCGGCAGAGCTCTGATAACTCAAAGTAGGCTCTGGTACGGCGTGGTGGTGGTGTCAGGAGGACCCTTGTGCTCTGATATGTTTCAAAACGATTGCTTCCCCTCCCGTTATCAGGAGCTTCAGGACTTTTCACTGTGGAGCCCACCAGGCCTCCTGGGGATGAAACACTCCCTATGATGAGAGTCCTGCATTTTTAGCTCAGACTTGTCCACACCAGCTTCCGGCAGTTTGTCCATCACAGGCCATGCTGTCCTGTCCTGTCACTCCTGCAGGTCCATGCACAGGTTTGTTCCAGTAGCTTGTAAATCTGTCGTCCACCTGTCTTTCTAGTTCAGAGGGCAGCAGTTTCCCTGTGGTATCGGCATATACTGTATCATTGACTAAAATGATTGTCACAGAGGAAGAGTATGGTAAGCATATAAACTGAAGAGTGTTAGAAGAAAGGAGCAGAATCTCGAATGAGGTTCCGCATCATCATATGCTTCTGCTTCCTTCAGAATACAGAAGTCTATACCAAACCACAGAATTCTCAGATCCCAAAAAAATGCAAGCCTGCCATCATGTGTGTACTTCCATGTTCTCTCTTTCTAAATCAGGTTGTCAACATGTATTTATGAGGAACAAGGCTCTGGATTGGCTGTTTCTGGTCTCTGGGCATGAGTGGTAACCTCACACAAGGAGACCCTGCGACGTGTTAATTATGCCTAATGGCTTAGCCAAGTGCCTGGCAGAGCCCTGGCCTCAGAACCACACCTCCAAGAAGACAACTTTTCATCAGAGTCTCATGGTCTGGTTTGACTGTGCTCAATGATTGTGAGGTGCGCAAATCATTCCTGGAGCTCCAACTTAGTTTTCTCTTGCCTGAAAGTTAGGATCCGGAGAAGCAGTGGATTAGCTTACAGTTTGTGAGCATCAGAGATGTAAGGCCAAGAAGCTATGGGTAGTCCTGGGAATTCAGAAGCCAGAATAATTTTAAATGGTCTGTGCTAAACTATTCAGTATAGCTAGAGACAGGAGTGACAAAAATCTGAATGTGTGGAAATGTGCACACTGACCCTGATTGAGAAGGCCAGAGCTGGAAAGCCTTTGAGTAATGAGCCTGCTGTGCCTGGGCTGGGAATCGCAAAAAATGGCACCTGTGCGCATCTGCAGAGGGTGGAACCTCTGAGCGTCCCTCCTGTTGTTTGAGAGTAGGAGGTAGGAGGACCTCTAAACAAATTCTTGAAATCCCTGAGTGTTGATGTTTGTCAGACTTTCTGTTTCAGTTAGAATTATCAAGAAGAAGCTTTTTTTTTTCTTATTCTAAACACTTTCATCAAACTTTAAATTGTACAAGGTAGGAGGTATGATTACTTCCTTGAAGTTTGAGTATACTTCAATTTTTAGACATTATACTCATTTTGGGAAAATTTTTTTGGTGCGACCAAAACACTCACACTCTGCTGGTGGGAAGAGTTATATCCATCTGTAGTTGTGTTTCATGTTTTTTGTGTCATGGGAAGGATTGAGCTTTTTTTTTTTATGTCTGAGAGCCACTTGTGGGCCCTTGGCCACCAGTTGTCTACAGATTTACATCCACCCCTCTCCCACTTATTCATCATCTGTCTCTGCACACATTTGTGCGTGTCCCTGATGCAGAAAGGGATGTAAGCCTTGTCTGTGATTTTAATAATAGCTAAATGTTCTCTGGTGTCAGACTTTAGAAGGTCTTCTCCATCAAAACTCAAGAAAAATGCTAATAATGGAGCCAGGATAGTGACACATATGGTTACGCCTCTACTTGCGGCACTGGTACCCCTTATCATTGCACATGTTCAATTCCCGGATGATGCTCCACTTCCAGTCCAGCTTCCTGCTAATGTACCTGGGAAGCAGCAGAGGATGGGTGAAGTACTTGTCGAGAACTGCATGTTGGCCTGGCACAATCCTGGCTATTGTGGCCATTTTGGGAGTGAACTGGCAGAAAGATGATCTCTCTGTCTGCCTCTCCCTGCTTCTTCCCATCACTCAGCTTTTCAAATAAATAAAATAAATCTTTAAAGAAAAAAGAGTGATAATAAAAATCACATTTTGTTTGTTTTAAGCTTAAATCATTTTTTCAATTTACAATTTATTTTGTTAAAGTATTGAGAAAATAGTGTATCATTTTCAATACCAGCAGAACATCATGGGCTCATATTTTGGAAATTGATTGCCTACTTTGAATTCCAGTTCTGCCAGTCCTGAGCTCCCTCATCCTGAGCAGTCACTTAGCTACCCTTTGTACCAATTTAATCCATGGTGAAGTGGGAATGATAATGGCAGCTACATTTTAGAGTTGTTTTGATAACTGTTAGTCTGTGTATGTCAAATACTCAGAACGCTGCTCTTACAAGGAAGCTCTCAGTAGGGATGCATGTGGCACTGATGCTAAGATGCCACGTGGGATGCCACATGGTTATCACAGCCTTGGTCTGCTTTCCACTCCAGCTTCCTGTTGATTCATGCTCTGGGAGGCAGCAGGTTTAGGTACTTGGGTCCCTGCCACTAACATGGGAGATCCAGATCCATTCTGAGACCCTGGTTTCAGCTGTTGTGGGTATTTGGGGAATGAATCAGCAGATAGAAAATTCTGTCTCTCTCCCTACCTTTCAAATATATATATATATATATATATATATATATATATATAATATATATAATGTAAAAGATATATAAATGTAAAATATATGAACAATAATATAAATACATAAACATAAGTATTTTTTACAAAAAGAAGCATTCAATAAATGTGAAGTAATGGTGTTTTCCATAATTGAGTTACTGAGCTACCCAGATCTCACTTTGTATGGTATCCTGATTATATCAAATAACTATAAATTGGTTTTGATGTTTTTAAATCTTTTTGTTCATGACCATTAATCAGAAACTAGAACCATACTGATACTGATTCTTCATAACCAAGAATGTGGCCCGACTTTTAGCTTCCTCAGATCTATTTGTGGGGAGCAACCCGGACTGGACTGAGTTACTGGAATTAAGACTTACTTTGTGCATCTGCTCTCCCACAGTATGGCGCTGGGAGAGAAGAAAACAGCTTCTACACAGCTGCCTCCAGTTCAGCCAATAAACTGTAGGACTTGCTCCTGATTGGAGAGCAGCATGCTCGGCGTGTGGGCAGCCGAGTTGGGATTGGTGGAAGAGGACTATAAAGGAGGAGAGAGACGGCATGCACCAGGAACATCTAAGGGGAACATCTAAGGGAACACCTGTGCAGCCCCCGAGAGAGCCGGCCGGCGGTGTGCCGCTCCCCTGCGGAAGTGGGGAAAGTGGCCAGGGGGAACCGCCCTTCCACGGAGGTGGAAGGGACAGTAGCCAACCCGGGAAGAACCAGCAGCAAACCCGGGGAGGGCTGAGCAGACGAAAGAACAGCGCAGGGTCCTGTGTCGTTCCTCCACGAAGACGGGGAGCGACATAATGGTGCCGTGACTCGGATATGAAGCCTAGGCAGGGCTTAGTGTCGTTCCTCCATGAAGAGGGGGAGCGACATAATGGTGCCGTGACTCGGATAGGAAACCTAGGACGGATAGGAAGCCTAGGAGGGAAAGACCGGGAAGAAGTGGGAAATTATCGGAGAGAGAGACTAGTAAACAGCCTAGGGAAAAGCCGGACGAAAAAGGTGCCGGAAGAAGCTATTGAAAGCCTAGGCCTAGACTCAGATACGGACTACGGGGGGAAGCTGGGAGAAATCTCTAAGGTCGAAGGTGAAAGTGAAAGCTAGAACAAACAGACTCGGATGCGGACTGTGGGGAGAGGCCAGGAGAAATGAGGGAGGAGTATTGTTGGAGGAAAGCTTGGGGAAATATACCGGGTAGAGAAAAATGTTAGGGAAATTGAAGCCGCGGGGGGCAGGCCGAGGCGGAGACGAAAGCCACTTTGGGATTCTCAAGTTAGCCCGGGAATAGGGGGCGAAAAGTTAAAACCAGAAGCGGAAACGTAAGCCCAGTTGGGATCCGTCTGATTAGCCCGGGGAGCAAAGGACGGGAAGCCAAATCGTGGGGCGGAGACGTATGCTGGGTTGAATTCGCCAGGTTAGCCCGGGGAACTTGGATTGAATGCTAGTGGCGGAGACGTAAGCTACGCTGTGTGACTCGCGGAGGCTGCCGCGCGCAGAGAGAGCGTGCGGGGCACAAGTAGATAGGGAACGCGGGGCTAGTGCGAGACCGCGGAGTGTGCGCGTGAAGCCGAGCCGCGCAGAGCCGCGAAGCCGCACAGATAAGAGAAGCGGGCTGAAGCGGCTCAGAGCCGGAAAGCCGCCGAGAAGCAGCCTCAGGGCGGGCGCCGGGAAGCCGCGGGGATAAGAGAAACAGAAGTTTAGAAGTAAAATGAGAGAAATAGGAATGTTGGCAGATAGAAGTAAAATGGGAGAAATAGGAATGCCCGGAGATAGAGAAATAGAGAAATAGAAAGGCCTCCCCTCAACATGGCAATGAGAAGGCTTGGATTCGGTCTGCCTGATTAGTGAGGCGATGAGCACCTGCGGGCGGCTAGCAGCTTATGCACCGCGGGTCACCGAAGACGGGCACGTTATTAACATCAATAGTCTCCCCACAACATGGCAATGAGAGAGCTTAGATTCGGTCTGCCTGATTAGTAAGGCGGTAAGCACCAGCAGGCAGCTCGACCAGAGTATGAGCTGCAGGTCACCGAAGATAGGCACGAATCAACACCAATAGGCCTCCCCACAATATGGCAATGAGAAGGCTTGGATTCGGTCTGCCTGATTAGTAAGGCGGTAAGCACCAGCAGGCGGCTCGACCAGAGTATGAGCCACAGGTCACCGAAGACAGGCACGCATCAGCGCCTAAAAACCTCACAACATGGCGAAGAGAGGACCCGGATTTGGTTTGCCTGATTGATAGGACTTGTAAGAACCTGTGGCAACTCTAGCAAGCAGAGCAGAGTGTGTGTCGCGGGACACTGAAGACAGGCGCGTATCAACGCCAAAAAATAAAAAGAAAGGGGGATCTGTGGGGAGCAACTCGGACTATACTGTTACTGGAATTAGGACTTATTCTATGCATCTGCTCTCCCACAATATGGCGCTGGGAGAGAAGAAAACAGCTTCTACACAGCTGCCTCCAGTTCAGCCAATAAACTGTAGGACTTGCTCCTGATTGGAGGAGAGCAGTGTGCTCGGCGTGTGGGCAGCCGAGTTGGGATTGGCGGAGGAGGACTATAAAGGAGGAGAGAGAGACGGCATGCACCAGGAACATCTAAGGGGAACATCTGGCTGAAGGAACACCTGTGCAGCCCCCGAGAGAGCCGGCCGGCGGTGTGCCGCTCCCCTGCGGAAGTGGGGAAAGTGGCCAGGGGGAACCGCCCTTCCACGGAGGTGGAAGGGACAGTAGCCAACCCGGGAAGAACCAGCAGCAAACCCGGGGAGGGCCGAGCAGACGAAAGAACAGCGCAGGGTCCTGTGTCGTTCCTCCACGAAGAGGGGGAGCGACACTATTTTTCAGTTTTTCAGGTCATGAAGTTGCTATACCACCCTAGCAACTTTGCTGTTCCACAGTTCTTTGTATCATAGCTTCTGAGACAGGTGGGAATGGGAGGCATAGTGATTGTCCAGCCACTCTACATTTTGCTCTGTGTGCCCAGCCATGGGCCCACACCATACCCCAGTCATCTGCTACCCAACGCCCTCACTCTGGTTGGTGTTTGACTTTGGAAAATAGGGGTCATGAACAAGTGTCCGCAGGGTAGGAGAGAAAGGTCCCTGTACTTCTCCCTGGCCCATCCCCGACTTAGCCTCTCTGTGACCACAGCTCTTGGGAGCTGTGCCTTGTGACAGCAACATTCTCACAGTGCTTTCTCTCATCCTGCCCTTCAGGTCTGGGCTTGGGGTGACTTCTCCTTCCTTGTACCTTGGAGCCCCTTGCTGGTTTGTTTGACAGAGTTCCCTTTACCACCCCTCATCACGTTCTGTCTCAAACTCCATCCAACCCATCACTTTTTCCTGTTGAAACGCTGACATTTACAAGGCCTTTTCACCGTGCTGTGTACACAGTTGTTTTGGTCACATAGAGGGTATTAATGTCACTAAATTAATTTTTACTTAGTTTCCTTGACATTTCTTACTATTTAAAATTTTCACTGGACTTTAGTTTTCCTGGTAAGAATTTGTATCCTTAGCAAATAGAATGCCTCCTCTTCCTTTTGGTTTTGTCTTTTCTGGCTAATTATAATCTTTTCCATTGGCTAACACAATCGGAGGTGTCAAGTTCATTTTTATGCTTAATTTTACTAAAAACGCTTCCAGCATTCCTCAGTGAAAAAGATCATGGCTATTGCCCACACACGGGATTTCTTTCTCACAAGGCTGTGGGGATGTATACCTGGAGAGGGAAAAGAAGGAAGCAGTACTGGGCTTTCCATGTGCTTACCATGTGGATCCAAAACCCAGTCTTGGGCCAACAACTCCAGTGGGCATCCTGGAGCTAAAATGAGCCCTTGGAATCGGCACCCTTTGAGTTGGAGTGGTGAGGCCCTTGTAGCAGTTACTGAACGTGACCATACCCAGATGGGTGCGTATGTGGACAGAACACATCTTTGCCACAGGGAAGCACCTGATGTACCGAGAGCCGGAGTCCGTTTGCTACCGGCTTCTAGCAGCTAGCAGCAGAGCCTCCTGGAAAGGATGTGGAGGGCGTATCTCCATGTCCCATGCAGCCTGCCTTGGCCCTATTTGGAAGACTAGAGTGCCCACCACTGCAGCTGACCTTAGGGTTATCACTGAGACTACTGTTCAGTCTAGGCTTCCCTCACTCACAGCTGCTCTCATCATGGTTAACTTTTAGGAGTAGGATTGGGTCCTTACTCCTGAAACCAAACTCCTGGTCACTTTTGCCCTTACAATCTGCTTTACTAGTCCACTTATCATCACTGTTGGGCAAGGGAGAACTGAGAAGCCCCAGTTTGGACCACTGGATTCCCATTGTATTCCTCCCTACTTGAAGGTCAGGGTCCATTGCTTTGGAGAATGGCCAGTCTGCTTCATGTTGTCTGTCCCTGGACACAGAGGAGCAGTGTCTGTAGCTTGTGTTATGTTCAACAGAGTACTTACTTTCCCTTCTTGGATGCAGTCTCCGTTTGGAAGCAGCTCTGTCCACCTAGAGCCCCAAGTTGAAGAAATGAGAAGCTGTCACTGGGAGTGATGGTGGATGGATCTCTTCCTGCTTTAATTCTCTGATTCTCAAACCTAAATATTCTTCCCATGGCACTGTGTAAGCATTTTGATTAAAAGTGTCAAGCCCAACAGTATGCAGCCTTGAAAATTGTTGTCTGTATCTCTAGCAGGTCACTCTCAAGTGCAAGTAGGTCAGGAGGCCACAGATGATGTGTGTGACACTATGCTGGGCCCACGTCTTTGCCTTCAGTGTGAAGGGAGTGTGCTGGTCTGACCCAACATGAAGTGGGATTGTGCACACATGGAGCCCATGATCTAGACTTCTTATAGTGGTACAGGTGACACCTTGCAGACAGGAAAGCCCGATTTATGCTTGCAGTAATGTTGGTTCCTATCCAAATGGACTGTACTCCTTCTAGAGAATAAAGGACACCCTGTACTGAGTGTGCCACCAAGTGTCCGTTTGTCCATCCCAATAAACTGGGGTTTGGCATGGGTCTCTATGGAGGGCTGGCTGCACAGATGGAAGTACCTGTAGTTAGGTCAGCATGGCAGATATGCTCATGCTGTTGGATCTGGAAGCTTCCACATTTGCCATCATGGGTTTCTCATTCATGTGCCTATCACACCATCCCCAGGAGGGTGCCTAACAGTGATTGGCTACCTCAGGTTGGCCAAGGAACTTTGTCCACCTGTTTCTTCCATCATGAACAGTATCAGGTGGGCATTAAACTGTAACACAATGATGTCATGCCTGTTTCCACTCCCATGTGAACCAGCCCAAGCTCCCCACCACCCTTCATGGCCTCCCAGGAGTGATACTGTAATGTAGCCCCTCGCGTTGCCATCTTATGCTCCCTCATCTGTAAATCAGTGTGGGTTTTTTGTCCCTCTGTCAGCTGCTTATACAGCCATATGAATTGCAGGACTGATGCTGTTATGATAGTGTGGGAGTCAAGATCATTTGCTTTTTTTGAAAAAGTATTTTATTTATTTATTTGAGAGGTAGAGTTCCAGACAGGGGGAGAGACAGAGAGAGGGGTCTTCCATCTGCTGCTTCATTCCCCAAATGGCTGCAACTGCCAGAGCTGTGCTGACTGAAGCCAGGAGCCAGGAACTTTTTCCAGGCCTCCCATGTGAGTGCAGGGGCCCAAGGACTTGAGCCATCTTCTGCTACTTTCCCAGGCCATAAGTAGAGAGCTGTCTCAGAAGAGGAGCAGCTGGGACTAGAACTGGCACCCACATGGGATACCAGTGTTGTAGACAGAGGATTAACCTGTGCCACAGCACCAGCCCAAGACGATTTGCTTATGCATCTTCTTGCACCCTCTAGTCTTTCTGATTCCCATTTCAGCCAAAGCTCTTCCACTGTACAAAAGCCAGTCCAGTTATAAAATTTGGTGAATCTGTTGGCATGTAGATCATGATGAGAAATTTGAGGTGTCTGGTCATTTGGGGCTCCATGGTAAGATGCTTTTTCTCTACAAGTGTTATTTTTCAAAAAGTGGTATTTCTGCACTGTATATGAAATGGTGTTACTGCAAAACACCAGAAGATAACATGATTTGATCATGGTGTTGATCTCTTGCCAGTTAGTACCTCTCATACTATATACTCTGTTGGATCATAGGGTGCAAGTTTTTTTAAACGATTTTATTTATTAATTTGAGAGGTAGAGTTACAGAGAGAGACAGACAGACAGACAAGAGAAAGGCCTTCCATCTGCTGGTTCACTCCCCAAGTGGCCACAATGGCTGGAGCTGAGCCTATCCGGAGCCAGGAGCTTCTTCAAGGTCTCCCACATGGGTGCAGGGGTCCAAGCACTTGGGCCATCTACTGCTTTCCCAGGCCATAGTAGAGAACTGGATCAGAAGAGGAGGAGCTGGGACTAGAACCGGCAATCAAATAGTATGCTGGTGCCACAGGCAGAGCATTAACCTACTGAGCCATAGTGCCAGTCCCTAGGTTGCAAGTCTTTATTGAAGCATGCTAAGTCATGATTGCACCATAGCCTGGAACTGTAGTACTATTCTCTGAGGGCCCCATTTGAAACTGGGATTCTTTTGCATTGCTGGGGATATAGGATGAGACAGTATTGTGATGTATGGGACATGTTGCTGTAAAACCCAGAGATCCACCAAGTTAGATACTTCTCTTGTGATGGAGGTAGGATGTTACAATCTTTTCCCTTATTTTGGATAAGATGCCCTGACCACTTGACCCCTCAAAGTGTCATTGAAGTGGCGTGTTCCTGATTTTTTGTAGGGTTTATCTACCACATACTGGAGTGCATGTGAATGTCTAAGACAGGCAAAGGTCTAGTTACTTCTTGCTGGCGCAATGTACGTGACAACATAAGGCCTTGGTTAATATGACACATCATGGCAGAAGGCAGAAGAGATAATGTAGATCTAAATGAAAAGTGTAAATATGTGGGATTGTCAAATTCTTGTAAATAGAAACTTTCAGAGTGCTGTGGTTTGACTACATGTTTTCTCCATAGGTCATGCTGATGTTTAATTACCATTGTAATAGTATTAACAGGTGGGGCCCTTAAGAGGTGATGCAGCCATGAGGGTTCCATCCCTGTGTGAGAGATAGGTGCCTTTACACAAGGTTGAGTTCAGCTCCTGCCTTCTCTCTTCGTCCTCTCACATCATGTGATGATGCAGCAAGAACTTTAACAGCTGCCAGTCCCTCACAGCCTCCAGAACTGTGAACCAAAAAAAGTTTGTGGTCAAAAACCACTCAGTCTGAGCAGAGCAGCCCTTGTCTCAACTGTTGAGGAACAGTTTTTTTAATACTATTTTTTGACCTCTTAGTATAGAGTTAATCACATGTGCATAAAGTTAATTGAAAATAGATCTTAGTAAAAAATAAGAATGGGAATAGAGATGTGGGAGGGTGGGCACAGTAGGAAGAATCACTATGTTCCTAAAGTTGTACTTATGAAATGCATGAAATTTGTATTCCTTAAATAAAAGGTTTCTGGGAAAAAAAAACCCAGTCTCAGGTATGAGCTGAGTCACTACTTTACCTTCCTGACAGAGATAGGGGCACATTTGCTTAATCAGGGGTCTCTTATGAAGCACCTGCAGTCGCATTAATATAGTCTGTCACTGGCACAGCACTGCAGTTAGAGTCAGACTTCGTTAAGCTCATGAGGTGCTACTGTTGTCTTCCAGTAGCAGACTAGTGATTTGTGGAGACACAGTGGAATCACTGCCTTGGCTTACTTTGCCTCCTTAAGTGGCACTGATCCCTGCCAGTCATGAGATGTTGCTTTTATTTACTGTTTTGTCTGGGTTGTAAGGTCTTCTGCTTTGTTTTTCTGTTACTGTGTCTGTGGCCCATCATGCTAAAGCCCCAGTGTGGAGGTCATAACGGCTGCCCTATATGACTTTTCCAAATAAATATTAGGAGACTTGGAAAATTATGAGTTGGGGAATCTGCTGGACCAGTGCATCTACTGCAGCTGGACCTCAGGCAAGATTCTGTTGATTACCTGACATGATATGTCCCATTTCTACAAGAAGAGTGCCAGGTATTGTTGTTAGCTCTGAACCCAGCTGGGCATTCCTTTTTCCCTTTTTGGAATGGCTGGGGGAATCAACACAGTATGTACTGGTCCTGGTGCTTCAGGATCCTTTCTCCTAGGAACATGGTCTCTTTAATCTAAACACTGACTCAAGTCTAGAATCTGCACAAGGAGGCTGCTGCTCCCAGCTTCCAGATCATCTAGGCTTGAGCTCTTCTCATGGTCCAAGCAGTGCCCTGATTGGCTGCCTGTCTACTTGGTTCCCAGGAGTGCTCTGTTCTGTAAACCATTTTCATAATTTTGAAGGTCAGGCCTCATTGGCTGCCACTCGAACATTGCCAGTCATGATGTTAATTGCATCCACCTGGCTTCTGATCATGATGCTCACCACCTGGCCTCTTTTTTTTTTTTTATTTTTGCAGATTCTTGTCATTCTAGAAATAGTGAACCTAATCCTGTAATTACATCCCCCACCACCAGTTGTGGTCCATACAAGACAACGATCACTGAAAGCCTTTGTGAGGTTGGCGCCTCTCTTCTTGTGCATTCCTTCTGGTGAGTGGTCTGTTCTTATGTAGCACATCAGTCTCAGTGGGTTCCTTCCCCGGATCTCTCAGGGCTTCCTTCCACTGCCTGCCATGGAATTGTGGCATTCCAACACACTTAACATGGGCCATTGGTTTTTCCCTTGCTCTTTGAAAATAGCCTGGTAGCAATTTTACCCTGTCTTCTACTACTTTGCCAGGATGCTGGATCTTGCATCTCCTACCACTTCCAAATGACTAAATTCTTTTCACAAGCTTTTTCCAGGTCCCCTTGATCAAGTGTCCTCAGAGTTAAGTCCCACGTGATCTCTTCTGGCTTCATTAGCATACATTGGCTGAATCTTGTCATTATTTGTTAGACCTAAGTCATCACAGTCTTGACATGGCCTCAGTCATTATCTAATGGCTGTAGGGATATTTGGGGACATCCTGAAACTAATGCAAGATGTCTTGCCAGGGGGCTGTATTTGTGATTTAAATGGGAGAGTGCTTGCTGTTGTTAACAGTAGGGCTGGAACAGTTCTGCAGGACTAAACTCTTTGGGAACATGGAAAATCCAAGATTTCAGAGATTTCTCAATGAAATGCCTCCATCCCATGTGTCAGGGTTCTATTTTTTTTTTTTTGACAGAGTGGACAGAGTGAGAGAGAGAGACAGAGAGAAAGGTCTTCCTTTTCCGTTGGTTCACCCCCCAATGGCCGCTGTGGCCAGTGCGCTGTGGCCGGCGCACTGCACTGATCGGAAGCCAGGAGCCAGGTGCTTCTCCTGGTCTCCCATGCTGGTGCAGGGCCCAAGGACTTGGGCCATCCTCCACTGCCTTCCAGGGCCACAGCAGAGAGCTGGACAGGAAGAGGAGCGACCGGGACAGAATCTGGCGCCCTGACTGGGACTAGAATCTGGTGTGCCAGCGCCGCAGGTGGAGGATTAGCCTAGTGAGCCGTGGCGCTGGCTAAGGGTTCTATTCTTAACAAGAATCCTCATGTTGGCATTGCAGATCTGGGTTGGTTGGAAGCTCGATGTCTTTTTGGACTTGACTACTCTGACAAGTAAGTCCTATGTCTATCGTCCTCACAAAGGTATCCACATCCTTGTCCAGATTCTGTGAATATGGTAGATTATATGCAAATTGGTGGTGGTAACTAAGCCTACCACCTTAGTTGCTAACCAGTGACCTTAAAATAGGGACATTATCTTGGATTCTTTTGGTGGCCCCATTGTAATCCCAAGGGTTCTTAGTATTGGAAGAGGGAGGCAGAAGAATTGAGTCATGGATGGATATGTCTGTGTGAAATTGATCAGAGTAATACAGTGTTGCTGATTCTGAAGATGGAAGAAGTGGACAGTGAGGCAAAGAATTTGGAGGGAGCAGCTCTAGGAGCTGGGCAAAGTAAAGGAATGGATCATGCTCGCCATTCTCGGAAGAAACATACTACATTGTTTTTAACCCATTGAGACCCATTTCTTAGTTTTGATCTCCCAGTATCATAGAGTAATACTCCACATTGTTTAAGGCACTAAGAGGGTGGTAATTTGTTAAAAAATCACTAGAAAATCATTGAAGTCTGTGTCCCAGCCTTTTCTGCCCATCTCTAGTGGAGACAAGAGCCTCTTGGCATTCTTCCCTCTATTTCTTACCTGGTTCTCACACCATGTTAATAGCTCTCAGCTCCTCATCAGCTTTAAAGCATTTATGGACCTTACAGAATGGCTCCCCAACTCCATTGTTTTGGTTGTTACTGTTTGTCCCTTTTTTGTCAAATTTCTCTTCTGGCAATGAAACATTCTGTTTCACCATCAGTGGGAGTTCAAGCCATTGAACTACAGCCTTGTTCCTGGAGGTCACCTATAACCACAGTGCATTCCTCATTTCAAGCTACACAAAGACGACCTAGCTTCCAACCCCCTTCTTATCACCATTACTGTTGTCTGTAACCATTCCTGGCACCAAGCTTCACAGGCTGGTTCTGCAGTAAGCCGCCTTTGACATGGAGTGTAGCAGCCTGATGTTCTTAGTGGGCCCTTGGGGAAAATTCTTGTAGAAGGCTGGGGATCAGGAGCTTGGTCAGAGGCCAAGGCCACGTTGTGAGTCAAGTCTGATCAGCCTCAGTAAACCCCATGGGGAGATATGGAGCTGACTCACGTAGGACTGAAAAAAACCTTAGTGTTCCCATGTTGCCACTTCAGATGATAATGGGATACACTTCTCTCTTCTAGCCACCCAAGGGACTGACCTGTGCCAAGGTGACTGTCACCCAGAGCACTGAGAGGAGCTAAAGAAGGAGGTCTGCTGACAACACCAACAGCAGCAAGATAAGACACTATATCCATCACTAAATTGCCACCTTAAAAAATGCTCCATTCACCCTTATTTAATGTTTTTCACTTACCTACTTTGAGGATATGCCAAGATCTTTCAGTGAGGTTACACAAAAATCATTTTATCAGCTTTAGCAGTAAAAAGTAGATTATCTAATACAGTGGAAGAGTAATTTCAAAATACTGAGGGAAAATAAGCATCCACTTGAAATTTTGTGTCTATCAGAAGCAAAGATGCAATGAAGATGTTTTTCACATAAGTATTGACAGGAAAAAAACTTCTTAAGGCTATGCAGGCTCTTTTAACAAAAGGAAGTTTTGACCTCATGAGGAAGGAGTAGGGTAGAAGGAGCAATGAGAAACAGATAAATAGCTAAAATTGGAGTGATTTCTTCTATTTCATGAATTTGAGATAGAAATGATGACATTTTGAGAAATATATCTGTGGTGAAACAGTCACTACAGGTAAGCAGTTTAACATATCTACCACCTTCAGTATTTCCTTTTTGTAAAGTATTAGTACCCAAAATCTACAATAGCAAATTTCCAGTGTTATTAACTACAGTTCTGTTGTGCATGGTATCTGTAAGACTTACTTATCCTGCTTAGCTGCAAATTCGTATGTTTTGACCTGCATCCCCCCCAACCTGCCCCCCATCCCTTACCCCCCACATCCCAATAACCACTGTTCTACTCTCTGGGTCTGTGTATTCAGCATTCTTTTAGATCATTTATGTAAGTGAGATCAGGTGATATTCTTCTTTCTTTTACTGGCATATTTCACTTAGCGTCATGTTTTTCAGGTCTATCTATGTTGCTGCATGTGGCAGTATCTATTTTTTTAAGACAATAATATTCCAGTGTGTATATACCACATATTCTTTATCAGTTTGTTCACTGATGGACTGTTAGGTTGATTCCATATCTTGCCTCTGTGAATAATAATTTGAGATACTGATTTCATTTTCTTTAGTTATATGAACAGTAGTGGAATAGTTGAATCATATATTAGCTCTGTTTTCAAAAGAGGGAAATTGAGTTTTCTGTTTTCATACAGTTTTCCAACATGGTTCTACCAATTTTCATTGCCACTGAGAATGGGCACATTTACCTTTTCTCCACACCATTGATTAGACTTGTTATCTCGGCCATAGCCATCATGACAGGTGTGAGGTGCATCTCCTCATTACTTCACTTGGCATTTCTCTTATAATTAGTGATTTTGAGCACCTGTTCATATAGCTGCTCCCCATTGCATGTCTTCTTTTGAGAAATGCCCATTCAGGTCCTTTGTCCATTTTTTTAGTGAGGTTATTTGTTTTTGGGTTTTGTCTAAGTTGCTATTTAGTTGTATGAGTTCCTTATATGTTGTTAATCTCTTATCATATATATGGTTTGCAGATATTTTCCTCCATTATATAACTTACCTTTTGTTGAGTGCTCTGCTTTGCAGAAGCTTTCTGGTGCAGCCCCCCTGTTAGTTTACTTCTGTTGCTGTGATTTTGCCTGTACAAAGGCCAGCATCGTAAACCTTTCACCTGTGTTTACTTCTGGAAGTTTAGCATATGCTGGGAGATGGGTGTTCAGCTTTATTCTTTGCTAAATGATGAATGATGATTAAAAAAGAAGACAAACATTTGAAAGTTTGAAAATATTATTGGAAAGTACTAATAAATGGCAAAGTGAGGGAGTATATAAACAAGATTGGTATGAAGACAATTCAGAAGTTTTTTGTTTCATGATAATAAAATAAAGGATGGGCACTTGACCTGGTGCTTAAAATGCCTGTCAGTACACCTGAGCCCCACTTCAGAGTGCCTGGGTTTGAGTCCTGGCTTCCGCTCCTGACTCCAGCTTTTTTCTATTGCAGACTCTTTGGAGCAGCAGGTGCTGGCTCAAATAATTGGGTTCCTGTCACCTTTGGGGAGGCCTGTTTTATGTTCCTGGCTCCTGGCTTTGGCCTGACCCAGCCCTGGCCTTTGGGGAATAAACCAGTAGATGGGAGCTCTCTCTTTCTGTTTCTTTGCCTTTCAAACAAATATACGCACACTCATCACACACACAGAGTCAGAAATATTTATTATATTTTGACACTGTTAAGAACATAATTAATATTTAATGAAAATAAAAGCCACAGAAATAGATAGTTGAATAACAGCAATGAAAAAATAGTAACTTTACCTGTGTAACAGTAACCAAGGAAAAAGATAATGAACATAGTAAATATAAAGCAGAAATGATAAAAATAAGTCAAATATATAAATGATCACTGATAATATAAACATTTTAATGACTTTATGTCAATTGGAGAGTTCCAGAATAAATTTTAAAAATAATATTTTCTGTATGCATTTTATAACACACCTAAACTATGAACTGTTAAAAATAGATAGTGGGTGTTTAGCCCAGTTATTAAGATGTCAGTTAAGATGCTCATGTGCTTTATAAGAGTACCTGGGTTTGATGCCAGCCTCTGGCTCCTCCTCCAGATTCCTCCTGCTGCACACCCCAGAAGGCAGTGATGATGATTCAGCTGAGTGTGTTCTTGCCACCCACATGGGCACCCAGATGGAGTTCTAGGCTCCAGGTTTACCACTCATCCAGTCCAAACTGCTTTTGAGGAGTGAACCATAGATGGGGAGCTTGCTTGTTCTCCCTCTCCCTCTCTGTCTGCTCTCTTCCCTAGCCTTCCCCTCTCCCCCTCTCCCCTTCTCCTCTGTCTCTGTATCTCTGCCTCTCAAATAAAATTTTTTCAAATAATTTTTTTAAAAATAGGTCAAGTAGGTTGTTTGTTTTGTTGTTGTGGAGTTTTTTGATCTCTTTGGTTATTAATCCTTAATCAGTTGCATAGTTTGCAAATATTTTTTCCCATTCTGTCGGTTGCCCCTTCACTTTCCTGACTGTTTCTTTTGCCGTACAGAAACTTCTCAATTTGATGCAATCCCAATTTTTTATTTTGTCTTTGACTACCTGTGCTTCTGGAGTCTTTTCCAAGAAGTCTTTGCTGGTGCCTATGTCTTGCAGGGTTTCTCCAATATTGTTTAATAATTTGATGGTGTTGGGTCGTAGATTTAGGTTTTTAATCCATGTTGAGTGGATTCTTGTGTAAGGTGAAAGGTAGGGGTCTTGCTTCATGCTTCTACATGTGGAAATCCAGTTTTTCCAGCACCATTTATTGAATAGACTGTCCTTGCTCCAGGAATTGGTTTTAGACCCTTGATCAAATGTAAGTTGGCTGTAGATGTTTGGATTGATTTCTGGTGTTTCCGTTCTGTTCTGTTGATCTATCCATCTGTTTCTGTACCAGTACCACGCTGTTTTGATTACAACTGCTCTGTAGTATGTCCTGAAATCTGGTATTGTGATGCCTCCGGCTTTGTTTTTGTTATATAAGATTGCTTTAGCTATTGGAGGTCTCCTGTGCTTCCATATGAATTTCAGCATCAATTTTTCTAGATCTGAGAAGAATGTCTTTGATATCACATTGAATCTATAAATTGCTTTTGGGAGAATGGACATTTTGATGATGTTGATTCTTCCAATCCATGAACATGGAAGATTTTTCCATTTTTTGGTATCCTCTTCTATTTCTTTCTTTAAGATTTTGTAATTCTCATCATAGAGATATTTGACATTTTTGGTTAAGTTTATTCCAAGGTATTTGATTGTTTTTGTGGCTATTGTGAATGGGATTGATCTTACTTAAGAGATGGGCCAAGGACTTGAATAGACATTTTTCAAAAGAGGAAATCCAAATGGCCAACAGAGACATAAAAAAATAATCAGGATCACTAACAATTAGGGAAATGCAAATCAAAACCACAATGAGGTTTCACCTCACCCCGGTTAGAATGGCTCACATACAGAAATCTACCAACAACAGATGCTGGCGAGGATGTGGGGAAAAAGGGACACTAACCCACTGTTGGTGGGAATGCAAACTGGTCAAGCCACTATGGAAGTCAGTCTGGAGATTCCTCAGAAACCTGAAGATAACCCTACCATTCGACCCAGCCATCCCACTCCTTGGAATTTACCCAAAGGAATTTAAATTGGCAAACAAAAAAGCGGTCTGCACCCTAATGTTTATTGCAGCACAATTCACAATAGCTAAGACCTGGAACCAACCTAAATGCCCATCAACGGTAGACTGGATAAAGAAATTATGGGATATGTACTCTTTAGAATATTATACCACAGTAAGAAACAATGAAATCCAGTCATTTGCAACAAAATGGAGGAATCTGGAACACATCACGCTGAGTGAAATAAGCCAGTCCCAAAGGGACAAATACCATATGTTCTCCCTGATCAGTGACAACTAACTGAGTACCAAAAAGGAAACCTGTTGAAGTGAAATGGACATTATGAGAAACAGTGACTTGATCAGCCTATGTCCTGACTGTTGATGTACAACTTAATACTTTATCCCTTTTAGTATTTTTTTCTACTTAATACTATTGGTTGAACTCTGTAATTAACATACAATTATTCTTAGGTGTTTAAATTTAACAGAAAAGTGATCTCTGTTAAATATAAGAGTGGGTATAAGAGAGGGAGAAGATGTACAACTTGGGACATGCTCAAGCTGACTTGCCCCAAATGGTAGAGTTAGAAACTTGCCAGGGGATTCCAATTCAATCCCATCAAGGTTACATGTACCAATGACATCTCACTAGTCCAAGTGATCAATTTCAGTTCACAATTGATCACACTGATAGGTCTAAGAGTCAAAGGGATCACATAAACAAGACTCGTGTCTGCTAATACTAACTGATAGAATCAAAAAGGGAGAGAACGATCCACCATGGGAATTGGGATACACAGCAGACTCATAGAATGGCAGATGTCCTAAACAGCACTCTGGCCTCAGAATCAGCCTTTAAGGCATTTGGATCTGGCTGAAGAGTCCATGAGAGTATTATAGGCATGGAAAGCCAATACACTCTGGCAAAAATAAAAAAGACCTAAATGAAAGATCTCTGCGGGTGAGATCCCAGTGGAAAGAACGGGGCCATCAAAGAAGGAGGTACCTTTCTCTGAAGGGAGGAGAGAACTTCCACGTTGACTATGGCCTTGTCTAAATAAGATCAGAGTCGGCGAACTCAAAAGGCTTCCATAGCCTTGGCAATTCATGACTAGAGCCTAGGGAGATTACTGATGCCATAAACAAGAGCGTCAGTTTGTTAAGTCAACAACAGGAGTCACTGTGCACTTACTCTCCATTTAGGATCTCTGGCCTTAATGTGTTGTTCAATGTGAATTAATGCTATAACTAGTACTCAAACAGCATTTTACACTTTGTGTTTCTATGTGGATGCAAACTGATGAAATCTTTACTTAATATATACTAAATGGATCTTCTGTATATAAAGAGAATTGAAAATGAATCTTGATGTGAATGGAATGGGAGAGGGACCGGGAGATGGGGGAAAAAAGCCATTGTAATCATTAAGCTGTACTTTGGAAATTTATATTTATTAAAGTTAAAAAACTAGGTCAAGCAAATGTAAACAAGGAAAAGAGTTACAATAGTATTAATATAAGAAAAAGTACAAGGAGCATGGAGCACTATTAGGTATAAGATAGATGTTAAATCTCATAGAAATATTACAATTCAATGTGTGTTTTACAAAAAATAAGATTTATTTGAAACTTGGACTTACAGAGGTAGGGAGAGAGAGAACTTCTTCTGGTTCGCTACCCAGATGGCCACAACTGCCAGCTCTGGGCCAGGCCAAAGCCTGGAGCCAAGAGCTTAATCCAGGTCCTCCATGTGGGTGGCAGGGGCCATCTTCTGCTTTTCCCAGGCCATCAGCAGGGATCTGGACTAGAGGTGGAACAGCCAGGATGTGAACCAGAAGCCGTTTGGAGTGTTGGTCGTTGTTGCAGTCGGCAGTTCTACCTGTTCTGGCACAACACCAGCCCCAGATATGCATGCTTCTAACAATGTAATCTCACTTGTTAATAAAACTGGATAAAGCTAAACATAACTGGAAAAAAATCTAGAAACTTAGCTAGATTTTTAATCACACTATTTTTAAAAATAGACAAGTCTAGAAAACTAGGGAAAATAATATTTTGTGTTAAATTAGGATGCCTCATCTTATATTGATCCTATGGATATATAATCACCAATGGATGAAAGCATATCATTTCTCTTTTTTTTCCAGAATTATTTATTTGAAAGTCAGAGTTACACAGAAAGAGAAGGAGAGGCAGAGAGAGGTCTTCCATCTGCTGGTTCACTCCCCAATTGGCCGTGATGGGTGTAGCTGCACCGATCCAAAGCCAGGAGCCAGGAGCTTCTTCCAGGTCTTCCACGTGAGTGCAGGGACCCAAGGACTTGGGCTGTCTTCTACTGCTTTCCCAGGCCATAGCAGAGCAATGGATGGGAAGTGGAGCAGCCGAGACTAGAATAGGTGTCCATTTGGGATGCCGGCACTGCAGGTGGCAGCTTTACCAGCTATTTACAGTGCCAGCCCTAACGTTTACTTTCTGAATATTCATAGAACACTTATCTTAAAATAACCATTGAACCACAAAGGAAATTTTGGTCAATATCCCCCAAATTAATGTTATTAAGACCATATCTTGTACTAATATTTAATAAAACTGGAATCAATCACAAAAAGAGTAAAATAGAAATTGTCTTCCCATATATTTATATAACTTAAAATACATGTCAGTGTATTCATAAATAAAAGAAGGGATTTTAGTGAAAATGAGAAAATCCTTAATAGTTCATACATGTGAAAGAAGTACAGTGACTCATCGGAGGCCTGGAAGAAGTTAGCTGGCAACCTGATTTAAGTCAGCAGAAGTATAGCTTGGTGGTGGGCTGTTGAATAGCTCCAAAGGCCAGCTCAGGGCTTAGACTTGCAGGTGAACCTGAGAAAGCTCTGGAGGGCTGTGTGGGTGACAGACACAGTTGTTCTCTGTCTCTTGCCAGACTCCAGTTGGGTAAGGGAGCGGCCCAAAGCCAGGAGACCTCAGCTGCCTGCTGAAACATCCTGAGTCCACAGTGGGGGCAGCAGAGAGAGATTTCTCCTTAGGCTCTCAGACTCTGCAGTTGTGGAGAGCCCTTTGCTTAGGATCAAGGCTAGCTTACACTTGGCCTCAAGTCTTTGGAAAAAACCAGTTAGCAAGCTTCAGAACGATGATCTTCCCTCATTTTGACAACTTCCTTCCTATTGGTTAAAGAAGACCGCCATAAGCAAGGTGATCAGGAGAAAGACTTTAAAATGCACTGAGTTTTACAGCACGTCTGAAGACATCTAGATGAGCTAGTGACAAAGTGGGGGATGGGTAGTCCTCTCCCACTTTCATAGCCAAGCTAGGGTCGGCAGGGGCCCTTGTTGAGCCACAGGATTGGTTGCAACTGCGAGAGCATAACAACTCAGGTAGGGAGGTCACCCTGACTCCCCCTCAGCCAAACCCAAGCCCACATGGTGCCACATTCCTGTGTGAAGGGCTAGGAGAGAGCTGCAAGATTAGACAGCAACTAGTTGCTGCCATCCTCAGGCTACTTGCGAGGGCATAGGCAGTAGAAGTGGCAAATTGATGTTTCTAGAACATACTTTACACCACAGCATTTTGTGTTAATTATTGCTTTTCAGTGTGCTGAAGTCCTAATACCTAGTCCCTTAGAACGTGAGGATGATGCAGCCGTGGGTGACGAGGGTCACCCCCTCCAGGGGCTGCAAGAGGTAGGGAGGGTCCTCTGCAGGTGCTGGAGGCAGTGCAGCTCTACCACACCTTAATTTTGGATGTCCGTGCCTACAGGCCTGTGAGAGAGTTAATTCCTGTTGTTAATTCCTGGGCACAGTGCTTTTTGGGGCAGCACTAGGAATCCAAGATGAGCACTTTGGAAGCACTGTTACATAAATCTCAGGACCAAAGTGGTCCTGGGAGAGGCTGTGCAGGAAGTTCCTCTGAATCTCTGAAAGGGTCAGTCTTGGCTTCTTCCCCTCTCCTCCTATGCCTCCTTTGTGTTACTGAAAGCTCCTTGCAGCCTTTACTCGTTAGTATCCAGTGTCTTTGGCCTCTGGAGGTACATGGGACTTCATTTTTCCAAGTGATACCCATCGTCGCATTCAACATTTTACCCTTCGCCATCACTTTTTTTTAAATATTTTTATTTATTTATTTGACAGGTAGAGTTACAGACAGTGAGAGAGAGAGACAGAGAGAAAGGTCTTCCTTCTGTTGGTTCACTCCCCAAATGGCCAGTATGGCTGGCGCTGCACTGATCCGAAGCCAGCAGCCAGGTGCTTCTTCCAGGTCTCCCATGCGGGTTCAGGGGCCCAAGCACTTGGGCCATCTTGTACTGCTTTCCCAGGCCACAGCAAAGAGATGGACTGGAAGAGGAGCAACCGGGACTAGAATCGGTGCCCATATGGGATGCCGGCACCGTAGGCGGAGGATTAACCTAGTGCACCATGTCGCTGGACCCCTGCCCCCCCGCCCCGCATCACTTTTTTAACCTCATCATCTGTCTGGAAAATGGGACAACTGACAGTTGCTTTCTTTCAGAATACTGCATGATAATAGAAGTGAATGACTTGACATGTTCTTGATAAAGATAATCTAAACAATATTTTTGCTTAACCAGTTAATGCTGGCGTACCAAATCACGTAATACATGTTAAGAACCAATGTTGGCACTGTATGTTCCTGCCTTGGACCTGCTGTAGGGAAAATATCTGAAACTAAGGAGATTAATATTCAGTTGTCTACTGCCAGTCTCTGGGGGTGTGGGACTCAGCTGAATAAAAGACACTCAGACAAAGCTCTATTCAGCAACAGTGCTCGATCCATGACATTTAAGTGGCTGTTCCTAGCCTAATAGTGCTACCCCAGATAGAGCAGTCTTTCAGAGTCTAAGATTTGCTCTTTTTACCTGATTAGCAATTCTTAAAGATGGGGCAACCCGCCTTCTGACTCTGGGGCTGTGGTCACAGCAGACATTGAAACAAAGGACGTCAGTTCAGACAGGGAAGGCTTTTGTCTGCATGAATCTGAAATAAGATGCTGCTGAAAGTCCTGAATTTCTAGTACGATATTCTATTTTAATCACTGATGCGACACTCCCATAGGTGAATCTTCTAGTTTTATTGTATGTGTCTACAAGTCTGTTGCAAATCTTAACCCGGTTCTTAGCTACTTATGTGAACACAAATACCCCTGTGATTTTAGTTCATTTTCTCTTCAGTTTGTGGTCACTCTGGGATGACCTTCACTTTGGAAGCCTACTGATGAGGAGGCCCTGTGCACAATTCTTTATATTTGATTTGAAGAAATGCAAAATGGCTCAAGTAAATTAAAAGCAATTTGATTTTTATGGGAAAAGCTTCCATGAATTTTTTTCACTTCTCTGGCATATTTAAATCGATATAAACTTTAAACTGCAAGTCATTGTGGTTGTAAATACAGGAGATAGCATAGAATTCATATAATATCTGCATGCTATTTTTGTTATAAAATACTAAAATACTTATTTGTTTTTCAAAAATTTACTTATTTATTTGGAAGAGTTACACAGAGAGAGGAGAGAGAGAGAGGTCTTCCATCTGCTGGTTCACTCCCTAAATAGCAGTAATGGCTGGAGCTGTGCCGACTGAAGCCAGGAGTCAGGAGCTTCCTCTGGGTCTCCCATGCAGGTGCAGGGGCCCAAGGACTTTGGCTGTTGTCCACTGCTTTCCCAGGCCTTAGCAGAGAGCTGAATCAGAAGTAGAGCACCCAGGACTTGAGCCAGTGTCCTTATGGGATGCCAGCACTGCAGGCAGCAGCTTTACCCACTGTGCCACAGTGCTGGCCCCAAAAATACTGATATTTTTAAAATATAAAGAGCCTGACTTTGAAATTTTTGAATCAAAGGAAGTACAGTTTTACCCATGGATATTGATATTTTTGGCATATTTTATCTGCTACTCAGGGAATTTTGAATTTTTTTTTACAAACAAAAGAAATTCTTGGACTTCCTCAAATTTCTTACAATTGTTGATATTTAAAAAGTGAAAGATAAAGGTGAGTATAAATTAAGATGGAGAAATAAGCACATTACTAGCTCCCTTCTTAATCTAACTGACCATAAATTGTATAAGTATCCCAGTAGCCTCACCGAGAAGGTCTGGACAGTAAAGTTCTCTCCTTCCTGCTGCAGTGGGTTCTGTTCTGGGCCTTCAGTCATGAAACACCCAGGAGTGAAGACAGAAAAGCAGCACACAAAAATGCATCACCAAGGACTTGATAAACACCAGCAACATGAAAGAGAACAAAAGCAGGAGAGAGAGAGAGAGAGAGAGAGAGAGAGAGAGAGAGAGAGAGAGACTGAGACTCACCCTGAAGTCACAGGTTGAAAAGTAGCCTCATGGCGACAGGGAAAGAGGTTGCATTCCTGACACAAGAACAGGACATGATCAAATGCATAGAACTCTTGAAGAATATTGAAAGCATGACTGTCAAGATTGGATAGTCAATAGATGAACTCGGAATACATGCAGTTGGAGGAAAAAAACCCATAGCAATAGATTGAGCTCAAGAATTAGAGGACCCAAGATGACCTCAGATACCGGAAAAACAAAGGAAGGACCACATTCCCAGGAGACTGAGAGAAAGTTTCAGTAGAGAATGGACAGAACAGAGTCTCTCTGGGACAGCAAGGAAAGAGGGCAAAGACACTGCCAGGACTGGCCATGCCACCAGCTACCCCTGCATCTGTGTGGATGGCTGTCAGCTGGGAAGCACTGTTGCCAAAACAAGGCTACAGAAGGTTGCTGTGGTGCCCTGTCACTGTCAGCTTTAACTGAGAGAGAATTCCACATTCTCTGCCACTCACTTCAAGTCCATTCGGGGAGCTGACTGGGGTTTGAGAAACTACTTTACTCTGAAAAGTGAAGCCACATTGCCTCCCCCATGCCCTCCAAAGTGCCAGACCCAATTGACTATGTAGAGTTGAAGCTGAACTTTGTTCTGAATCAGTGAATAGCAAGCAGTTGTACTTTTACCAGAAGTGACCAGAGCCAGAGTCAAAGAGTTTCCTGGATGAAGAACAGACCCGCTGCATCCTGCAACTGGGAGTTTGGGGCATAAGACTCAGAGCCTGCACACTCACACTGTCTGATCTGGGGGATTCCCCTCAGCTTCTTGGGATAGCACCAGCAGCAGCCCATAAAAATTCTGGACTTGACCTGACAAAGTTTTCTTTTGCACCACCTAGCTCATGGTTCTGGGAGCACCAGACACAAATCCTAGCATCATCCTTGCATGCCACGCGAGAACTGGGCAGTTCCATCTGTGCCTTGTAGAACTAGGACTGTTGACATTGGTATTACAGTGTTTGGAGTAACTTATACCGATCATGGTTATTGGGAGTGCTCTATCTCACTATGCTTCAGGCAGGTGGCTACCACACACAGGGCTGTCACCCTTGGAGATATGAGTATGACACCATTGGATCTTGTAATACCTGGACTATAACAATCAGTACTGACTTCCTCAAACCCATTGGAATATACCTGATGGTGCCTAGATAAAACCTGCCTGCATTCCACTCTCCAGATCCATTACTGACAGTGAAAAATGTCTATACCTTGTAGTCACACTGCAGGACTGGAGCAGTGTTTAGTTCACATCCTCCAGTCCTGAGACAAAGGATTTTGGTGCTATAAGTCCTAGCAACAGTCAGTAATGTCCCATCCACACCCTCATTCAATATGGTCCTGGCTGTGAGTTTGTCATAAATTGCTTGATTGTGTTGAGGAGTGTTCCTTCTATACCCATTTTGCTTAGAGTTTGCATCATGAAAAAGTGTTGTATTTTATCAAATGCATTCTCTGCATCTATTGAAATAATCATATGTTTTTTCTTCTGCAGTTTGGTAATCTGGTGTATCACATTGATTGATTTGCAAATGTTGAACCATCCCTGCATATCAGGAATAAATCCCACTTGGTCTGGGTAGATGATCTTTCTGATGTGTTGTTAGATTCTATTGGCCAGAATTTTATTGAGGATTTTTGTGTCTATGTTCATCAAGGAAATTGCTCTGTAATTCTCTTTTTCTGCTGCATCTTTTTCAGGTTTAAAAATTAAGATGATGCTGGCTTTGTAGAAAAAATTTGGGACGATTCACTGTCTTTCAGTTGTTTTGAATAGTTTGAGAAGAATTGGAGTTCTTCTTGGCAGGTGTTTAACCTTGCTAAAGATAATTTTTAGGAGAAGAAAGCATTTTGCACCCTGAATTTCACTGGGACCAACCTGACTGCCTGTTAAGCCAACTGACTTATCATATTTTTACAATGCCCGGTACTGATCCTTCACATAGATCCTACAGGTTTTCATCAATTTGATTAATGTACATTTATACATATGTTTATATTTCTCATTGTCTCAAGTGGAAACATTTTCAACAAGGACATTATCCCTATCAGTAGCTAAATCTAAGGTCTTGAGCTTACTCTACAGTACCTCTCACTTCGTCCATTTGACATTTTAGGAAAAAAATTAAGACTTAGTAGAAACATATTTTGAGTTACTTTTTGTAAAAACTTAATATACAGTCATTTTTGTTTACTTATTTACTCAATCAGAAATATTTTTAGTCCCCTTATATTCCAGACCACAAATCATTCACAGACTATCCCAATATAAAAACAATAGTATTTGTTGAGAATGTTGAAAGCAACATCCTCACAGGAAGAATGTGGATGGGCCCCTGCATTGTTTTTTCAACACATATTTGTCTTTTTTCTACCCACTTGGCCATTGGTACTATTCTGTTCTGGTCTACAGTGATTTCTGTGTTACCTAATTCAATGATGATTTCTCCATTTTCATCTAGCTCAACTCTCTCCCTCAACCTAGCTAAGTCTCTCCTGACAGAGCTGACATTTCTTGAAGCACTCTTTATGTCCTTCCCTATATCATATTCTCTTGAGTGTCTGCCTGCCTAATTGGATACTTTATATTCTGTTTTGCTGCCTCTTCTTTTTCACCCAATCCATATTCAAGAAATGGTTCAGGGTTCAGACCTGGGCTTGATTTTCATCTCTCCATATGCTCTTTTCCCAGATATTTTCATTCATCCTAAGGACTTTTTGATGCCATTTTTATGCTGATAACTTTCAAATTCACTTGTCCTACTCAGACATCTCAGAACAATACTGAGATGATGACCCAGTGGGATTTATCCAAAGAATGCAACGTTGATTTTACACATGGAAATTTGGTAATATGATATATTGTGTTACTAGAATAAAAAACAACAAAATACATTATCTCACTAGATAAAGAAAAATATTTTTTTTTTCAAATTTCGACACTTGTCCATGATAAAGAGACCTACACAACTAAGAATAAAGTAAATTTTCTCAGCTTGGCCAAGGGCACCTATGGAAAGCCACTGCTAGCATCACACTTAGTTGTAGGACACAATACTTCCCATTGATGCTTTTTCTCACAAGTTCTAACCAATATTGTACAATTATTTTTTAAGGTTTATTTCTTTATCTGAAGAGCAGTGACAGAGAAAGAAGAAGAAGCAGAGAGAGCAAGAGCTCCCATCCCTGATTCACTTACCAGATGCCTGCAACAGCTTGGGCTGTGCCAGGCCAAGGCTGGGAGCCTAGAACTCCATCTTTGTCTTCCATTGGGTGGCAGGGTCTCAAGTGATTGAGCCTTTCGATATACAATAGCAAGAAGTAGTTTGGAAGCAGATGAGCAGGTACTGAAACAGGCACTCTGATAGGGGATGTGGGTGTCCCGAGTGGTGCATGTCCACAATTTTAGAAACATTTTTATCTCACCCACCAAAATCATGTGTCTTCCAACTGGCAGTCACTCTCCATTTCCTCTTAATCCCCAAACCTCATTGAGCTACTAGTGAATGGTCTTTGTGACTGACTTCTTTCATCTTGCCTAGTGTGTTAAAGGTAGCTAGATATTGTAGTCTAACAGTACTTCATTTTTATTGCCAAATAATATTTCATGTAGAATGGAACGGACAGACACCTGTGACAAAATCTATGGACATTTGGATTGTTTCCATCCGTGTATTTACTCTTAGAAATAAACCTGCTATAGATATTCGTATGCTGTTTTATATGTGGAAATAATGTTTTTATTTCTCTTGGGTATGTGCCCAGGATTACAACTGGAGGGTCATGTGTCTAACCTTCTGTGGAACAGCCAGACTGTTTTACAAAGTGACCACACCATTTCAGATTCCTTCTAACAATGTAGGAGGATTCTGGTTCCTCTTTTGTGTGTCACAATTTATATCATTTTTATTATAGCTATGCTAGTGGGTGTGATGTGGTAACACAGAATAGTTTCAATTTGCATTTCACTGATGATTAATGTTCAGCATTTATTCATGTACATGCTGTGCCATTTGTATGTTTTCTTAGGATAAATGCCTATTTAGATTCTTTGCCAATTTGTGTGTTATTTTTCTTTTGTTGAGTTTTTGTTATTAGTCTCCTGAAAGATACATGACTTGCTTATATCTTTTTCCATTCTTTGAGTTTTCTTTCACTTTCTTAATTAGATCCTTCAAAGCACAGAATAACTTAATATAAAAGAAGTCTATCATCAGTTTATGTTGTTGATTGTATTTTTGTTGACATACACAGAAAACATTGTTCAATTTAAGGTTACAAGGATACACACCTATTTTCTTCTAAGAGTTCTACAGTTTTACTTCTTACAGTTAGGTCTTTAACTTTTCCTGCACAGTTTGAGACGGATATTCATTTGTCAACACCTTCTGTTGAGAAGATAGTTCATCCAATATTGAAATGTTTTGGCACCATTGTATTCTTAGAATTTTATCTATGAACTTTTTGAATCTGTAAAAATGAAATCCATTTTTAAAAAATCAGTTCATGGAGATAGAAGATGGTGGTATAGGGAGAGAGCTTACTGCTCTAGCTAGGGGAAGATAGTTTAAAAAAAGTAAAGAGAGTGCAGTCTCAGGGAAGATTGAGGGAGAAAACTACAGAGGAAGCCACACAAATTAGAGGGACACTGTGGACCTACATGGAGGGTGTGGATGTGCACAACTCAGGACCCCAGCAGCTGCGAGCCTCAGCACCAGCTCTGTAGAGTAAAGTGAGGCCAAACTGCAGCAACCCAAATCACTGGCGATAAAGCTGTGGGAAGAGCTTGATGCGAGTCTGGCTTGGAGCCCTGTGGGGGACAGTATACCTGCCAAACTAGAGTAGAAAAGAAAGGGGCACGTTTCTCTCTCCCTGACCACCCTGCACCAGCAACCTGTAACAAGTGGAAAGAGGGTGGGTGCCCCTTTTTATAAAAATATTTATTTTATTTGAAAGAGAGTTTCAGAGAGAGAGAGAGAGAGGTTTTCCAATGACAGGTTCACTCCCCAGATGGCCACAATAGCTAGAGCTCTGCCAAATCTGAAGCCAGGAGCCAGGAGCTTCTTCCTGGTCTTTTACATGGGTGCAGGGGTCCAAGGACTTGGGATATCTTCTGCTTTCTCAGGCCATAGCAGAGAGCTCAATAAGAAGTAGAATGGCTGGGACTTGAACCGTTGCCCATATGGGTTGCCAGCACTGTAGGTAGCAACTGTGCATTAACTGCTGTGCCAGCTTGTGTCTGTACACCCAGCAACCAGCCAAGTGGAGATGCCTGATTCTGGCTGGGTTTCTTGACAGGGAGCTGGGTGCTTGTGACTATGGGAGGATTGTATGCTGGGATTTTGAAAGCATTGTGGCTGCATAGGAGGGCGCAGGGTGTGGCTGGGACTTTGGGCAGTCACTGTGGATGGCTCCACACACTCAGGCAGGGTTCCCTGATTGCTTGGTGAGGGTCATTGCTACAGGATCTTACACCAAGGAATGCACAGATCCTTTGGGTGGTTCTTATTGCAGTGCAGATGAATATTGTACCCACTGGGGCTAGTGCCCATGTTCTGGTCTCCTTTGGGTAGAGGAGGTGAGCATGAGATTGCACCAACAGAGCTCAACAAACTGCCTCTCTGATAAAAAAAAATAATGACCATGCCCAACGTGGGTGTCAGCTTGGATATTCCCTTCACCCTGGAGCACTGAACAGAGCTCTCTGGCCACATGCAGCACACAACTCAGTATTCAGTGAAAATGTGGACACTCCACTAAGCCACAGAGGAATAGTCCAAAGATAAAAGCCATCACAGGGAAAAAACAAAAGAAAACAAAAAAGAAACTGACAGGTATCTCCACAAATGCTGAATGATAAACATAACAGTTTGTGGAACAAGAATAAGGAAGACAAAATAACACTCCCAAAAGAACATAGCACTTCAGTACTCGAATGTGAAGATGAAGAGACAGAAGAAATGCTAGAAGTGGAATTAAAAAAAAAATGATCATTGGATTACTTAGAAGTAAATAGAAGCAAATCTGCAAACTATTAAAATCTGTACATGAAATGAAATAAAATTTCTTCCATGAAATTGAGATCTTAAAGAGAAATCAAAATGAAACCTTAGAAATGAAGAATTCAATAGAACAAATAAAAAATGCAGTTAAAAGCCTAATCAACAGACTGGCTGAAGCAGAAGAAAGAATATCCAAGGTAGAAGACAAATCTCTAGAGATTTTACAGTCAGACCAAAAAAAGAAAAAATTAGAAAACTAAAAAACAGTGTCAGATTTATGGGATACTATCAAATTACCCAATGTATGGGTCTTAAGAGTTCCTGAAGATGTGGAAAGAGAGAAAGAATTAGAAGATCTTTTAGGGAAATAATTACAGAAAACTTTCCCAATTTGGAGAAAGAAATGGATGTCCAGATACAAGAAGCACATAGAACTCCTAATAGACATGACCAGAAAAGATCTCACCACGACATTTTAGTCAGACTCTCCACAGTAAATCATAAAGGAAAGATTGTAAAATGTGCAAGAGAGAAACACCAGATTACTTTCAGAGGATGTCCAGTTAGACTCGTACCTGATTTCTCATCAGAAACCTTACATGCTAGGAGAGAATGGAAAGATATTTTTCAAGTCTTAAGAGAAAAAATCTGTCAACCTAGAATACTGCTGTCGCTCCCCCTCTTCGTGGAGGAACGACACAGGACCCTGCGCTGTTCTTTCGTCTGCTCGGCCCTCCCCGGGTTTGCTGCTGGTTCTTCCCGGGTTGGCTACTATCCCTTCCACCTCCGTGGAAGGGCAGTTCCCCCTGGCCACATTCCCCACTTCCGCAGGGGAGCGGCACACCGCCGGCCGGCTCTCTGGGGGGCTGCACAGGTGTTCCCCTTAGATGTTCCCTTTGCATGCCGTCTCTCTCCTTCTTTATAGTCCTCCTCCGCCAATCCTAACTCGGCTGCCCACACGCCGAGTATGCTGCTCTCCAATCAGGAGCAAGTCCTACAGTTTATTGGTTGAACTGGAGGCAGCTGTGCGGAAGCTGTTTACTTCTCTCCCAGCGCCATATTGTGGGAGAGCAGATGCATAGAATAAGTCTTAATTCCAGTAACTCAGTCCAGTCCAGGCTGCTCCCCACAGATCCCCCTTTCTTTTTATTTTTTGGCGTTGATACGCGCCTGTCTTTGGTGTCCCGCGGCACACACTCTGCTCTACTTGCTAGAGTTGCCACAGGTTCTTACAGGTCCTATCAATCAGGAAAACCGAATCCGGGTCCTCTCTTCGCCATGTTGTGAGGAGGTTTTTAGGCGCTGATGCGTGCCTGTGTTCGGTGACCTGTGGCTCACACTCTGGTCGAGCCGCTTGCTGGTGCTTACCGCCTTAATCAGGCAGACCGAATCCAAGCTTTCTCATTGCTGTATTGTGGGGGAGACTTATTAGTGTTGGTTCGTGCCTATCTTCGGTGACCTGCAGCTCATACTCTGGTCGAGCTGCTTGCTGGTGCTTACCGCCTTAATCAGGCAGACCGAATCCAAGCCTCCTAATTGTTGTATTGTGGGGAGGCCTTACTGATGTTAATTCGTGCCTGTCTTCGGTGACCTGCGGCGCATAAGCTGCTAGCCGCCCGCAGGTGCTCATCGCCTCACTTAATCAGGCAGACCGAATCCAAGCTTTCTCATTGCCATGTTGAGGGGAGGCCTTTCTATTTCTCTATTTCTCTATCTCCGGGCATTCCTATTTCTCCCATTTTACTTCTATCTTCCAGCATTCCTATTTCTCTCACTTTACTTCTAAACTTCTATTTCTCTTATCCCTGCAGCTTCCTGGCGCCTCGCCCTGCCGGCAGGCTCCGCCCCGAGGCTACTTCTCGGCGCCTCGCCGGCTCTGAGCCGCTTCAGCCCGCGCCTCTCTCATCTGCGCGGCTCGGCTTTGCGCGCACACTCCGCGGTTACTCACTAGCCCTTTCGCGTCTGAACCACGGCCTCGCGCCAGCCCCGCGTTCCCTATGTACTTGAGCCCCGCACGCTCTGTCTGCGCGCGGCAGCCTCCGCGAGTCACACAGCGTAGCTTACGTGTCCGCCACTAGCATTCAATCTAAGTTCCCCGGGCTAGCCTGGCGAATTCAACCCAGCTTACGTCTCCGCCCCACGGTTTGGCTTCCTGTCCTTTGCTCCCCGGGCTAATCAGACGGATCCCAATCTGGCTTACGTTTCAGCTTCTGGTTTCAACTTTTCGCCCCCTATTCCCGGGCTAACTTGAGAATCCCAAAGTGGCTTTCGTTTCCGCCTTGGCCTGCCCCCCGCAGCTTCAATTTCCCTAACATTTTTCTCTACCCGGTATATTTCCCCAAGCTTTCCTCCAACAATACTCCTCCCTCATTTCTCCTGGCCTCTCCCCACAGTCCGCATCCGAGTCTGTTTGTTCTAGCTTTCACTTTCGCTTTCGACCTTAGAGATTTCTCCCAGCTTCCCCCCGTAGTCTGTATCTGAGTCTATGCCTAGGCTTTCAACAGCTCCTTCCGGCACCTTTTTCGTCCGGCTTTTCCCTAGGCTGTTTGCTAGTCTCTCTCTCCGATAATTTCCCACTTCTTCCCGGTCTTTCCCTCCTAGGTTTCCTATCCGTCCTAGGTTTCCTATCCGAGTCACGGCACCATTATGTCGCTCCCCCTCTTCATGGAGGAACGACACTAAGCCCTGCCTAGGCTTCATATCCGAGTCACGGCACCATTATGTCGCTCCCCGTCTTCGTGGAGGAACGACACAGGACCCTGCGCTGTTCTTTCGTCTGCTCGGCCCTCCCCGGGTTTGCTGCTGGTTCTTCCCGGGTTGGCTACTATCCCTTCCACCTCCGTGGAAGGGCAGTTCCCCCTGGCCACATTCCCCACTTCCGCAGGGGAGCGGCACACCGCCGGCCGGCTTTCTCGGGGGCTGCACAGGTGTTCCTTCAGCTAGATGTTCCCCTTAGATGTTCCCGGTGCATGCCGTCTCTCTCCTTCTTTATAGTCCTCCTCCGCCAATCCTAACTCGGCTGCCCACACGCCGAGTACGCTGCTCTCCAATCAGGAGCAAGTCCTACAGTTTATTGGTTGAACTGGAGGCAGCTGTGCGGAAGCTGTTTACTTCTCTCCCAGCGCCATATTGTGGGAGAGCAGATGCATAGAATAAGTCTTAATTCCAGTAACTCAGTCCAGTCCGGGCTGCTCCCCACAACTGCAAAGCTCTCATTTGTGAATGAAAGTGAAATAATAACCTTCCATAATAAACAAATTGAATTTGTCACCACTTGTCCAGCCTTATAGAAGATGCTTAAGGATGTGCTACACACAGAAACACAGAAACATATTCATCACTGTGAAAGAAGGTGAAGGCAGATAATCTCTCAGTAAAAATACAAAGGAAATCCAAAGTAAACAGTAAGAATATATATGAATCAATTGAAGGGCAAAGTTGTTACTTATCAGTAGTCACCTGGAATATAAATGGCTCAACTCTCCAGTTAAAAATTACAAACCATCTGAATGGATAAAAAAAAAAAGGCATATCTACTTGCTGCTTGCAAGAAACACATCTCACCAACAAAGATACCTGCAGACTGAAAGTGAGAGGATGGAAAAAGATACTCGATGCTAACAGAGACCAAAAAAGAGCTGATGTAGCCATCCTATTATCAGATAAAATAGACTTAACATGAAAACTATTAAAAGAGACAAGAGCACAATGTAATGATTAAGGAATCAATTCAACAGGGAGATATGACTATAATAAACATATATGCACCTAATTACAAGGCACCTGCCAGTTTAAAAGGAATGTTAGTGTATTTAAAAGGAAACGTACACTCCAATACAGTAGTAATGGGGGACTAAAAGATCCCACTTTCAGCAGTGGACAGAACAACATGGACATTACAATGAACAGAACAGAACAAGTAGCAATGGACAGAAAATCAGCAAAGAAACAGCAGAGTTAATCAACACCCTAGACCAAATGGACTTACCAGAAGAGGTAGAATACACATTCTTCTCACCAGTGCATTGAACTTTCACTAGAAGAGACCACATGCTAGGCCCTAAAACAAGTGTCAGCAAATTAAAAAAAAATAAATTATACCCTGCATCTTCTCCGACCACAATGGAATGAAGTTGGAAATAAACAACTCAGGAAGATATTGGAAAGGCACGAAATAAATGAGCTATCAATGATTCCCAGGGACATAAAAAACAACAGCAAACCAAAATTTAATAGGAGAAAAGAAGTAATTAGAGAAGAATTAAGTAAAATTGAAACAACAAAAAACTAGTATAAAAGATCAGCAAAATGAAGAGCTGTTTTTTTTTTTTTTAAACTAAACAAAATTGACACACCATTGGCTCAACTAACCAAAAAAAAGGAGGGAGAATACCCAAATCAATAAAATTATAGATATAAAAGTAAATGTAACAACAAGCACCACAGAAATAAAAAGAATCATCAGAAGTTATTAGAGCTGTATAGCAACAAACTGGGAAGGCTGGAATAAGTAGATTCCTGGACACATACAACCTACATAAACTGAGCCATGAAGACAGAAAACCTAAAGAGACCAATAACCAAGATAGAAATTCAATCAGTAATAAGACCCTCCCCACAAAGAAAAACTGAGGGCCGGATGGCTACATTACTGAAATCTACCAGACATTTAAAGAAGAACTAAATATAATTCTTCTCAAATTATTCAAAACAACTGAAAGTGAGGGGATCCTCCCAAACTCTTCCTGTGTAAACAGCATCACCTTAATTCATAAACCTCACAGAGATGCAACAGAGAAAGAGAATAGACCAGTTTCCCTGATGAACATAAACACAAAAATTCTCAAAAAAATGCTAGCCAATCGAATCCAACAACACATCAGAAAGATCTTCCACCCAGAGCAAGTGGGATTTATCCCTGGTATGAAGGGATGGTTCAACATTCACAAATTTGATGAACAAATCCATATGATTATTTCAACAGATGCAGAGAAATCATTTGATAAAATACAACACCCTTGCATGATGAAAACTCTAAGCAAATTGTGTATAGAAGAACATTCCTCAATACAATGAAGGCAATTATGACAAACTTATGGCCAGCATCCTATTGAATGGTGAAAAGTTGGAAGCATTTCCACTTTGATCTGGAATTAGACAAGGATGCCCACTCTTACCATTGCTATTCAATATAGTTCTGGAAGTTTTAGAGCTATTAGACAAGAAAAAGAAATCAAAGTGATACAAATTGGGAAGAAGAAAGTCAAATTATCCCTATTTGCAGATGGCATGATTCTATATATAGGGGATTCAAAAGACTTCATTAAGAGACTATTGGAACTCATAGAAGAGTTTGGTGAAGTGGTAGAATATAAAATCAACACACAAAAGTTCAACAGACTTTGTATACACAGACAATCCAATGGTTGAGAAAGAACTAACATCGATACCATTCACATAGCTACAAAAAACACAAATACCTTGGAATAAAATTAACCAAGGATGTCAAATATCTCTGTGATGAGCATTACAAAATGTAAAAGATATAGAAGAACATAAAAAAGTGGGAAATGTCTTCCATGTTCTTGCATTGGGAGAATCAAATATCACCAAAAGGTCCTTACTACTGAAAAAAATCTATAGATTCAATGCAATACCAATCAAAATATTAAGGACATTCTTCTAAGATGTAGAAAAAGTGATGCTGAAATTCACATGGAAACACAGGAGACCCCGAATAGCTAAAGCAATCTTACACAATAAAAACTAAGCCATAGGTATCATAATACCAGATTTGAAGATATTCTATGGGGCAGTTATATTCAAAACTGCCTGGTACTGGTAAAAAAATGGATGATCAATGGAACAGAATAGAAACACCAGAAATCAGTCCATGCATCTACAACTAACTTATCTTTGACAAAGTAGCTAACATCACTATCTGGAGAAATGACGTCTCTTCAGCAAATGGTGCTGGAAAAACTGGATCTCCACATGCAGAAGTATGAAGCAAGACCCCTACCTTACATCTGACACAAAAATCCAGTCAAAATGGATTAAAGACATAAATCTATGACACAATACCATAAAATTACTTGAGAAGATTGGGGAAACCTGCAAGACATGGGCATAGACAAAACATTCTTTGGAAAGACCCTCAAAGCACAGGCAATCAAACCCCAAATTGACAAATGGTATTACAACAATTTGTGAAGTTTCTGCACTGCAAAGTAAACACTCAGAAAAGTGAAACAGGAACTGACAGAATGGAGGATATTAGTTGCAAACTATACAGTTGATAAAGGATTAATAACCAGTATATATAAGGAGATCAAGAAACTCAACAACAACAAAACAAACAACCCAGTTACAAAATGGGCAAAGTACTTAAACAGGCATTTTTGAAAAGAGGAAATGCAAATGGCCAACCAACACATGAAAAAATGTTCATGATCACTAGCCATCACAGAAATGCAAATCCAAACCACAATCAGGTTTCACCTCACTCCCATTAGAATGGCTTTCATACAGAAATCAGAAAACAAATGCTGGCAAGGATGTGAGAAAAAAGGTAGCCTAATCCACTGTTGATGGGAATGTAAATTGCTACAGCCACTGTGGAAGACAGTATGGAGATACCTCAGAAATCTGAATGTAGACCTGCCATATGACCCAGGTATCCCACTCCTGAGAATTTACCCAAGGGAAATTAAATCATATGAAAGAGTTATTTTTTAAAGATTTATTTATTTGAAAGTCAGAGTTACACTGAGAAGGAGAGGCAGAGAGAGAGAGAGAGGTCTTTCATCCACTGGCTCACTCCCCAATTGGCTCCAACAGCCAGAGCTGTGCCAATCTGAAGCCAGGACCTGGGAGCTTCTTCTGGGTCTTCCACGAGGGTATAAAGGCCCAAGGACTTGGGCCATAGCAGAGATATGGATTGGAAGTGGAGTAGCTGGGACTTGAACTGGTGCCCATATGGAATGCCAGCACTGCAGGTGGCAGCTTCACACTACGCCACAGCACCAGCCCCTGAAAGAGTTATTTATATCCCCATGTTTATTGCAGTTCAGTTCACAATAGCTAAGATGTGGAATCAACCCAAATGCCCATCAAATGAAGACTGAATAAAGAAATTATGGGGATATGGACACAATGGAATACTACACAGTAGAAAAAATGAAATTGTTTTGTTTGCAACAAAATGGATGAAACTGGAAAACACCATGCTTAGTGAAATAAGCCAGTCCCCAAAAGACAAATACCATATGTTCTCCCTGACCTGTGATAACTTAATAGAGCACCCAAAAGACCATCCATAGAAATTGAGAGTTTGAGAAGCAATGACTTTGAGCAGCCCTTGTCTCAACTGATGAGGAACAGTGTTTTCTTTCTTTCATATTATTTGCTGAACTCTTTATTTAACATAGAGTAAATCCTGTGTGTATAAAGCTAATTGAAAACAGATCATAGAATAAAGTAAGAATCAAATAGGAGAGGGAGGAGGAAGAGTGGTGAGAGGGCAGGTACAGTGGTAAGAATCACCATGTTCTTAATGTTGCAATTTTTTTGTGTGTTTACCTTTTTTTTAACTTTTATTTAATGAATATAAATTTCCAAAGTACGACTTATGGATTACAATGGCTTCCCCCCCATACCGTCCCTCCCACCCACAAACCTCCCCTTTCCCACTCCCTCTCCCCTTCCATTCACATCAAGATTCATTTTCGATTATCTTAATATACAGAAGATCAGCTTAGTATACATTAAGTAAGGATTTCAACAGTTTGCTCCCACACAGAAACATAAAGTGAAAAATAATAGATGATTTTTTTTAAATGATGATGAAATCAGATCAGACCTATTGTCATATTTAATCCCAGTGAGAGTCAAGTTGGGAATTGATAATTTCTTTTTTTTTTTTTTTTACAGAAGATCAGTTTAGTATGCATTAAGTAAAGATTTCAACACTTTGCACCCCCATAGAAACACAAAGTGAAATATACTGTTTGAGTACTCGTTATAGCATTAAATCTCAATGCACAGCACATTAAGGACAGAGATCCTACATGAGGAGTAAGTGCACAGTGACTCCTGTTGTTGACTTTACCAATTGACACTCCTGTCTATGGCATCAGTAATCTCCCTATGCTCCAGTCATGAGTTTCCAAGGCTATGGAAGCCCTCTGAATTCTCTGACTCTTATCTTGTTTAGACAAGGTCATAGTCAAAGTGGAGGTTCTCTCCTCCCTTCAGAGAAAGGCACCTCCCTCTTTGAAGACCTGTTCTTTCCACTGGGATCTCACTCACAGAGATCTTTTTGCCAGAGTGTCTTGGCTTTCCATGCCTGAAATACTCTCATGGGCTTTTCAGCCAGATCCGAGTGCCTTTAGGGCTGATTCTGAGGCCAGAGTGCTATTTAGGACATCTGCCATTCTATGAGTCTGCTGAGTATCTCACTTCCCATGTTGGATCGCTCTCCCCTTTATTTATTCTATCGGTTAGTGTTAGCAGGTACTAGACTTGTTTATGTGCTCCCTTTGACTCTTAGTCCTTTCATTATGATCAATTGTGAACTGAAATTGATCACTTGGAATAGTGAGATGGCATTGGCACATGCCACCTTGATGGGATTGAATTGGAATCCCCTGGTATGTTTCTAACTCTACCATTTGGGGCAAGTCAGCTTGAGCATGTCCCAAATTATACATCTCTTCCCTCTCTTATTCCCACTCTTTTGTTTAACAGGGATCACATTTCAGTTAATTTTCAACACTTAAGAATAACTGTGTATTAATTACAGAATTAAACCAGTCATATTAAGTAGAACACTGAAAAAAACTACTAAGAGGGATAATGTATTAAGTTGTTCATTAACAGTCAGGGCTATGCTGATCAAGTCACCGTTTCCCATAGTGTCCATTTCACTTCAACAGGTTACCTTTTTGGTGTTCAGTCAGTTGTCACCGATCAGGGAGAACATATGGTGTTTGTCCCTTTGGGACTGGCTTATTTCACTCAGCGTGATGTGTTCCAGATTCCTCCATTTTGTTGCAAATGACTGGATTTCATTGTTTCTTACTGTGGTATAATATTCTAAAGAGTACATATCCCATAATTTCTTTATCCAGTCTACCGTTGATGGGCATTTAGGTTGGTTCCAGGTCTTAGCTATTGTGAATTGTGCTGCAATAAACATTAGGGTGCAGACCGCTTTTTTGTTTGCCAATTTAAATTCCTTTGGGTAAATTCCAAGGAGTGGGATGGCTGGGTCGAATGGTAGGGTTATCTTCAGGTTTCTGAGGAATCTCCAGACTGACTTCCATAGTGGCTTGACCAGTTTGCATTCCCACCAACAGTGGGTTAGTGTCCCTTTTTCCCCACATCCTCGCCAGCATCTGTTGTTGGTAGATTTCTGTATGTGAGCCATTCTAACCGGGGTGAGGTGAAACCTCATTGTGCTTTTGATTTGCATTTCCCTGATTGCTAATGACCTTGAACATTTTTTCATGTCTCTGTTGGCCATTTGGATTTCCTCTTTTGAAAAATGTCTATTGAGGTCCTTTGCCCATCTCTTAAGTGGGTTGTTGGTTTTGTTTTTGTGGAGTTTCTTGATCTCTTCGTAGATTCTTGTTATTAACCCTTTATCTGTTGCATAGTTTGCAAATATTTTTTCCCATTCTGTGGGTTGTCTCTTCACTCTCCTGTTTCTTTTGCAGTACAGAAACTTCTCAATTTGATGCAATCCCAATAGTTGATTTTGGCTTTGACTGCCTGTGCCTCCCGGGTCTTTTCCAGAAATTCTTTGCCTGTGCCAATATCTTGAAGGGTTTCTCCAATGTTCTCTAGTAACTTGATGGTGTCAGGTCATAGATTTAGGTCTTTAATCCACGTTGAGTGGATTTTTGTGTAAGGTGTAAGGTAGGGGTCTTGCTTCATGCTTCTGCACGTGGAAATCCAGTTTTCCCAGCACCATTTATTGAATAGACTGTGCTTGCTCCAGGAATTAGTTTTAGATCCTTGATCAAATATAAGTTGGCTGTAGATGTTTGGGTTGATTTCTGGTGTTTCAATTCTGTTCCATTGGTCTATCCATCTGTTTCTGTACCAGTACCATGCTGTTTTGATTACAACTGCCCTGTAGTATGTCCTGAAATCTGGTATTGTGATGCCTCCGGCTTTGTTTTTGTTATATAAGATTGCTTTAGCTATTCGAGGTCGCTTGTGCCTCCATATAAATTTCAGCACCATTTTTTCCAGATCTGAGAAGAAGGTCTTCGGTATCTTGATTGGTATTGCATTGAATCTATAAATTGCTTTTGGGAGAATGGACATTTTGATGATATTGATTCTTCCAATCCATGAGCATGGAAGATTTTTCCATTTCTTGGTATCCTCTTCTATTTCTTTCTTTAAGGTTTTGTAATTTTCATCGTAGAGATCTTTAACGTCCTTGGTTAAGTTTATTCCAAGGTATTTGATTGTTTTTGTAGCTATTGTGAATGGGATTGATCTTAGAAGTTCTTCCTCAGCCATGGCATTGTCTGTGTATACAAAGGCTGTTGATTTTTGTGCATTGATTTTATACCCTGCTACTTTGCCAAACTCTTCTATGAGTTCCAATAGTCTCTTAGTAGAGTTCTTTGGGTCCCCTAAAGAATCATGTCATCTGCAAAGAGGGATAGTTTGAGTTCTTCCTTCCCAATTTGTATCCCTTTAATTTCTTTTTCTTGCCTAATAGCTCTGGCTAGAACCTCCAGAACTATATTGAATAGCAGTGGTGAGAGTTGACATCCCTGATTTTTTAAAGATTTATTTACTTATTTGAAAGTGTTACAGAGAGAAGGAGAGGTAGAGAGGTAGAGAGGTAGAGAGAGAGAGAGAGAGAGGTCTTCCATCTGCTGGTTAATTCCCCAATTGGCCTCAATGGCCAGAGCAGCGCCAATCAGGAGCCAGAAGCTTCCTCTGGGTATCCCATGTGGGTGCAGGGGCCCAAAGACTTGGCCATACTCTTCTGCTTTCCCAGGCCACAGCAGAGAGCTGGATCAATAGTGGAGCAACCAGGTCTCAAATCAGTGCTCCTATGGGATGCCGGCACTACAGACAGCAGCTTTACCCACTATACCACAGCACTGGCCCCATAAAGTTGTAATTATGAAATGTATGAAGTTTGTATTCCTTAAATAAAATGTTTCTGGAAGAAAAATTGATTCACAAAAATGAAGCTTTATTTCTCTCCTGTCACCTCTACCCCATCGCTATTAATGTCTATCCTTATGCTAAGTACTGATTGCCCATACTGCAGTGTTTTAATTGGGAAACATGAGTTATTTCATCTTGTATTTTTAAAGCTTGTTTTGACTATTATGGAATCCTTGAATTTCCATATGAACTTGAGGATCATCTTGAGAATTTTTGCAAAAATGGCAGCAGACTTTATGACAGGTATTATTGAACCTGTAGATTGATTGGAGGACTGTTGTAATCTTGACAATATTTAGTGTTCTCATCCATGATCAGAAGATATTGTCTCATTTCTTTAGGTCTCTTTCATCTCTTTCAACAATGTTTTATAGTTTTCAGAATATATTTTACATTTGTTAAATTTATTTGATTATTTTACTCTTTTTAAGGTATTATAAATTTTGTATTTTTCATGATTAGGATATGGATATACCATTTATTTGGAATATTGATGTTGATGAACCTCTGCACTCATTCTAACAGTGGTTTTAGTAGTACTTTAAGTGTGAAAGATGATGTGTTATACAAATATACAAATAGGTTTTACTCTGTCCTTTCCAACCTGGGGCTTTGTATTTCTGTCTTCTTTTAAATGCCCTGGTCAGAACTTCCTCCAGTGCATAGCCAGTTATAACTGGTGAGGGTGAATGTCCTTTCTTTGCTCCTGATGTTAGTGGGACACATTCTGTCTTTCACAGTTAAATGTAACACTAGATGTGAGCTTTCCATCAATGCCTTTACCAAGCTGAGAACATTTTCTTTACTGCTAGTGGTGGAAGGCTTTTTAATCATGAAAGGGTAGTGATTTTGTCATCTGTTTTATTTTTCTTTGGTTATTGATATATTGTCTTACCCTTTAGTAACATAACAGATTTTCTTTTAAAAATTATTTATTTTGAAAGAGTTACAGAAAGAGAAGGGAAGACAGATAGAGATCTCCCATTTGCTGGTTCACCTTCCAAATGGCCATAGTGGACAGGACTGGACAAGACAGAAGCCCGGTGCCAGGAACTTTCTGGGTCTCTTTTGTAGGTTGCAAGGGCCCAAGCACCTGAGCCATCTTCAGTTGCTTTCCCAAGGCATTAGCAGGGGCTGGATCAGAAGTGGGGCAGCTATATACAGGAGCCAAGATGGCGGAATAGTGAGGGCGCGCACCGATAGTCCGGGAAAATTTAGTTTAATAAAAGGGGAGTTACGGTAGCCGCAGAAAATAGAACCAAACAAAAATTGCAGGGGAAACCCTTCTGAATGGAGCAGGCGTGAATCGGAGGACCTACTGGGAGAACAAGGTCGCCCACCGCGCGGAAGCCAAGTCGCGGGACCCAGCCGCAGAAGCCCCAGGGTCTGCGCGACAGTGCTCCAAGGAGAGTGCACGCCACACAGAAAACAGCGGGGAGACTTGAGACGCTCAGGGCTCCGAGTCCACACATCGGCGCTGGAAGGGGAGGTGAGCTCAATAACCCGAGACATTGGTGGGGAAACGGGGGTCAGAATCTAGAGGGGGGCCGGAAAGTGCAGCAAACTCACTACCGGAAAGAAGGGAAAAAAAAAGCTTCGGGTTTCTCTTCCCCCTAACCTTGCAAAGGTTACAAGGCTGCAAGACTTGAAGAATTCCCAAGAGACAAAGAGCAGGCCTCCTCTTTGGATTTACATATCAGTGGGGGAGAGTTAAGGAACTGAGTCACTACAATTCAGTAGCCTAGGCAACCCAGTGGGAGTCCAGAGGAGCCAAAGACTGGAAGCTAAATACCATCAATTCTGCACATCCCTGCCCTGCAGTGTTACTTACCCCCTGAATAAATAAAATAAATAAATAAATAAAAAGAGAGAGATTTACCATGCATAACCTGAGGGTGTCACCTTTGCACACCCTTAACCAGGAAGAACCAGGCAGAGCTCTCAGGCCGCACCCATCTCAAGCCTCCAAGGCTCCTCCAACAGCAGGCAGTCCACTTAACAAGGACACAGTATAAAAAAAAAAAAAAAGAAAAAAAAAGCGCACAGTGACGCAAGAAGAATTAACTATGCCGAGTAACAAACACAGAAATAGAGGGAGCAAGATCAACGATGACACTATGATGCCTCCAAATAAGCAAAACACCCCAAGCCAAGAGTATGAAGATGATGAGATAGAAGAAATGCAAGATACGGATTTCAAAAAATTTATGATAAGAACATTTAGAAGTTTTCAAAAGCAAATCCTTGAACTACAGAAATCCTTAATGGACAAGATTGAAAATCTTTCTCGTGAAAATGAAATTTTAAGGAAGAGTCAAAATGAAACTCAGAAACTAGTAGAACAGGAAAGTGTAATAGTCAAGAGAAATCAAAATGAAATGAAGAGCTCAATAGATCAAATGACAAACACATTAGAAAGCCTTAAAAACAGAATGGGTGAAGCAGAAGAGAGAATATCGGACTTAGAAGATAGAGCACAGGAAAACATACAGTCAAACCAAAGAAAAGAAGAGGAAATTAGAAACCTGAAAAATATTGTTGGGAATCTACAGGATACTATTAAAAAAACCAACATTCGAGTTCTAGGAGTTCCTGAAGGCATGGAGAGAGAGAAAGGATTGGAAGGCCTTTTTAGTGAGATACTAGCAGAGAACTTTCCAGGTTTGGAGAAGGACAGAGATATCCTAGTACAGGAAGCTCATAGAACCCCCAATAAACATGACCAAAAGAGATCCTCACCACGACACGTGGTAATTAAACTTACCACAGTGAAACATAAAGAAAAGATCCTAAAATGTGCAAGAGAGAAACGTCAGATTACTCTCAGAGGATCTCCAATCAGACTCACAGCTGACTTCTCATCAGAAACCCTACAAGCTAGGAGGGAATGGCGAGACATAGCACAGGTGCTAAGAGAGAAAAATTGCCAGCCCAGAATATTATATCCTGCCAAGCTCTCATTTGTGAATGAAGGTGAAATAAAGACCTTTCATAGCAAACAGAAATTGAAAGACTTTGTGGCCACTCGTCCGGCCCTGCAAAAGATACTTAAAGATGTGCTACACTCAGAAACACAGAAACACGGCCATCAATATGAAAGAAGGGAAAGGAAGAACACCTACCAGTAAAAGAGCATGGGAAGCTCAAAGCATATACTAGAAAATATTTCCGGGAAAATGGCAGGGCAAAGTCACTACGTATCAATTGTCACATTGAACATTAATGGTCTGAATTCTTCAGTTAAAAGACACCGTTTAGCTGACTGGCTCACAGAACACAACCCAACTATTTGTTGCCTACAAGAAACACATCTCTCTAACAAAGAGGCATGCAGACTGAAAGTGAAAGGTTGGAAAAAGATATTCCATGCCAACAGAAACCAAAAAAAAGCAGGTGTAGCCATATTAATATCAGACAAAATAAACTTTAATACAAAAACTGTTAAGAGAGACAAAGAGGGACACTATATAATGATTAAGGGTTCAATTCAACAGGAAGATGTAACTATTATAAATGTATATGCACCTAATTACAGGGCACCGGTCTATTTAAAAGATATGTTAAGGGACTTAAAGGGAGATTTAGATTCCAATACAATAGTACTGGGGGACTTCAATACTCCACTCTCAGAAAGAGACAGATCATCCGGACAGAAGATCAACAAGGATACAGCAGATTTAATTGACACTATTGCCCAAATGGATCTAACAGATATCTACAGAACTTTCAACCCTACATCTACAGACTTCACATTCTTCTCAGCAGCGCATGGAACCTTCTCTAGGATTGATCACATACTAGGCCATAAAGCAAGTCTCAGCAAATTTAAAAGAATTAGAATCATACCATGCAGCTTCTCAGACCACAGCGGGATGAAGCTGGAAATTAGCAACTCAGGAAACCCCAGAAAGTATGCAAACACATGGAGACTGAACAACATGCTCCTGAATGAACACTGGGTCATTCAAGAAATCAAAAGAGAAATCAAAAACTTTCTGGAAGTAAATGAAGACAACAACACAACATATCAAAACTTATGGGATACAGCAAAAGCAGTATTGAGAGGCAAATTTATAGCAATAGGTGCCTATATCAAGAAATTGGAAAGGTACCAAATAAATGAGCTTTCAGCGCACCTCAAGGACCTAGAAAAACTGCAGCAAACCAAACCCAAATCTAGTAGGAGAAGAGAAATAATTAAAACCAGAGAAGAAATTAACAGGATTGAATCCAAAAAAACATTACAAAAAATCAGCCAAGCAAGAAGCTGGTTTTTTGAAAAAATAAACAAAATTGACACCCCATTGGCCCAACTAACTAAAAAAAGAAGAGAAAAGACCCAAATCAATAAAATCAGAGATGAAAAAGGAAACGTAACAACAGACACCACAGAAATAAAAAGAATCATCAGAAATTACTACAAGGACCTGTATGCCAGCAAACAGGAAAATCTATCAGAAATGGATAGATTCCTGGACACATGCAATCTACCAAAATTGAACCATGAAGACATCGAAAACCTAAATAGACCCATAACTGAAACAGAAATTGAAACAGTAATAAAGGCCCTCCCAACAAAGAAAAGCCCAGGACCAGATGGATTCACTGCTGAATTCTACCAGACATTTAAAGAAGAACTAATCCCATTTCTTCTCAAACTATTCAGAACAATCGAAGAAGAGGGAATCCTCCCAAATTCTTTCTATGAAGCCAGCATCACCTTAATCCCTAAGCCAGAGAAAGATGCAGCACTGAAAGAAAATTACAGACCAATATACCTGATGAACATAGATGCAAAAATCCTCAATAAAATTCTGGCCAATAGAATACAACAACACATCAGGAAAATCATCCACCCAGACCAAGTGGGATTCATCCCTGGTATGCAGGGATGGTTCAACATTCGCAAATCAATCAATGTGATTCACCACATTAACAGACTGCAGAAGAAAAACCATATGATTATCTCAATTGATGCAGAGAAAGCATTTGATAAAATTCAACACCCTTTCATGATGAAAACTCTAAGCAAATTGGGTATAGAAGGAACATTCCTCAATATAATCAAAGCAATTTATAAAAAACCCACAGCCAGCATCCTATTGAATGGGGAAAAGTTGGAAGCATTTCCACTGAAATCTGGCACCAGGCAGGGATGCCCACTCTCACCACTGCTATTTAACATAGTTCTGGAAGTTTTAGCCAGAGCCATCAGACAAGAAAAAGAAATCAAAGGAATACAAATCAAGAAGGAAGAAGTCAAACTATCCCTCTTTGCAGACGATATGATTCTGTACTTAGAGGATCCAAAGAACTCTACTAAGAGACTATTGGAACTCATAGAGGAGTTTGGCAAAGTGGCAGGATATAAAATCAATGCACAAAAATCAACAGCCTTTGTATACACAGACAATGCCATGGCTGAGGAAGAACTTCTAAGATCAATCCCATTCACAATAGCTACAAAAACAATCAAATACCTTGGAATAAACTTAACCAAGGACGTTAAAGATCTCTACGATGAAAATTACAAAACCTTAAAGAAAGAAATAGAAGAGGATACCAAAAAATGGAAAAATCTTCCATGCTCATGGATTGGAAGAATCAACATCATCAAAATGTCCATTCTCCCAAAAGCAATTTATAGATTCAATGCAATCCCAATCAAGATACCAAAGACATTCTTCGCAGATCTAGAAAAAATGATGCTGAAATTCATATGGAGGCACAAGAGACCTCGAATAGCTAAAGCAATCTTGTACAACAAAAACAAAGCCGGAGGCATCACAATACCAGATTTCAGGACATACTACAGGGCAGTTGTAATCAAAACAGCATGGTACTGGTACAGAAACAGATGGATAGACCAATGGAACAGAATTGAAACACCAGAAATCAACCCAAACATCTACAGCCAACTTATATTTGATCAAGGATCTAAAACTAATTCCTGGAGCAAGGACAGTCTATTCAATAAATGGTGCTGGGAAAACTGGATTTCCACGTGCAGAAGCATGAAGCAAGACCCCTACCTTACACCTTACACAAAAATCCACTCAACGTGGATTAAAGACCTAAATCTACGTCCTGACACCATTAAGTTATTAGAGAACATTGGAGAAACCCATCAAGATATTGGCACAGGCAAAGAATTTCTGGAAAAGACCCGGGAGGCACAGGCAGTCAAAGCCAAAATCAACTATTGGGATTGCATCAAATTGAGAAGTTTCTGTACTGCAAAAGAAACAGTCAGGAGAGTGAAGAGACAACCAACAGAATGGGAAAAAATATTTGCAAACTATGCAACAGATAAAGGGTTAATAACCAGAATCTACAAAGAGATCAAGAAACTCCACAAAAACAAAACCAACAACCCACTTAAGAGATGGGCCAAGGACTTCAATAGACATTTTTCAAAAGAGGAAATCCAAATGGCCAACAGGCACATGAAAAAATGTTCAAGGTCACTAGCAATCAGGGAAATGCAAATCAAAAGCACAATGAGGTTTCACCTCACCCCGGTTAGAATGGCTCACATACAGAAATCTACCAACAACAGATGCTGGCGAGGATGTGGGGAAAAAGGGACACTAACCCACTGTTGGTGGGAATGCAAACTGGTCAAGCCACTATGGAAATCAGTCTGGAGATTCCTCAGAAACCTGAATATAACCCTACCGTTCGACCCAGCCATCCCACTCCTTGGAATTTACCCAAAGGAGTTTAAATTGATAAAGAAAAAAGCGGTCTGCACCCTAATGTTTATTGCAGCACAATTCACAATAGCCAAGACCTGGAACCAACCTAAATGCCCATCAACGGTAGACTGGATAAAGAAATTATGGGATATGTATTCTTTAGAATACTATACCGCAGTAAGAAACAACGAAATCCAGTCATTTGCAACAAAATGGAGGAATCTGGAACACATCATGCTGAGTGAAGTAAGCCAGTCCCAAAGGGACAAATACCATATGTTCTCCCTGATCGGTGACAACTGACTGAACACCAAAAAGGAAACCTCCTGAAGTGAAATGGACACTATGAGAAATGGTGACTTGATCAGCATAGCCCTGACTGCTAATGGACAACTTAATACATTATCCCTCATAGTATTTTTTTTTGTCTGTTCTACTTAATATGACTGGTTTAATTCTGTAATTATCACACAGTTATTCTTAAGTGTTGAAAATTAACTGAAATGTGATCCCTGTTAAACATAAAAGTGGGAATAAGAGAGGGAAGAGATGTATAATTTGGGGCATGCTCGGGCTGACTTGCCCCAATTGGTAGAGTTGGAAACATACTAGGGGATTCCAATTCAATCCCATCAAGGTGGCATGTGCCAATGCCATCTCACTATTCCAAGTGATCAATTTCAGTTCACAATTGATCATAATGAAAGGACTAAGAGTCAAAGGGAGCACATAAACAAGTCTAGTATCTGCTAACACTAACCGATAGAATAAATAAAGGGGAGAGCGATCCAACATGGGAAGTGAGATACTCAGCAGACTCATAGAATGGCGGATGTCCTAAATAGCACTCTGGCCTCAGAATCAGCCCTAAAGGCACTCGGATCTGGCTGAAAAGCCCATGAGAGTATTTCAGGCATGGAAAGCCAAGACACTCTGGCAAAAAGATCTCTGTGAGTGAGATCCCAGTGGAAAGAACAGGTCTTCAAAGAGGGAGGTGCCTTTCTCTGAAGGGAGGAGAGAACCTCCACTTTGACTATGACCTTGTCTAAACAAGATAAGAGTCAGAGAATTCAGAGGGCTTCCATAGCCTTGGAAACTCATGACTGGAGCATAGGGAGATTACTGATGCCATAGACAGGAGTGTCAATTGGTAAAGTCAACAACAGGAGTCACTGTGCACTTACTCCTCATGTAGGATCTCTGTCCTTAATGTGCTGTACACTGAGGCTTAATGCTATAACGAGTACTCAAACAGTATATTTCACTTCGTGTTTCTATGGGGGTGCAAAGTGTTGAAATCTTTACTTAATGTACACTAAACTGATCTTCTGTTAAAAAAAAAAAAAAAGAAACTATCAATTCCCAACTTGACTCTCACTGGGATTAAACATGACAATAGGTCTGATCTGATTTCATCATCATTTAAAAAAAATCATCTATTATTTTTCACTTTATGTTTCTGTGTGGGAACAAACTGTTGAAATCCTTACTTAAGGTATACTAAGCTGATCTTCTGTATACTAAGATAATCGAAAATGAATCTTGATGTGAATGGAAGGGGAGAGGGAGTGGGAAAGGGGAGGGTGGTGGGTGGGAGGGACGGTATGGGGGGGAAAGCCATTGTAACCCATGAGACGTACTTTGGAAATTTATATTCATTAAATAAAAGAAAAAAAAATAAAAAAAAAAAAAAGAAGTGGGGCAGCTATATACAAACCGGCACCCATGTGGGATGCCAGCATCATAGGTAGCAGTTTACCTTCTGTGCCACAACATGACCCCCAACACAACATATTTCACTGTTGAATCAACCTGGAATTCCTAGAACAAGTCCCAGGCAGTCATCATATATACTTTTTGTTTCTAGGTTTAGTTTTCTCTCATTTTGTTGATGAATTTTATATTTATAGTATAGGTAATGTTTGTTTTTATATTGCAAAGAGAGAAAAGTAAGACTTCTGGAAATTCAGCCCATTTTCTAAGCTCACTGAAAGATACAAGATTGAAGTCTGGAATTTGGCTTCATTTCAAATTCCATGGTTTTGATCACTTTAATCATCGAGGCCACATAAGTTACTCAGAGTGCAAATCCTGAATCAGGCAAATATATTGCTTAATAGCATGGCTTCATGAAGAGTTAATTCAATTGTAAGAAAAGTTACTTTCTCAACTCCTTTTTAAAAAAGGAATGTACTGGGGCTGGCACTGTGGCATAGTGGGTAAAGTTGCTGCCTACAGTGCCGGCATCCCGTATTGGTGCTGCTTTGGGTCCTGGCTGTTTCACTTCTGATGCAGCTCTCTGCTATGGCCTGGGATGGCAGTAAAGAATGGCCCAATCCTTGGGCCTCTGCACCCACATGGGCTATCCGAAAGAAGCTCCTGGCTTCTGGCTTTGGATCGGCATAGCTCTGGCCATTGAGGTCATCTGGGGAGTGAGCCAGTGGATAGAAGATATTCTCTCTCTCTCTCTCTCTCTCTCTCTCTCTCTCTCTCTAGTGAGCCAGTGGATAGAAGATATTCTCTCTCTCTCTCTCTCTCTCTCCTGCCTCTTCCTCTCTGTAACTCTGCCGTTCAACTAAAATAAATAAATCTTAAAAGAAAGAATGTTATTGAATAGAAAAAAAGCTAAAGATATCAATCAAGCTTCTTGCCTAGCTCTTCATAGGTAAAAATGGCAAAAGCAATGTAAGAAAAAAATAAAATAATTATTTTCTATTCACTAGTAGGGAATTAAGGAATTTCTATTCCTTAATTAGAGAATTATTTTGGAGTTTGTCAGGTTCCATATGAAAATTTCAAGATTTGCAAGTTAAATAGGAACAGTACTCTTTAAGACTGAATAGATTTTAAAAATCATGAAAATAAACTAGTTATGTTTATATACTTTAAGATTATTTCATTAATGACTTCTCAGATCTATTACTTTTGGGCTTACAGAAAGCACCAATATACAGCATAGTTACTGTAGGTAATAACACTATATTACATACTTGACATTTACTAGGAGTATAGATTTCTTTTTTTTAACTTTTATTTAGTAAATATAAATTTCCAAAGTACAGTTTATGGATTACAACGGCTCCCCCCCCCATAACTTCCCTCCCACTCGCACCCCTCCCATCTCCCACTCCCTCTCCCATTCCATTCACATCAAGATTCATTTTCAATTATCTTTATATACAGAAGATAGATTTAGTATATATTAAGTAAAGATTTCATCAGTTTGTACCCACACAGAAACACTAAGTGTAAAATACTGTTTTAGTACTAGTTATAGCATTACTTCACATTGAACAACACATTAAGGACAGATCCCACATGAGGAGTAAGTACACAGTGACTCCTGTTGTTGACTTAACAAATTGACACTCTTGTTTATGGCATCAGTAATCTCCCTAGGCCCTAGTCATGAGTTGCCAAGGCTATGGCAGCCTTTTGAGTTCACTGACTTCGATATTATTCAGACAGTGTCATAGTCAAAGTGGAAGTTCTCTCCTCCCTTCAGAGAGAAATACCTCCTTCTTTGATGACCCCGTTCTTTCCACTGGGATCTCACCCGCAGAGATCTTTCATTTTGGTCCTCTTTTTTTTTTTTTTTTTTTTTTTTTTTTTTTTTTGCCAGAGTGTATTGGCTTTCCATGCCCTTAAGGGCTGATTCTGAGGCCAGAGTGCTGTTTAGGACATCTGCCATTCTATGAGTCTGCTGTGTATCCCAATTCCCATGGTGGATCGTTCTCTCCCTTTTTGATTCTATCAGTTAGTATTAGCAGACACGAGTCTTGTTTATGTGATCAATTGTGAACTGAAATTGATCACTTGGACTAGTGAGATGGCATTGGTACATGCAACCTTGATGGGATTGAATTGGAATCCCCTGGCACATTTCTAACTCCACCATTAGGAGTATAGATTTCTAATATCATTCATTACCCACACACACACCAAAATGTGATGTGAGGGGATGGATATGTTAATTAGCTTGATTTTGGCCATTGTAAATCTTAAATATTCAATTTTATAATTTTTTCATTTGTGCCTAAATAAAGTTGGGAGAAAATAAATAATACCATGGTGCCGTACATCAGAATGATTTTATTATATCACATAATTTTTTTCCTTCCTTATGTGAGTGTCAAAGTAGTTTGTGGATGTGACTTTCTAGCATTACTGGTATTTGTCTTAGAATTGAACTTTCTTGTAGAACTTTTTGGGGGAATTACTTCAGTTGGCCAAGTGGGTTGTGCATTTTTTTTTTTAAGTTCCTTCAGTATCTGGCATGGTGCTTGGTGTATTAATCTGCTTAAAATTTAAACTGAATAAAAATTATAATTTCCAAACACTAGACAAATATGTCAATAATGATTAAAATAGTATTAGGCATGATGTAAATATATATTAAATTAATTGCTGAGGGACTGGTGCTGTGGTGTAGTGGGTAAAGCCAGTGCCTGCAATGCCGGCATCCCATATGGGTACTGGTTCGAGTCCTGGCTGCTCCAATTCTGACCCAGCTCTCTGCAATGGCCTGGGGAAGTAGTAGAGTATGGCCCAAGTGCTTGGGCCCCTGTACCCACATGGGAGACCCAGAAGCAGCTCCTGGCTCCTGGCTTCTGATCGGCTCAGCTCTGGCTGTTGTGGTCAGTTGGGGAGTGAATCAGAGGAAGACCCCCACCCCCGCCTCTCCTTCTCTCTGTGTGTAACTCTGACCTTCAAATAAAATAAATAAATCTTAAAAAATAAATTGCTGAATGTTATTCTCTTATGTTTCTCACTCTTTTGTTTTGATTCATGTTTGTGTGCATAGCAGAATATATAATAGGGTTCTTAATCATTTACTGAAGATTGTTATAGTTTTTATGCCTATCGACCAAGAAATAATCAGGGTGTATGTAAAAATATGTAGAATTTATACAGAATACTAGGGACAAAAAAGACTAATATTGACAATGAAATATTGTATGTACTTGTAAGGATAAAAATGGATACTATTTGAATACAGTTCAACAAATCTGAAGTGAACTGTGAAATTAGTGAATAATAGCACTCATGTTACATGTGTAGCACAGTGCCAGTACCTCCTGTGCATAGTGGCGTTAAAAGGAATGTTGCTCAAGGACACTCCAAGTGCTGGAAGTTGAACCCAATGGACGTCTCTTCCAGTGCTTACCAGTTCCCTCTGACTCACCAATGCACAGTTTCTAAGCCCAGTATTCCTTTTGGAAACGAAGATGATGTACTTTTTTTGTGAAAAAAAAAATGTAAAATTATTTCATTAGTCTGATTTTTGATGGAATTAAATTTAAATCCTGACTCAAAGTAACTTAAACATTATCCTTAAAAATAAGAAATCCAGAAGTAAAATTACTACTTTGGTTAATTCAATGTTTGAACCATACCATTGAGAAAAACCTTCTGAACTTCTGATCTTTCTTAGTTTGCATCATTAGCACCTGGTTTACCTGTCCTCATGGCTACAAGGTTGCTGTCAGGCCAGACTTTCCATCCCAACATGATGACACCTTAGGAAGAGCAAGAGCCTACTTTTCCTGTGTGTTTTAGCCAAGCAGGGCTAAATTCCATTTTAAAATGTATCTTCTTCCTCTTGGAACTGATTTGACCTAACTGGGTCAGATGCTCAAATGTAAACCTATCACTAGTAAGGGAACTGAGTTCCTCATGAGTGGCTTAAACCTAAAAGGTAAATACATACTTAGGAAAATCATGGCTCTACCCATAAGAAATCAATAAGGAAGGAATTTTGGGTAGACAACCTAAAGTGACAGTTCTCCACTTAAATGCATGTAATGTCACAGTACAAATTTATGTATCTCTTTCCTACCCCCAATAATACATACAGATGTAATATTTTTCCACTCCCTAAATGGCCGCTATGGCCGGTGCTGCACCGATCTGAAACCAGGAGCCAGGTGCTTCCTCCTGGCCTCCCAAACACTTGGGCCATCCTCCACTGCCTTCCTAGGCCACAGCAGAGAGCTGGACTGGAAGAGAAGCAACCGGGACAGACTCCGGAGCCCCAACCAGGACTAGAACTTGGGGTGCCAGTGCCCCAGGTGGAGGATTAGCCAAGTGAGCTGTGGTGCCAGCCTAAATGCATTTTCTTCTAACCTGGAATTTTATCTTTGATTAATGATTTTTCTGACCCTTGAAAATAAGGATAAGATAAGCCTTGGGGGAGAAAAATGCAAGAACTGTAACAGGCTGGAGCTTTGTATAAGAGAGACTTCACCCATGGCTTAGATCCTGTTACTGTGTGGGATAGCAATATAAAGCCCTCTTTCCTCCCCCTCCAGGGGGCACCTTTTCTGATTGCAGCAGTTGTTTCCCATATTATGCCTACATTAAAAAGGAAATTTCAGATGCAAGAATTGAGCCTGCCTTCTCCTGACAAGGTTGCAGACAACTTAGCTGCAACCATTAGGATCAGTATAAGCAGTCTCAGGGAATGGGTAAATGAGTTCAAGTGCATTGGGGCAGAAACTCTTAAAACTTGGAGACCACTGAAAGAGCTAAAATCACTGGAAGCCTGTCTTCAGGTACAACAGACCATGCAAGCGGCATGTCAGTTTCTTTTTCAGAGGGACAAGGAAATGCTTATCGTGCCAGAGTTCATAACACTGGGGCTGTTGTTGGTCTCTATTCTCTACTCAGGGTCACCCAGGATTTAGCGGATTGGCTAATTGTGAAAGTCAGTGGAGGTGACCATACAAATGATTTTCTCTTAAAACTATCTCAATATGGTGTTAATATCTCAAAGAAACTAAAATTTGATTTCTAAACTTGGAAAGAAAAAACGTATGAGTTGGCAAAAGGAGGTTACCTTGATGAACACACATATAACTTCTTCAGGACCCTCTCTGGACACATGTATCTTGTTCTGACATATGTGTCATCTACTCCAAGTTTATTCTTCTGGAAACAGCTACAAAATTTTAAAGACCTGTCCAACTACCTGTGCTTCTCATTTTGTTCCTAAAATCTCATAATCCCCTCGCTCTCTGCTCCCCTGGACCTGTGATCCTCTAATCAGGTTTTCTCCACTTCAGCACTCACCACTGTTGGCATTGGGTTCCCAGATAATTCTTCGCCACCAGTGAATCTCCTGTATGTTGTGGGATGTTTTTCAGTGTCTCTGGTCTGTTCCCACTAGTGGCAATTGACCAAAAGTAAGTACAAACGTTGACAAGGACTCCTGGAGAACAAATTACCCTTGACTAGGAAATGCACAGTCCTAGGTATCCCCTTTCCTTGTGTTTCAGGATCTACCCCTGCCCCTAACTGGTCTCCTTTGTGGGCCCCTTCATGTACTCCAAGGAGAAAAATCTCACCTGGAGAAGGGGTCAATTAGGAATTCCCTTTCTCTTTGTCACATGGGGAGCCAAATGAAAATCAAGACAAGGCAAAAACCCCTGCTAAAAATTGGAAGAACAGTGTATTTGGATTCCCAAAACAATGGACAAATATAGGGATATCAAGAGTGATTCAACAGAGAATAATCTGAGAAAGGAGAGAAAATGGAAGAAAAGATGGACTAAACCAAGAAGATCCTGGTCTTGGGTCCTAAAGATCAAACAAATTTTAACTGTTGCCTGCTCATGTTGCATGCTAAAGCACAAACACTAGGGAAAAGCAGAGGAGAGGGAGGACCAAGAGGCTGTCTCAGAAGAAAATCTGTTGCATTGTTTTGGACCCTACAAAAAAGCATTTTACAGTTGTTGCCAGAGTGAAAAAATGTGTACTAGTAGTAAGTTCTTTGTATTTTGGGGTGTAATATAAAAGAATAACAGAAGGAAAACTGCTATTTTTCATCTAATTTTAGCAAGGAGGAAACATATCCTTGTGGGAGTAAACAACTTGTAGCCTCCAGACACATAACCACTGACTCTGTTGGAAGAAGCAAACGAAGAGTTCAAGAAAACTAAAAATTAAAAAAAGAAAGATTGTAACTGTGACCGATGTTGGGCAAAGACAATTAGGCTGCCTTCTCTGATGCTGGAATCCCATGTGAGCACTGGTTTAAGTCCCAGCTGCTCCATTTCCAACAAAGCTCCCTACTAATGCACCTGGAAAGGCAGCAGAAGTTGGCCTGAATGATTGGGCCCTGCCACCCATTTGGGAGACCAATGGAATTCTTGGCTTTTACCTGGCCCAGTCCTTGCTGTTGTAGCCATTTTGAGAATGAAACAACAAATGGATGACTCTCTCTGTTTCTGTCTCTGTCTCTGTCTCTCTCTCTGGAGCTCTGCATTTAAAGTAAATAAAACTTTTTAACACATTCAGGTCAAGAATATTGCAAGTCAGTGACTGGTGCATAGCAATTGGAAAGAGTATGAGGCATCATTTTGCAAGGAAATGGTGCCCACCTTGAGGCGTGACATGTGCCCATGAGTGCCTGCTCTGGGTTAGGCTCTTGCTGGGCATGCTACATTTGCTACCTGCTCAAATACTCACAGAGTCCCCTGAGATACTATCCTCCCCATAGTGCTGATGAGGAAAGAGGTGAGGTTAAGCAGGTGACCCGGGAGGTGCAGCTACAGACAGGCAGTGCCACGATGCTCTTCATCCCAGTCTTCTGAGGCACACTGAAACACCCTGTCCATTTACAAAGTGTGTGTTGGCTACAGTGTGCCTGCACTGCTGCATGGCATAGAGTGACTCTTTACGGGGCAGGGAGTTGCATTTCTTGGCTTTTCAGTTCCAAGTGCACTGTCACATGAGTGTACAGAACATGGATGCATTCAGGGTGCACACTTGAACTAATAATCACATGCTCTCAAATACGAAGCTGTCTCTAAGGTTGAGAGACACAACACTCCCATATATAATACACACATACATGTGTATTTATTTAAGTATATATGGAATTAAATATCATCTGGTCTTTTTTCCTGGCTGTATGTTGTTTCTGAGAGTCACTTTGTTCCCATATGTATTCACTGTACAGCACTCTGCTTTTGAAATAAACCACAGTTTATGCTTCTATTGTTATTGGGAAGGGCCTAATGCAGTTCTATGAGAATTCTTATCCTCTCCTTTTCTTGTTTTTAGAAATTGTTATGTGTTTTAGGTACATGTGATTACGATCTGTTCATCTAACTATTATACAAGGATTAAATCAAGCTGATGGCCATTTACATTGCCTCATCTTTTTCAGGTGAATACATTTAATATCAACTCAATTTTCAAGTATGTAATACAATGTTATTACTTTGGAATATGAGTTTTCACAAACATAGCTTAGTCTTGTTAAACTAATTGATTTAATAGATACATAATAATTGAGTATTTATGGTGTACATTGTGATAAGTTGATGTATATACACAGTATTTAATGATCAAACTGGGGTAATTAGCATTTCCATCTCCTTAAGTGTTTAGCTTTTTTTTTTAAGATTTCTTTCTTTGTTTCAATGTCAGAGAGAGAGAGAGAGAGAGAGAGAGAGAGAGAGGCAGAGAGAGACCTAAAATCCTCTGGTTCACTCACCCAGTGTCTGCAATGGCCAGGGCTGGGCCAAGCCAGAGCCAGGAGCTTCTTCCAGGTCTGCCATGTGGGTTCAGGAGCTCAAGCACTTGGGCCGACCTCAGCTGCTTTCCCAAGTGTGTTAGCAGAGAGCTGGATCAGAAGCAAAGCAGTTGGGACTCAAACTGGTGCCCATATAGGATGCTGTTGTTGTAGGTGGTGGCTTAACCTGCTAAGCCACAACACCAGCCCCAGTGTTTTCCCTTTCTTCACATTGACAACCTTCAAGCACATAGTTCTTCATCACATATGTAGTGAAGTATTGTGAGCCATAGTGACCCTCGTGTGCTGTAGGCCATTGGAAGCAATTCCTCCTTGTAAGTGAGTTTGAAACTCATTATTCACCTCACTGCCATCCTCCTAACTTCCTGACCGCTCTCCACTCTGAAGTCAGTGTGTTTAGCTTCCATGCATGAGAAAGGACATGTGGTATTTGTCTTTCTGTGTCTGGTTTATCTCACCTAAGGTGATGTCCTCTAGTTCTACCGTGTTGCCACAAATGACAAGATCCCTTTTTTTGTAAGGCTGAGCACTGTTCTATCATGCATACGTATCACATTTCATTACACATCACCAATCCATGGACTTTGATTGATCCCCTTGCTTGGCTCTTGTGCACAGTACTGCAATCAGTGTGGGAGTACAGGTGTCTCTTCTGTTAGGAAATTGAATTGCTCGGCATGTACAAGCACAGCGTAAGGTAGAAACTGCCATGTCCCCTGGAATCTTTAAACTACACTGACATGACTATAATTCTTTAATTTTACTTGCTGTATAGCTTTTCATAATATGATTTGCCACAGATGTACATATTCATTCAACTTTTCATGTTTTGAGCTCCATATACCACCACTTTTTTTTAAGATTTTATTTATTTGAGAGTTATGGACAGTGAGAGGGAGAGACAGAGAGAAAGGTCTTCCATCTGCTGATTCACTCCCCCAGTGGCTGAAATGGCTGTAGCTGAGCCAGTCCGAAGCCAGGAGGCAGGAGCCAGGAGTTTCTGGGTCTCCCACATTGGTGCAGGGGCAAAAGCACTTGGACCATTTTTTACTGCTTTCCCAGGTCATAGCAGAGAGCTGGATCGGAAGAACAACAGCCGGGACTAGAATGGGTGCCTATATGGGATATGGGCACTGCAGGCAGAGGATTAACCTACTGTGCCACAGTTCCGGCTCCACCACTATTTCTTTTTATTTCGCCCATTTAAAATTTTTTTATTTTTATTTTTTGAAGAAAACTTTTATTTAATAAATATAAATTTTGAAAGTACAACTTTGGATTATAGCAGTTCCTCCCACCCACAAACCATCCCATTTCCTATACCCTCTCCCATCCCATTCTTCATTAAGATTCATTTTTTAATTATCTTTATATACAGAAGATCAACTTAGTATATACTGAGTAAAGATGTCAACAGATTGAACCCACACAGACACACAAAGTATAAAGTACTGTTTGAATACTAGTTCTACCGTTAATTCGCATAGTATAACACATTAAGGACAGAGATCCTACGTTGGGAGTAAGTACACAGTGACTCCCATTGTTGGCTTAACAGTTGACACTCTTATTTATGATGTAAGTAATCACCCAAGGCTCTTGTCATGAGCTGCCAGGGCCATGGAAGCCTCTTGAGTTCGCCAACTCTGATCTTATTTAGACAAGGCCATAGTCAAAGTGGAAGTTCTCTCCTCCCTTCAGAGAAAGGTACCTCCTTCTTTGATGGCCTGTTCTTTCCACTGGGATCTCACAGAAATCTTTCATTTAGGTCTCTTTTATTTTTGCCAGAGTGTCTTGGCTTTCCATGCCTATAATACTCTCAAGGGCTCTTCAGCCAGATCCAAATTCCTGAAGGTCTGATTCTGAGGCCAGAGTGCTGTTTAGGGCATTTGCCATTTTATGAGTCTGCTGTGTATCCCACTTCCCACTTTGGGTCGTTCTCTCCTTTTTTAATTCTATCAATTATTATTAGCAGACACTGGTCTTATTTATGTGATCCCTTTGACAATTAATCCTATCTTTATGACCAGTTATGAACATAAACTGATTACTTTAACTGGTAAGATGGCATTGGTACCTGCCAACTTAATGGAATTTGGAGTCCCATGGCAAGTTTCTATCTCTACCATTAGGGGTAAGTCCGAGGGAGCAGGTGCCGAACTGCACGTCTCCTCCCTCTCTTATTCCCACTCTTATTTTTTAACAGGGATAAATTTTCAGTTAAATTTAAACACCAAAGAATAATTTTCTGTTAATTAAAGAGTTCAACGAATGGTATTAAATAGAAAAAGAAAATACTTAAAAGAATAAAATAGTAAGCTGTTCCTCGAGAGGACAAGAACTAATCAAGTCATTGTTTCTCATAGTGTCCATTTCACTTCTACAGGTTTCCTTTTAGGTGCTCAGTTAGCTGTCACAGATCAAGGAGAACATATAATATTTGTCCCTTTGGTACTGGCTTATTTCACTCAGTGTGATGTTTTCCAGATTATTCTATTTTGTTGCAAATGACTGGATTTCATTTTTTTTAGCTGCTGTGTAGTATTCCATAGAGTACCTATCCCATAATTTCTTTATCCAGTCTTTGGTTGATGGGCATTTAGGTTGATTCCATGTCTTAGCTATTGTGAAGTGAGCTGCAATAAACATGGAGATGCAGAAAACTCTTTCATTTGCCAGTTTAATTTCCCTTGGGTAAATTCCGAGGACTGCGATGGCTGGGTCACTTGGTAGGACTATATCCAGAATTCTGAGGTGCCCCCAGACTGTCTTGCATAATGGTTTTACCAGTCTGCATTCCCACCAACAGTGGATTAGGGTACCTTTCCCCCCACATCCTCGCTGGCATTTGTTATTTGTTGATTTCTGTATGAAAGCTATTCAGACTGGGATGAGGTGAAACCTCACTGTGGTTTTGATTTGCATTTCCCTGACAGCTAGTGATCCTGAACATTTTTTTATGTGTCTGTTGGTCATTTAGATTTCAGCTTTTGAAAAATGTCTGTTTAAGTATTTGGCCCATCTATTAAGTGAGCTGTTTGTTTTGTTGTTGTGGAGTTTCTTGATCTCTTTGTAGATTCTGGTTATTAATCTTTTATCAGTTGCATAGTTTGCAAATATTTTCTCCCATTCTGTTCATTGCCTCTTTACTTTCCTGTTTCTTCTGCAGTACAGAAACTTCTCAATTTGATGTAATCCCAATTGTTAATTTTGGCTTTGACTTCCTGTGCCTCTGGGGTCTTTTCCAAGAAGTCTTTGCCTGATCCTATATCTTGCAGGATTTCTCCAGTGTTCTCTAATAATTTTATGGTGGTGTCAGGTCATAGATTTAGATTTTTAATCCATGTTGGGTGTATTTTTGGGTAAGGTGTAAGGTAGGGGTCTTGATTCATACTTCTGCACGTGGAAATCCAGTTTTCCCAACACCATTTTTTGAATAGACTGTCCTTGCTCCAGGAATTGGTTTTAGATCCTTGATCAAATATAAGTTGGCTGTAGATGTTTGGATTGATTTCTGGTGTTTCTTTTCTGTTCCATTGGTCCATTCATCTGTTTCTGTACCAGTGCCATGCTGTTTTGATTATAACTGCTCTGTAGTATATCCTGAAATCTGGTATTGTGATGCCTCCGGCTTTGTTTTTGTTTTTCAAGATTGCTTTAGCTGTTGGAGGTCTCCTGTGCCACCATATGAATTTCGGCATCATTTTTTCCAGATCTGAGAAGAATGTCCTTGATATTTTTGTTGGTATTGCATTGAATCTATAAATTGCTTTTGGGAGAATGGACATTTTGATGATATTGATTTTTCCAATCCATGAACATGGAAGATTTTTCCATTTCTTGGTATCCTCTTCTATTTCTTTCTTTAAAGTTTTGTAATTCTCATCATAGAGATATTTGACATTTTTGGTTAAGTTTATTCCAAGGTATTTGATTGTTTTTGTGGCTATTGTGAATGGGATTGGTCTTAGAAGTCCGGAATAGCAATGGTGCGAGAGGGCTTCCCTGTCTGGTACCATGCCAGTGGAAATGCTTCCAACTTCTCCCCATTCAACTTGATGGTGGCCGTGGATTTTTCATAAATTGCCTTGATTATGTTGAGGAATGTTCCTTCTATACTTCATTTGCTCAGAGTTTTCATCATGAAAGTGTGTTGTATTTTATCAAATACTTTTTCTGCATCTGTTGAGCTAATCATATGGTTTTTCTTCTGCAGTTTGTTAATGTGGTGTATCACATTGATTGATTTGCGAACACTGAACCATCCCTGCATACCAGGGATAAATCCCACTTGGTCTGGGTGGATGATCTTTATGATGTGTTGGTGAATTCAAATGACCAGATTCTTATTGAGGATTTTTGCATCTGTGTTCATCAGAGAAACTGGTCTGTAATTCTCTTTCTCTGCTGCATCTTTTTCAGGTTTAGGAATTAAGGTGATGCTGGCTTCAGAGAAAGAATTTGGGAGGATTCCCTCTCCTTCAATTGTTTTGAATAGTTTGAGAAGAATTGGAGTTAGTTCTTTAAACGTCTGGTAGAATTCAGCAGTGAATCCATCCAGTCCTGGGCTTTTCTTTGTTGGAAGGGCCTTTATTACTGTTTCAATTTCTGACTTGGTTTTGTGTCTGTTTATATTTTCTTTGTCTTCATAGTTCAATTTAGGTAGGTTGCATGTGTCCAGGAATCTATCCATTTCTGATAGGTTTCCCTGTTTGCTGGCATACAACTCTTCTTAGTAACTTCTGATGACTCTTTTTATTTCAGTGGTGTCTGTTGTTACATTCCCTTTTTCATCTCTAATTTTATTGATTTGGGTCTTCTCTCTCCTTTTTTTGGTTAGTTGGGCCAATGGTGTGTCAATTTTGTTTATTTTTTCAAAAAATGGCTTTTTGTTCTGCTGATCTTTTGTAATCTTTTATTTTGGATTCAGTTTTGTTAATTTCTTCTCTGATTTTAATTATTTCTCTTCTCCTACTAGTTTTAGGTTTGGTTTTCTGTAGTTTTTCTAGATCCTTGAGGTGGATTGAAAGCTCATTTATTTGGTGCCTTTTCACTTTCTTTGATATAGGCACCTATTGCTGTAATCTTTCCTCTTAACACTGCTTTTGCTGTATCCCATAAGTTTTGATATATTGTGTTGTTATCTTCATTTGCTTCCAGAAAGTTTTGATTTCTCCTTTAATTTCTTCTATGACCCACTGTTCATTCAGGAGCATGTTGTTTAGTCCCCATGTGTTTGCATATGCTCTAGGGATTCCTGAGTTGCTAATTTCCAGCTTCATTCCATTATGGTCTGAGAAGATGCATAGTATGCTTTTGATTTTTTTGAATTTGCTGAGACTTGTTTTATGGCCTAGTATGTGGTCAATCCTAGATAAAGTTCCATGCACTGCTAAGAAGAATGTGCATTCTTTAAGTTCAGGATGAAAAGTTCTGTAGATATCTATTAGATCCATTTGGTCTATAGCACCACTACTTCTTTTATGAACATAAATTTAATAGATTATGTCCACAGTTTTCCAGCACAGCTGTGTAGTCACCCACAAGTGAGTTTCCCAACAACCTGTATCCTTACAAACTGTTTTGGAGGCAATTTATTTTGTATTCATTGTCACATGTCTCCCCAGTTGTTTTAGTGGCAGTCTACTGTAGTGATTATCAGCAAAGACTTGCCAAAGAGTGTGTGGGTTGAATCTGAATTTTTCCACGTAGTTTTTTGTCTTTTCTCTGTTTCTGCCCAGGGAAAATGGAAATAATGATAATAATATGTTATAGTCGCTAGACCACAAATGCATTAATGCATATAGTATATTTAGACCAGTATCTTCCATACAGTAAATTATGCGTGTATTATTAGATTATGTTTTCTATTATTATTCTGAAATATAATCTCCACATAAATATGCTAGATATCAAATATCAGGTGTTCAGTGAATAAAATTATTTAATATTACACAGCTGTGTCTTCTCAAATTTAGTCGTTATCTATAAATTATTTTATGACTGGTAAGGATGCAGCAGTTTTCCATCATAATCCCTGGGTGTCTCTACCAACATGACTACATAATAAGTTTTATTTAAGTTAGTAAATATTGATTTTACTACATATAAGTTTCATAGAGATACTGTAACAAAACACAAATTGTATCTTTTATACAAACATAAATTTATTAATTCATAATTCTGGTAGTTAAAATGTAAAATCGAGGTGTTGGTGGGGCCACATACTCTCTGAAATTGATACATAGCAACTTCGTTGCCTCTTCCCAGGTTCTGCTGTTTGTTTGCAATCCTTGCTGTTTCTGGATCCCAGTTATCTAGCTCCAGTCACTGCCTATGTCCTCAGGTGTTGTTCTCCCATGTTTCTCTGTCTTCTCTTCGTGAAGACACTGGTAATACTGGATTGGTGATCATCCTAATGTCCTCTTAGCAAGATGGCATCTCCAAAGACCCTGTTACCAAATATGATCACTTCAGAAGTACTTACACATCTTCTGAGAGGACACAGTTTAACTGACAATACGTGATCATGCAGATGTTCATGGCAGCAACAGTTGAACTTTGCATGCCTCATTACTTCCGTATTTTTCCCTTGGTCTTTCTCCCAGTGATCCAGTTGTCTCGTACTTGCAATGATTTTCCTGAGGTGATCTTCACAGCACTGTCAGTCACTTCATTTCCTGATGCTTTCTTTCCAGACTTGTGTATTCCTTTCCAAATTCTTCTATTTTTAAAATATTTACTTATTTATTTGAAAGGCAGAGTAATAGAGGGAAAGAAGGAGAGAGAGAGAGAGAGAGAGAGAGAGAGAGAGAGAGAGAGAGAGATGGAGAGAGACATAGAGGGAGAGAGGTCTTCCACGCACTGGTTCACTCCTCAAATGACCGCAATGGCTGGAGCTGGGCTGATCTGAAGCCAGGAGCCCAGGAACTTCTTCTAGCCCATGAGCTTATTCCTGCTCTCCCACATGGGTACAGGGACCCAAGGACTTGGGCCATCTTCTACTGCTTTCCCAGGCCATAGCAGAGAGCTGGATTGGAAGTGGAGCAGCCAGGACTTGAACTGGCGCCCATACGGGATGCTGGCACTGCAGGCAGCAGCTTTATCTGCTACACCACAGTGCTGGCCCCTCTGCTGTTTTTTTTGTTAAGACTTACAGTGCAGCTGTCAGGCAGACTCTTAGTTATAAATTCCCAGTGTTAGAGTTAGTGCTTTCTAAATATTGTGCCTAAATTTTTCTTGATTTACTGCAGTGTTTCACTGAAATATGTTCTTCATTTTCTTCCTAAGGAACAAAACATGATTGTAAAATTTTCTGAATCCTTGAAATTTTGTAAATTCTTTTATGTGTTTTCATAGTCATTTGATAGTTTGGCTAGGTATGAAATTCTACATGGAAATATATTTCATATATTTGTTTTCTTCTTCAAAATGTGAGGTAAGGCTTTGTTATTATCCAGCATAAACTTTTTAAAGATTTATTTGTAAGGGAGATTTATAGAGAGAGGGAAGGACAGAGACAGAGATAGATTCTATCAGCTTATTCACTCTCCAAATGGCCACAACAGCCAGGGCTGGGCCAGGCTGAAGTCAGGAGCCTGGATTTTCTTTTTTTTTTTTTTTACAGGCAGAGTTAGACAGTGAGAGAGAGACAGAGAGAAAGGTCTTACTCTTTCCGTTGGTTCACCCCCAAAGCAGGAGCCTGCATTTTCATCCAAGTGAGTGTCAAGGACCCAAGCACTTGGGCCATCCTCCACTGCCTTCCCAGTGCATTAGCAGGGAGCTGGATCAGAAATGGAGCAGCTGGCACTCAAGGTGGTGCTCCAGTATGGGCTGCCAGAGTCACAAGCAGCAGCTTAACCCACTGAGCTAGGCCAGCCCGAATATTCTGGATGTTTAGGGCCTTTTGTAGTGGTTGAAACTATGGGTAAATAAGTTACTCAGGGTGTATATAAACTGAGAAAATTTCAGAACTAAGTAGAAATCTTGAAAGATAGCCTTGTGAGGGGATAAAGATAGAAAGAGACACTCATGAGAATAAGGGTCTTGAAGGGGAGGAAGAGAGACAGGAAACACATCCAAGACACTCTGGCCAGGAGGGTTAGTTAAGCTGTGACCTTCCATGGAATGATGGGGAGGAGGCCATATTGCCTCTGGTGTTCTTTGTTTTCATCCTGCTGAGAGGGACCCTGGAGCCAGGAAGTAAGAAAGAGAAAGAAGCCTTACTCCATCTTAGTTCAGATCTCCATCTCACAGCCCTCTGCCTGCATGTACTAGTTGTGCAAAACAGGATGTCAAGACCTGGGTGCGACAAACCACAGAACGTCCTATTTCAATGAACAAGAAAAATAAAGTTCCTTGTTAGACACACAAAAATTTCCCTTTGCCTGGTAACACAGGGACCAATGGATTATTGCCCCAAAGTCCCTTGAAAATTGAGAGTTTGAACACTGAATGTCTTTCTGCTAGCCCCCCTCACAGCTGGGATTCTTTCCTACAATCTGCCTAAAAAAACTTCCCTCCTCTTACTGTTGAGTCTGCTCTTGTCAGTCTTAGATTCATGGACACCAACCTGGATTGAGCCACAAAATTCCCACAATATTCTCTGGCTTGAATATTTCTTAATGTAGAATAGGAGAATGGGGAAGGAGCTGTGGCTCCTGTTGTCTCCGTTTTGAAGGGAGTCTTGGGTGCTTCCAGTGTCTTGTATGAGGCCAACAGGGGCACAGGCTGAGCTGGACTTCTTCCTCTGCTCTGGATTTGCTCCACTTTGGGATTCTGGAGACAAAACCCAGCCTTGAAACTCCTTGCTCACTCACACTGCTTAATAAACAAACCACCTCAGTTTGAGTAATTGGACATAATGGGAAAGGATTGTCTGCACCCTGGGAGCCTGCAGGGCCTCCTGCCTACAGAACACGTGGCTGTGTTGGAGGGGGTGGGAGGTCACTCCTGCCTGTCTGTGGCCTGGTCTCTGCCAAGGATCCCGGGACCAATGGCCAGAGCTGTATGTGGTGGCTTCCAGGTGTGATCTAAATTCAGTTTTACATATCTGTGAAAGGAAGCTGTTTTCCCAGAGTTCTTGACAAGTTCAAGAAACACGCATCCTTTCCTCCTGCATGTGGGAACTGCTGCTGTGCCTTGGATGTGTCAGCAGCCACGGGCTGGAGCCACCAAGCTGGGTTTTCTGTTGTCATTAGCAGTGCTGGCCCTGCAGTGGCTTCCTGTCAAGCCCCACTATGCACTTCCAAGTGGTCAGGACTTTGCTGTTTGCTGCATATGATTTTCTAATCTGTGAACCTGCAGGTTACAGAAGAGTACCCACAGGTGCTGCCTTCAGTAGGATGTGGCCCCTGGCCTCCATGGATTGGTGGAAACATGAAGTAGCCAGAGGTGCCATAGACACAAGTGCCAGGCACCACTGCAAGAGTTTCCGAATGTCAGCCTCTAGCGTCGCATGAGCCCAGGTGCAGCTAAGCCCCTGCTTTACCCAGGGAAGACTGGGGTGAGGAGCAGTGCCCTGGCTTCCCCATGTGTGCATCCAGTGAGTCACAGCCAGGAAGTTGTCCCAGCCTGGGTCTCTGCACTGGCCTGCCTCTCCTGTCCCAGAGATGGTCCATGCGTGTGCTGTCAGTGCTGGCCCCAGCTTGCATCTGTGCACTGGCCTGCCTCTCCTGTCCCAGAGATGGTCCATGTGTGTGCTATTAGTGCTGGCCCCTGCCTGGGTCTCTGCGCTGGCCTGCTTCTTTCATCACAGACTGTCCATTGTGCTGTCAGGTTGGAGCTACATTAATGGATGTGTTCCCAGGTCATCTCTCAGGAAACCCGTTCATCTTCCTCTCCTGAAGAAAAGTTGCGGCTTTTTTTTCTTTTTTTGCAAAATTGCTGATTAAACCTCTAGGTTTCCCCTCATTTCAACTGAGTTTATCAAATGTATCTTAAGGATTTCCATGTGGAGAATAGCATTCCTAGGTTTTTAGTGAGGGACCTAGATCTTTATTACCAAAAGCCTCCAAGAACGTGACACTGGGCTTAATCATACAGAAATATGAGGAATCTCCAGTCCAAAAGGACAAAGAGGCTGCATGCTTACGTGCTCCTGTGTTTTCATGGCATGAGAGAATGTCAAAATTCAGATTCTTATCTGAACATTAATCAGTGTTTAAGACTCAGTAAGCTGGTTTTAGTGATTTATTCTGTTTTATGGTAGGTATTGTAATTATCAGAGTTTTCAGCTTTCCTTTAATAAGAAACTGTTCAATAAATACAGATATAAATTTGTCATATTATAACAAGTCATTTGCACTAGGTGATAAATCTTGTTTTGAAATAATTGGATAATAACCTAATGAGGGCATGGTATTTTTGTTTTTACATGAATACATATTTTCTGGGTGGTCAGTGTATTCCAGTGAGATTTAGGGACCTTTGTTAGATGATATAATATCTCATCACATTCAATTTTGACCTTCACAATTCAGGGGACAATTTATGGAATGTGCTGGGCCCCACTGTGCTTTTATAGCAATTCCTTTCTGTAAGGAAAAAGCATAAAACAAGATGCATAATAAACTGGAGTGAGCAGCAGTTAATTACCCTTTATCCTTTTTCTGTTGCCATGTTATTGTGTGTTCCCTGTGTATAAACTCATCCGGCAGCCTGGAAAAGATAGAAGGGATGTGCCAGTCTACAGAGGGTGCTCAGGTAATTCTGCCTGAAGAGAGAATGAGTATGTCTGCTTTGCTACAAGTTGAACACAATTGCAGAGTTGCTTCCATGAATCAGGAAAACACAGGAAGTGGAGACGGTGATTAGCGCCACTTTTGTCTGGCTCTGGGAATGGCTGGCGCAGTCTATTTTTGAACCACAGCAGCTTGTGTGCCTGAGGTTGGCCTCTGGATGACCTGACTGCAGAGCTAGCTTCCGGATGCTGCTCTTGCTGGGCCCTGCAGGAGACATGATTCCCATTCAGGAGTCGATTGTAAGATCTGGGCCTGCTTTCTTGTTGCAGAAAGGAACACTGGGTTTTCTGAAATGTAAATGTACGCTGAACGCCTGCACGCGCTCTGAAAAAAGGAACAGAAAATCCACTCTTGGTCTGTGTCCACCATCCCAGGACGTTCAGGTGCTGTGCAGAGTGACTGCACACCGGATTCCACTCTCGGTCTGTCTGCACCATCCTGGGGTGTTCAGGTGCTGTGCAGAGTGACTGCACACCGGATTCCACTCTCGGTCTGTCTGCACCATCCTGGGGTGTTCAGGTGCTGTGCAGAGTGACTCCACACTGGATTCCACACTCGGTCTGTCTGCACCATCCTGGGGTGTTCAGGTGCTGTGCAGAGTGACTGCACACCGGATTCCACTCTCGGTCTGTCTGCACCATCCTGGGGTGTTCAGGTGCTGTGCAGAGTGACTCCACACTGGATTCCACCCTCGGTCTGTCTGCACCATCCTGGGGTGTTCAGGTGCTGTGCAGAGTGACTGCACACTGGATTCCACACTCGGTCTGTCTGCACCATCCTGGGGTGTTCAGGTGCTGTGCAGAGTGACTGCACACCGGATTCCACTCTCGGTCTGTCTGCACCATCCTGGGGTGTTCAGGTGCTGTGCAGAGTGACTCCACACTGGATTCCACCCTCGGTCTGTCTGCACCATCCTGGGGTGTTCAGGTGCTGTGCAGAGTGACTGCACACTGGATTCCACACTCGGTCTGTCTGCACCATCCTGGGACGTTCAGGTGCTGTGCAGAGTGACTGCACACTGGATTCCACTCTCAGTCTGTCTGCACCATCCTGGGACGTTCAGGTGCTGTGCAGAGTGACTCCACACTGGATTCCACTCTCGGTCTGTCTGCACCATCCTGGGACGTTCAGGTGCTGTGCAGAGTGACTCCACACCGGATTTCGTGCTCCCTTCCTGAAGCCATTGCTGCTGAGCCTCTGGCCCTGCTTCTTGGTGTGCTGCTCCTTCCATAGACCTCAGGACTGCCTGCACCTGCTCTGAGCTGGGGAAACAAACCTAGTAAATCCTCACCCTGGGGGAGGGAGTTTCCCAGGCCCCATAGCAGTTCCAAATATATTGAATTTGATTGAAATTATTTTTCCATATTTTTAGAGGGGCTTTATAGAGTTTTACTGTAGTGTCAGCCTTGGGGAGCAAGAAGTAGCAGTGAGAAGGGGCCTGCTCCTCCCCTGGAGCTGGGGAGGACAAGAAGAGGCAGGAGCCCAGTCTGGGGGCAGCCTGGAGTGTGTGTGATGTTGAGATCCTGGGCAGGCAGATAGGGCAGGAAAGAGAATGTGTGGTAAAAGACTCAGGTGTGATCACAGGGGCCGAGGCCCGGGTCAGGACGGAAAGCCTGGTGCTTTGGAACCAGGGAAACAGACTCAGCTTGGCTCCATGTAGCTTCTGGCACATCCTGGACAGGAAGGCCAGGGGAGGCTGCAGGGACTTCTTCCACATTTGGAGAATTACAAGGGGCAAAGGGCCAGACAGCCCCACAATGAGGTCCGTTCGTTCACATGTCAGGCAGGATTTGAATCCAAATGACGTCAGCTCTGCTGGTTTGCGTTGCGTGGTGGGGAGGGCTGTTCTCAGGGCAGAAACATCCTGGGCAGAGGTTCCACAGTTGGTGCCGGTGCCGTGGCACAGTAGGTTAATCCTCTGCCTGCAGCACCAGATTCCATATGGGCGCCAGCTCTAGTCCCGACTGCCCCTCTTCCAGTCCAGCTCTCTGTTGTGGCCTGAGAAAGCAGTACAAGATGGCACAAGTACTTGGACCCCTGTACCTGCGTGGGAGACCCGGAAGACGCACCTGGCTCCTGGCTTCAGATCTGCATAGCTACTGCCAGCAGCCATCTGGGGAGTGAATCAACAGAGGGAAGACCTTTCCCTCTGTCTCTCCCTCTCACTGCCTGTAACTCTACCTCTCAAATAAATAAATGAAATCTTAAAAAAAAGTTGCACATCCCTCCACTGCCCTCTGCCCAGAGTTCTGGAGAAGGGTCTGGACAAAGCCAAACGTTAACTCTCACTCAGTGGGCTTCCTGATTTATCCCTAACTGATACATGGGGTTGCGTATTACTTACTTCAATTCAATGTGTGTGATGAGCCTTCTTTTACACCCAATTTCACTCCTAATCACTCTTACACATCCCCAGACTGAGCAGCCCCGAGAGCTTCATCACTGGCTGCTGTCTTGGGTAGCCTCATTGTCACCAACTCTGAAGGTATTAGGGCCAGTTCCACCGTGTCCACCAAACTCCAGTCCCAGGGAATCAGCTCGCCATCCTTCTTTCTCCTTGGATGTCTGAAAGAACCACTGTTTGCATAAACATACTCACAAATCACCCAGATACGCCAAGTCCCTTTCCAAGTGCTGGATCTGCTCTTGGCTAGCTTACTCTCTAAGGAAGAGAGCGCGGTAAGCACATGCTTAAAGCCCATCCCTTTGTAGTGACTTCATCTGCTAAGAACCGGCTTCAGGCTGCTGTGTGAGGAAGCACAGGGGACTCACTTTAGGGACGGCGGACAGGAGACACCACGAGGAGCAGGTGGCATTAAGGCTGCCATGTAGCCTTTCCTGTGGTGAGGAGAGGAGGGGCGTGCTATCCAGGGGAGCACCTGTAGCTATCTTCAGGAAGAAGGAAAACGACGGCCATTTAAGAGTCTCTTAAGGAGGGAAGTGGCCAGACCTGGGGACAGAACACTCTGGTACAGAATCCTAACTCAAAACCCAGAGCACAGTTTGCATTCGGAGGACTCCTGGGAAAATGTTTCAGTTCTCTTGGCCTGAGCTGTCCAGTCAAGCATTCACAAGCCACACCTGATTATTGAAGGCAATGTGACCAGAGCCACTGAGGAATTGAGTATTTGGTTAAGCTTAATTTTAATTTATTTAAATTTAAAAGTTGAAGATCACTTGCTGGAAAGCTTTCAAGTGTGTTTGGAACAATTTGAACATGTGACTCAACTACTTCAACTGTAAATTTTATGAAATCCAAGTGCAGATCAATTATTTTCAATAAAAAATTGGCATTGAAATTGTGATGTGCCTTATCTATTAAATGCACTCTGAATTTTGAAGATTTAGTATGGAAAAATAATGTAAATATCTCATTAAAATTTTATATAGATAATGTTGAAATTATTTTTGATATATTGAGTCAAATTAAATATATTGCTAAAATAAATATGATTGGGAAGACTAGAAAATCCTAAACTGTGTGGCTCACGTTGTTTCCAGTGGACAGTGATGACCTGGAGCTGTCCTCTCCTCTCTGAAATAGGGATAACAGTGGTGTCCATCTTGTGTGTGTATGTCTAATATGAGACAACGCTCATGGGGGAGAAATATGTGTCACAAAGAATGTCCACTACATGGCAATGTCATTGTTATGATCATTCTTATTATCGAGACTGAATATTCTCACCGCAGCCCCTGCTGCTCTTCCTCCATCTGCATGTCATCTCTGTGATTGTTGCTGGCTCCTCATAAATACCCTCCCATCTCTGCACCTGTCAGCACCCACCCCCTCCTCTGTACTCAGTTACCATTATCTCTTCATTTGACCTATTCTGCTTCCTAAATTAAATTGGTCTCCCTGAGCCTTGCCTGCATATTATATATTTTCTGTGTGTTCTATCTGGAGTGAACTGCTAACAAGAAGAATTTAAACCCATTCAGTGACTTCCCTGTGCTCCAGGGTGAGTGCAACCTCTGGCAGGCCCTGAGGGTCTGCACAGCTACCTCCTTGCTCCCCTTTTCCCTCCAGAGCCCCCGGCCCCTTTCAGTACTCTCAGACTGGCATTCTCTGCTTGCCACTGTCCTGCAATGGTTTCCTCTGTTTTTCATCGCCTGATTAGCATCTGCTCACCCTTCGCTCTCCACTCAAGTGCATCTTCCACCAAGTTCCTTTTGTGCTTCTCAGAGCACAGAGGCCTTGCTGTTAGCTCTCCCAGCTCTGTGCTTTTGTTTTATTGCACTGATGGAGTTGATAACAGCACCAAAACCATTGAGTGCCTCCATCAACATTGAGAAGGGTAGGGAGATAACCCCTCATTCCCAGAAGTGAATCACATGGCTCTACTTTACAGCAATTTTCTGAAAATCATTTTCCCATTATGGAGTAGCCAATTTTCTAAAAGCCAATCAACTGAAAATCAATTCAACCAATGACCAATTCATCAAATGGGTCATTAACCAAGAGATAATTTGCCAAGATATTGAGAAATTTCTGCAACTGTCTGATTTTGTCCCTGCAATTTCCCCCACAGTGGCCCTAGCCCACATATCTTAACATCGAACCTGGTCAACATCCCAACACCAAATGTCCCATTTTTGCTGCCAGGCCAGAGGCAGGGGTGGGGACGAAGGTGGGGCAGACTCAGAGGCACAACTGGGCGAGGCCGTGATGAGAGAGAGCACAAGCCATGCTGTTCATGCCCTCGTTCATCACGAAGAGCTCGTTCAGTTTGCCTCTGCTGTTTTGATGATCTTCTTAATGATTTTCAGGATTGGCTTGTGACCAAGATACCAACTCTTTATAGTCGTGTGTATTGAGAATGTCTTCTCTGATTCTGTGGTTAACTTCTAATACTGTGAATGATCTTACTTTTAATGAGCAGAAATTTAATTTTAATGCAATTTATCAGTGTTTTGGGGCTGGTGCTTCTAGTGCCTTGTTTAAGGCATGCTTATCTGTCTGGAATGCATTCTCCAATGTGGTGTTCTAGTTTACTTTTCACCTGTAATAGGTGTTGTGTGCATGTGTGTTTGTTAATATATGAAGACAAAAACACCAAATTTCTATACATTTTTAATTACACTATATATTTTTAGAGGACTGTTCCTTCTCCCCTGAACTGAATTGTGATCTGTGTCAGAAAGCAGATGTCCAATTTGCACACATTTGTTTCTGAGTTCTCTGTTCCTTCCATTGCTGAATTTGTTCAACATGTCTAAAATGTACCAATTTAAAACTTAACCCTTACACCAGGAGGGCAAATCCTCCCCAATTCTTCTTCAGGAGCCTGCTGCCTTGTCCTGACCTCCTACATCTCCACCTAGGTGATAAGCCTCTGAACACAAAGTCACACACACACACACACACACACACACAACAGCTTTTTAATTGGGAGCATGTTAAATTTGGGCAGTGTTACTATCTTAGCTATATTGAGGCTTCCAATCCATGAACATATCGTAAGTTTACATATTTGGGAATTTATAGATATGTATATATAAATTACAGTGAACTTTGTCACTTTACCTATAGAAATCTAGCACATCTATAGATTTATTTTCAGGAACAGGATTAATGTTTTGTGATTATTTTAGAAGATAAATTTGATTTTTTCTAACTAGAATTTAATTGATTTTGATATGCAGAATTTCATTTCAGCACCTTGCTAACCTAGTATTTTAATTACTGTAAATTATGGCAAAAATCTTAGAAATTTTTCTATGGATGCAATAATTTCAATTGTAAATAATATTATTTTTTTCCCAATATAACAACTTCTTTTTATTTTCCTTGACTTTATATCTTTGATAAAATTTTTAGTTGATTTTTAATAGAAAGTTGAACAGAAGTGACAAAAGTGGAAAAATTATCTCATTTCTGGACTCAATTGCAAAGTCTTCATTGACATATTATTTAGTGTTACAGGAACTGATTCCCAAAACAACTTCTAGCTAAACTCAAAAAGTGGAAGGAAGGGTGTTTACCATGGGCTCTGCTGTTGTCTGCCAGATCTCTGGCATTCACCAAAGAATATGAAGCATGAAAGAAAACAAGAAAACCCTGTGAACTGTAAAAGAGACCAGAGGATCATTACACACAGAGATGATGCTGGTGCTGGGACTGTCAGATAAGGAACATACAATAAATGCATTTAATAAGTCTCTAGTCTAAAAGGTGGACAACATTCAAGATCAGCGGGTGAATTTTTGTCAGAGAGATGGAAATGATAAGAAAGACACATATGGAAATCCTAGACATAAAACTGCACTGACAGAGATGAGAAATGCCCTGGAATGGCTCATCAGCTGTCTTGACATCACTCGGGAAAGAATCAGTGAGCTTGAAGATAGGTAAATAAGAACCACCCAAGTATAACACAGAAACAGGAGTGATGACACACAAGCTCTGAGACAGCAACCTTGTGTCCTTGTGTGTCCTTGAGACACTACAGGGGAAAGACAATAATTACTGGGCAAAATAATTATTATAAAAATTATAGTGAAAATTATCTAGAATTACAATGAATCACAAATCTGGAAGTTAAAACCATTAGGGAATTTACCAAAAAATAAAATAACCTGAAAACAGGGGCAGGCATTTGGCCCCAGAAAGTAAGGCACTGTGTGGGATGCCAGCATCCCACATCGTAATGCATGCTTTCAGTCCTGGTTCCACTTCTGGTCCAGGTTCTTGGTAGTGTGCACCATGGCCAGCAGAGATGGCCAATGTACTTGGCTCACTGTCACCCATGTGGGAGAACTGGATTGAGTTCCAGGCTCTTGGCTGGGGACTGACCCAGTCCTACCTGTTGCAAACATTTGGGGAATGAATCAACAGAGAGAAGAGAATCTCTCTCTCTCTCTATCTCTCCTTTTTTTTCTTTTTTTTTTTAAGATTTATTTATTCGAAAGTTGGAATTATACAGAGAGAGAAGGAGAGGCAGAGAGAGAGAGAGAGAGAGAGAGAAGTGTCTTCCATTCGCTGGTTCACTCCCCAATTGGCCTCAATGGCCAGAGTTGTACTGATCAGAAGCCAGGAGCCAGGAGCTCCTCCAGGTCTCTCGGTTGCCCAAGGACCTGGGCCAGCATCTCTGCTCTCCCAGGCCACAGCAGAGAGCTAGATTAGAAGTGGAGCAGCCAGGACTTGAACTGGTGTCCATATGGGATGTCAGCACTGCGGGTGGTGGCTTCACCCGCTATGCCACAAAGCCAGCGCCTCTCTTTTCCAAATAAAATTAAAAATATTTTTTAAAAATAATTAAAAAGCACATGCAATTAGTAACAAAACCTAAAAAGAAAGACAAACTCACATCAAAGTAAAATATTTAACCATACCTCTTTCAGTTTATCTACTCAATGTTTCTGTGTCTCCAGATTTACACACTGAAGCCTGACCCTTGGGGTCATACTGTGGAGGTGGTGCCATGGGAAGTAATTAGGCATAGGTTAGATCACAAGGCCAAGGTCATGATATGGAGATGGAGCCATGAGAAGTAGTTGGGGTTAGGATAGTTCACAAGTAATTTGCCTCTTGAAGTAACTGTGTCATTGTTAGAAAATAAAGGGACATCAGGCCTCACTCTGCCATGTGAGTGAGAACACACCAGGAAGCCGCTGTCTGTGAGTCAGGAAACAAGCCCTTACCAGATGCTAGGTCTGCCAGCATTTTGATCCCGAACTCCCAGATTCCAGAATTGTGAGAAATAAATGTCTGCTATTTGAGTTGCCCAGGCTATGGTATTTGTTAACAGTGGGCTAAGCTGACTAAAACTAGCAGAAATACGGAAAATTGCTATTCACAATTAGAAAATACTCATTTTAAGTGATTTTGGAACATTTAATAAAATCTGTCATACATTGGGCTGTTAAGCAGACCTCACCACATTTTTTAAGATTAAAATCCTTTAGATTTCATATAGTAACCATAGTAGGATTCATATATTAATCTCTGTTTATTCCATTACCTGTATTTCTCCAACAAGCTCTCTATTCACAGATTTCCTAATTAACCACAAAGTCACAGAGACCTATGGGCTCTGAAATGGGAAAAAAAAAGTGCTGCCATCATGTAGAATTTATAAGTATGGTCACTTTCATAATTTACCTGACAGAAGTCTTTCTTTTTTTATTTTTTTTTTTATATTTTTGACAGGCAGAGTGGACAGTGAGAGAGAGAGAGAGAAAGGTCTTCCTTTACTGTTGGTTCACCCTCCAACGGCCACTGCGGCTGGCGCACCGCGCTGATCCGAAGCCAGAAGCCAGGTACTTCTCCTGGTCTCCCATGGGGTGCAGGGCCCAAGGACTTGGGCCATCCTCCACTGCACTCCCTGGCCACAGCAGAGAGCTGGACTGGAAGAGGGGCAACCGGGACAGAATCCGGCACCCCGACCGGGACTAGAACCCCGGGTGCTGGTGCCGCAAGGTGGAGGATTAGCCTAGTGAGCCGCGGCGCCGGCCTGACAGAAGTGTTTCTACAACACTCGTGCTCCCCCTCAAAAATGATCACTTCCTGGTTCTTTGTTTCATGCTGTAGCCCTTTTAAAAAACCTGATTCTCACTGATTGAGGCAGATGGTCCCATTCCTGTCTTCAGCTTCCCTGGCCATGTTCCCTCCAGCTCCCAGGAATCACTGCACTTACTGACTGAGGTCTCTGACCATAGACTGGAACTTTCGCCAGATTGCTGCCTCTTTTGAGCCCAGGGTGACAGCTTGGCCAGGGATCAGCAAGGCACTGACAGTGGCTAATACCTTAGTGAGTTTAGGTGATCTCAGATAGTGCCGTGGTACCTGTGGCATCTAGGCAAAGCATGCAGGAGTGTCCGCAGGTTCTCAAAACCACATGACTTCTAGCAAGAATTCTACTCTGCAATAAGCTCCTCTTGGAAAGCCTACAGGCTTGACATCTTGGCTGCACCAAATGCAGTTCCCTACAGTTTTATAAGAACAGAAACAGGACATTCTTGTAAAATTATTAAAAACCATGAATGCGTTAGTACATATTTTCTGACCTCACTAACCAATAGTCTTCCAGCGTTTCTGATAATAGTTTGCACCTGTCCTCCCCTTTAAGAGTCTGGTTTATCAACAGCAGAAGATCTACACAGCCACTGAGAGGCCCTGGGCCCTGGGGGATGACAGCTACTTCACACACCTCCCAACAGTTCCTTATCTTTCGCAATACAAGGGCACTCCAGAAACTTTATTGCAAAAAATGGTGTCAAAATATAAGCTAAAATACAAGCTAAAATATAAGCTAAAATATAAGTTTATTCTGATGAAAACATTATATATATTATATATATATAACTATATAGTTATACAGTTCTTTTTTATATAGTTCTTTTTTTTTTTTTTTTTTGGACAGGAAGAGTGTACAGTGAGAGAGAGAGAGACAGAGAGAAAGGTCTTCCTTTTTCCGATGGTTCACCCCTCAGTGGCCGCTGCGGCTGGCGCACCACGCTGATCCAAAACCAGGAGCCTGGTGCTTCTCCTGGTCTCCCATCCGGTGCAGGGCCCAAGCACTTGGACCATCCTCCACTGCACTCCTGGGCCACAGCAGAGAGCTGGACTGGAAGAGGAGCAACCGGGACAGAATCTGGCGCCCCGACTGGAACTAGAACCCAGGGTGCCGGCACCACAGGGGGAGGATTAGCCTAGTGAGCCACGAAACTGGCCATATAGTTCTTCTTTATAATACACATTTCCCACAACTTTGAAGACTCCTTGTCTGAGTGAATTTCTGCCTGTTATGGCTGTTGGATATGGTTTGAGGGTATGTGTACAATCTTCACAATGATAACTACAGTGGGGTCCACCTTGGAAGAGGACTTGGGGAACTCAACCAGAAGTTTCCTCCTCACCTCCTCTCCTGCCTTTCTTTGGTGTCAATATGCCCCACTGGCGTGGTGTGGCCACCCGCATACCAATCTGCATCTCTGACACGCCGTATGCCAGAGAACACAGATCCCATTCTGAGCGGCCTCTCCTTTCTACCTGGTGTGCAGATGTGCCCAGTTCTCTGTAGTGAATGCTTCCATCCTCCAGTCCATGCTAGAAGAGCAGAGCATCCAGCAGCTGATGGACCCCTGAGCAGGCCGAGGCTGGTGAGCAGGGCTTGGCCACACGTTGGCTCCTCCATAACTTGCTTTTCCTCACCCCAGGCTTCTCCCGCCCTGCACTTGAACCTGTGGTTCCCCAAATCCCACTGTCAAGTGGGACTGTGTTGAGTCCCTTCGTGTGGCATTAGCTCAGTGTCTAATGGCGTCACATTCCTCTCACTGAGGAATGCTCTGGACCGGCAGTCAGTCTAGAAACGTGAAATTTATCATCCTCCTCCTGCCTAGTACAGGATGACACCCATGACTGGGCCATAGCCTGTCCATGTCGTGTGTGCTCCACGGGGTATCTCTGGGTCTGAAGGTTCATCTTTCTCACCGTCTCGAAGTTCCTGCCAATCTGCAAAAGCTTCAGCACAGCAAGTGTCCGCTACAAGCTGCACTCCTCCTTCCACTGTCCAAGTGCAAGCAGTGCCGCGCGCCCAGCTGCTGAGCCCTCTCATGCAGACAGTCACACCACTCAGGTCACCCTGCCCTCAACATGTTGCTCAAAATTACATGTCCTGAAATTTAGACGTATTTATGAGCCACCAACAAATCATCTTCCCTTTTTATCTCTACAAAAAATTTTTGGTTGCTTCTCTGCTCTTCCTCATATTCACCTTGGCAGCTCGTAGAGCATGGAGAGAAAGTGTCAGGACACAGCTCTGCCTTTCTAGGGCTCTGTCTTAGAAAGAATGTTGATGGCCAGAGTGGTGTACGCCACTTGGCCGTGTAGTTGCCTAAGTCATTGCCATGTCAGCTCTACCGTTGGGGCTACAGCTTGAATTTGTCCAGAGCAGTCAGTGTCAAGGGGTGGGTTGAAGGAAATGCCATTCCTCTGTCCTCCCCGCATTGAAAGATAAATGAGATTGGAGACACTCATTGGTCTACTCCTGAGTGGCATGGCCTGGTGCCACGTTATACACAAGTCTCTGACTATTGCTTTCTTACCAACTTCTTGTTTTTCTTGTATCCTGTGGAGTATGAACCTGGGATTCAAAAAGAGATAAGGGGATGAGAACAGAGGACAAGCACTGCCTCCTGAGAGGTTTGGGGAGAGGAGAGAGCCATTCAGCCTGGCAATGTGCTTATTAACCATCTCAGGACTGCATAGCCAATGAGGGCTGTGCCTGGATGACGCTCCCTGGGGCCTCCTCAGAACCTCCCAGGTATGACTCCTGGGAGAAGTAAGAACAATGCCAGCTGATAAATGAATCCCTAAGTCCAGAATGCTTGAGAGTTATCATTTGTCTCAGACATATGTGCTGTCTCCATGGGAACTAACCCTCTTCTCCCGCTCCTCCCATAGTCCTCAGCTGAAGCACTTGTTGGAGTCAGGCTACACCCTTCCTCACCACAGCAGGAAGTTCTCAACAGCAGAATCCTTGTAGTGAGATTCAGAGCCTCTGCTCACAGCAAGACATTTCTAATGAGGTCCCCATAACAATTTTCCTTTCCTTGAAACATTCTGAAGAAGCTGTTTGGGGGTAGGCATTTTCCAGAGCAGTTACAACATTGCCTGGGATGCCTACATCCCATCAGAGTGCCTGGATTCGGATGCCAGCTCTGCTTTCCTTTCTAGCTTCTTGATAATAGTGTACAACCTGGGAAGCAGCACATGGTGGCTCAAATGCGTGGGTCCTACTGCCTATGTGGGAGACCTGGATGGAATTCTGGGCTCCTGACATTACCAGACTTACCCCCAGCTATTGCGGGCATTTGGGGAACGAACCAGCAGATGACATATTTCTTTCTGTCTCTCTGTACCTCTCCCTCAAACAGTAAAGAGGATATGTCATGAACACTGGGTTGTAATTCCTAAACACTGAGGACATAATTGTTCTCTTATAGCCACACCATTAGCCTCAACAAATAAGGAAACGTCTCTAACTTAGAAAACTCAGCCAGTTTAATTTTCTTTTGTAAAAAACTTTTGTAGGAAAACTAAGGAGGGTCCACGTAGAATAATTAGGCATCAGTTGCTATTTGTGGGGGAAGAGTCTGAACTTGGAGAGTGTCCAGGCAGGCCTAGGTGCTTCCTCCTTTTCAGCCTGTGTTGATGAACCACTGCAGTCTACACTCACTACTACACTACACGACACTACTTGGAGGCCAGAGACCCAGGAAAAGGATCAGAGTAGATCCTTTTGCAGGAAATATGGTCTCAGGGAGACACATCCAGTGTCTGCCACTTTACCTGGGTTTCAGTCTCTGAGGGAATGAGCTGATGAACAGTATGATTGACTCAAAGCAAGCTCACTGGGTAAGGAAGGTCACTGGTCAGCCTACCACTGAAGGACAGAGAACTGAAGGCGAGGCTGATTTTCCCGAGACTTCCCAGGGAAAAGAATTAGGGTGGGCCCAGCTGTTTGTGCACAGTGTTTAATGGTGTCTGTGGAATTTAGCTCGTAGGAAACCATCCACTAAGTTGTATGAAAGCAAAGGGTTATTGAGATAGTTTCTCATTCTGTTCATGGTTTACTGTCTTTTGAAGAAAGCATCTTCATGCTAGCATAAGTGCTAGAAATCACACAGTCCAAACTTCTTGTTCACAAAGGGAGAAACTCGAGTACTTCTCTGGTTTAGACAGTGAATCCAAGACAGGAACGCTGTCATCAAAGCTACCTGGTCCTAGGCTCACTGCTGGCTCAGAACAATGCTGCTTAGGGATCATGGTGAGGAAGCGCACAAGACAATGACATGGTGTCACCTCATTCCATTTGGAAGCTGTCAGCACAGCTAATATGACCTGAAATGTACCCAGAGTAGAGCAAAGATGTTGCACTATTCTAAAATTCTGGCTAACCGAACTTTTGTGGAATGTACTATATTGTTCTGAGTAACTGGGTTTCCCAACCAGCCAAAATTTATTGTTATTCTGAAATATATTTCCAATTCGGTTACTCATGCAGAAGAAAAGCTTTGAGTACTTACTGAGTGCTTGTCCCTAATCTCCAAACTAGGAGACAGTGATGGAGAGCCAAGGAAAATCTCAGCTTTTAGAACTGTCACACTTGAGGGTGGAGGGCAGAAGTAACCCTGCTACAGAACGGATGAAAGCACAGGAAGTGCCATTAGGAAAAGTAAGGTGGGAAAAAGGACAGAGCGGAGAATGAACACTTTCAGTTAGATGACCGGTAAGGGACCTGTAGCTGTGAGAATACTCAAATAACAGCTTAGACAGAGATGGAGACAGAGACAGGGACTGTGTGTGTGTGTGTGTGTGTGTGTGTTTAGGGCCTCATGGGTTCATTGTTGAGGATGTGGGCTCTTAATTATGAAATAAAGAGACATGGTTTAACTCACTGCGAAGATTGCCATCATCTCTCTGTTGAGGATGTGGAATAGGAAGGAAGGCACACAGAAGTGCAGGAAGCTGATATGGTGACTGTTGTCTGGAACAAAGAGAGTGGCCTCTGAAATCTGTAATCCTACTGCTGCTTTCTCAAGGCAGCTGTTGTCACTGGGTTTTGTAAGTGGTGAGTTTCTCTCCTGCCTCATTGTTGCTGGAAGCTGGCTTTCACAGGTGTTGCCATCTACTTACCCTAACTCCATCTTTTGGCATATATATTTTGCCTGACCTGGGGGCAGCTCTCAAATTAATCAGCCAGGCCAAAGACACTGTAACTGTGGAAGGGAAAGTGGTAGCTGTGGAGGGCTACGGGTACACACCTGCCGTCTCAGACAACCTGGGACAACACTCAGCTTCCATCTCCACTCTGCTTCTCCTTGTCATTTTGTGATTGTGCCTTTAAAAAATTACTATGATGATTGTATTGATATTTCATGCAACGGCAAGAATGCATCTTTGTTTATTATTTTTTTGTATTGTTCATTTTGATTTTTAAAAGGATGCTATCAAGTTTTACCAAATAAATCTTTATCTATGGGGATTGTCTTATTACAGTTTTCCAAATTTAAATAATGATTTAGGACAGTCATTTGATTTTTAAATGTTTAGACAAGATTTTACTCCTATGAAAAATCCAACTTGATTTTTTTCTGGTATATAAGCAGACACGTGAATATGTTTCTGAGCTTTTGCAAATATTTTAATTCAGATTTCTCATCTATTTTCCTTATCAGAATTAGATCCTTTCTTTATTTATTTGACAGGTAGAGATATAGACAGTGAGAGAGAGAGACAGAAAGGTCTTCCTTTCACTGGTTCACTCCCCAGATGGCCGCTATGGCCAGCACTGTGCCAATCTGAAGCCAAGAGCCAGGTGCTTTTTCCTGGTCTCCTATGCGGATGCCCAAGCACTTGGGCCATCCTCCACTGCCTTCCTGGGCCACAGCAGAGAGCTGGACTGGAAGAGGAGCAACCAGGACTAGAACCTGGCACCCATATGGGATGCCGGCGCTGCAGGCGGAGGATTAACCAAGTGAGCCACGGTGCCGGCCCCACAGAATTACATCCTTTCATACTGCTTTTGGCATGGTGTTTTCTGATTTATTTTAATCGTGTTATGAAAGCTTCACAAAGTGAAGATACTTATGTTTGGGTACTGAAATACTTGTGTTTGGATACTTGGAAATATTTTTGACAAATGTGGAATTATTTACTACTTTTAAGGTGGGTATAAATCTCCTCTAAAATATTTGGTTCTGGAATTTCTTTTTTTAATTTTTATTTATTTGAAAGAGAGGAAGAGCAAGAGAGATAGCTTCTATCTCCTGGCTCACCCCCCCCACCCCCCAAATGCCTGTACCTAGGACTGGATTTGGCCAAAGTCAGGAACCCAGAACTCAATTCAGGTCTCTTACATGGGTAACAAGGACCCAAAAACGGTAGCCATCACTGTTGCCTTCCAGATTGCACATTAGCGAGAATCCGAGATTGAAAGCAAAGCTGAAACTTGAACCTTGCTGTTCAAATATGATATGCAGGTGTCTCACTCACCTAGGTCAGGTATCTGCACCTGGATATTCTTATGCAAGGATATTTAGTGATTTGATTTTGTAATAATCATAGGACTATTCTAGTTTTCTGCTTCTGTTTGGGCTAATTTTAGGAAATTATATTTCTCTAGGGATTTGACCATTTCACTGAAGTTCTCAATCCATGTCATACATAACTCATGAAAATTTCTTGTCATCAGTTTTCTTTATTATGGTTTATGCGTTGCTACCACAGTACTATTATATGTGCTTTATTGCTTGTTTCTTAATGCAAAAACTACTTCAAACTTTTTCGTTTTGTAGCATTTGGAAATTAACAATATCTGTTATAGAATTTTATGTTAACTACTCTTAACTTTATTTCATTTCTCTTTCCTCTTTTGTGTTTTGTTCTGATTCTATTATTTTTACTCTAATTAATGTAGAAGTTTGATGCATAGCCCTTAAGACCTTTGTCACTTCTGGTGTGAGCATCTCGAGCTGTTGCTTCTCAGGGGGCACTACTGCATCTTCCATCTGGGGTCCGTCTAAGGTTTGTCTCCTGTCCTGTTCCCTGTGAGGCCATGAAACCAAAACTGCACACCTCCCAAGTTAAACAACCAGAGGCCTAGTTTTGGAGTTCCTGCTCTCACTGGGGTTTTTGTTTCTTATTTATTTGCCAGGTCACTAAAAATGTTAAAGGACTATTTGCAAATACATTTTTGAGGTTTGGGTTAAAGTTCACGGTGGTTGAGTGGGTCAGGGTTGTGAACCATGTCATCGCCTATGCCGCTTTCACAGTGCTTCATGTGAAAAGGAAAAGTGTCTTTTCTCCTTCTTTTTGTGTTTTTGTTTTTGAACTGATAATGTTACCTAACTTATTCCAAAGGTAAAACCTAACTGACCAAGACATTTTCAAGGAGACACCACTGTCCCAGGTATAATTATAAACCTGTATCTCAAGAACACATTCAAATATAAGTTGTCCAGTAAACCCAGAGGGTCTCCTTAACTTTACAACCATGGCTCCCTGTCCTTACCAGTGGCCCAAGGTAGCTATTACTTAATAAGGACCCCCAATGCACAAGTTACAATTGTTTTTTCATAGGAGGAATCTCATGCCAGGTATACCGTGGCTGAAAACAGATGGAAGCCAGGAAGAACAAAGGCAATAGTTAGTGTTGATAGCTCTGTATTTCATGATTCCAGATGTTTATGAATTTTAGTTTTCATTCAGTCAAGATGCTATCCTACATATTTTTATAACAAAGCAACAGCAAACAATAATAACAATAGTGATTTCATTGAGTACCAAAACTTGTAGCCCAGTATGAGGTGGTTGGCATGCATTTGAGCTATTTTTCATAATATGGGAAAAGGTACACTTTGGGTTTTAAGTGGAACTCAGTTTATAGAGCACTTTATAATTTGTAATGATTTTTCTTAAGTCTTATTTCATTTTTCAAACCATGTGATTAGGACTTAATATTGATAGTCTGTAAGAAAACCAAAGCCTCTAGATATGGAAAGATTTGTCCATGATCACAGCACTATTACATGACAAAGATGACTTCCAGAGTCCCTAAGCCTTGTTCACGTTCTGTCCATCAAGTTGACCAAGACATTTTCCATTACTGGATTTTGATGTGCACTTTTTGTTTGTTTGGGGTCATAGCAGTGACCGTGTCACCCTTAAGTTTACTGTTGATAATGGGCTATCTGGTCACATGCTGGCCATTCTGTGATTGGTGTAAGGAAGTGGACCTTCTGGGACAGAGCATAGGACATGGAAAGTACCTGAACCATCAAGGCCTTGGAGGCCATGAGGAAGATGTGGTCTCTACCCAAGATCAAAGGCTTTTTTTTTTTTACAAAAAAATTATTTATTTGAAAGAGTTACAGAGGCAGAGGGAGGGTCAGAGAAAGCTTTAATCTACTGGTTCACTCCCCAGATGGCACCAATGGCCAGGGCTGAGATAGGCTAAAACCAGGTGCCAGGGGTGGGTTTCATCCAGGTCTGCCACATGGTTATAGGGACCCATACACTTGAGGCATCTTCTGCTTCTTTTCCCAGGACATTAGCAGGATGCTGGGCCAGAAGTGGAGCATCTGGGAGAGGGACCAGTGTCCACATAGGATTCTGGCTTCATAGGCCATAGCTTTACCTGCTACACCATGATGAAAGTCCCAGTCAGCAAAGTCTTTTGATGAGGTAGCATGTTTGTGTTTGCTAGTCATCAGTGATACATCTGTGTGTGGTGTAGCTTGAAAGGGTTGAGTACCTTGATCAGGAGACGTCTGCAGTGGTCCAGATGAGAGAGCTTAAGTAGGGATGGCAGTAGAGATGGAGAAAAAGACAAAGACTTGAGAAATATTGTGTGTGTGTGTGTGTGTGTGTGTGAGAGAGAGAGAGAGAGAGAGAGAAAGAGAGAGAGAGAGAATAGGCACGATATGATTGAGTAGTTGTGGAAATGAGAGAAAATTCAAAAAAGACTCCTGGTTTTCTACTTCACACAAACTTTATGATGAAAAAAGAAATAAATTCTTTCAAACTTGTTCTGTGAAACCAGCATTTCCTGAAACTAAAACCAAAGGCACAGTAAAGCAATGAAAGACATGGACCAGTCTTCCTGATGAATATAGATACACAGATTCTCAACAAAATACTAGTAAGCCAGGTTCAACAGCACATTAAAAAGACCATTCACCATGAGTAAGTGGGACTCATCCCATTAATGCAAGGATGGTTAAACACAAGCAAACCGATAAATGTGATACATTAATGAAGTCAAGCACAAAAATTACATGTTAATTTCAATAGTTGCAGAAAAAAATCCATTTGACAAAGTTCAAAATCATGGAGCTGACACTGTGGCTTAGTGGGCTAAGCCTCTATCTGTGGTCCCAGCACCTGTATGGGTGCCAGTTCTTGTCCCAGCTGTCCCTCTTCCAATCCAGCTTTCTGCTATGGCCTGGGAAAGCAGTGGAAGCTGGCCCAATTGCTTGGGCCCCTGCACCCATGTGGGAGACTCAGAAGAAACTCATGTCTCCTGGCTTTGGATTGGTTTCACTCTACCCATTGTGTGTAGAGCCATCTGGGGAGTGAACCGGTGGATGGAAGTCCTTTCTCTCTGTCTCTCCCTCTCTCTATCTATAACTCTACCTTTCAAATAAATAAAATCTTTTCAAAAAATTCAAAATCACTTTATTATGAAATCTCTCAGCAAGTTAAATTTAGAAAGAAAATATCTCAATACAATAAAAGACATCTGTTAAAAGCCCATAGTTGACACCCTATGATTAAGGAAAACTTGAAGGTTTTTCTCTAAGATAAGGAACAAGACAAGGATTCCATTTTACTTCTTTACTTAATACAATATCAGAAGCCTAGCCAGAGAATTAGGCGAAAGAAAGAATATCCAGACAGGAAAAGAGAAGGCCAAATTATCTGTTGATGTCATGAGCTTATATTTAGAAAATCCTAATGACTACCATAAAACCCTTTCGAGTCAGTACATTAATGCAATAAACCTGCAGGATATGCTATAAATATATGCCTATAAATACATTTATATATGTGTATATGTATATGTAGCATATATATATATATACATATATATTTATATATATGTAGCATACCTTACATAGGCATTAAGGAAGCAGACTCATTTACAATAGATAGAAAAAATAAAGTACTTATTCCTAAGGAATAAATGCAGTTAATCCTGTAAATGATCTTCACAATGGAAATTATGAAACATTGCTGAAATAAATTAAGGGGCCACAAATAACTGATGAGGCATCTCATGTTCATGGGTTGGAATAAATATTGTTAAAACATGCTTACTATCTAAAGTGACCTACACAGTTAGTGACATTCTTATAAAAATACCAATGTTATCCTTTACTGAAGTAGAAAAATATACTCAAATTCAAGTGCCCAAACAACCCAAAAAATTCTTGAACAAAATGAAGAAAGGAAGAGGCATAATATAATATGAACTCAAAATACTTTACAAAACTATAGTAACAAAAACATTATGGTACTGACACAAACACAGGCACATATGATCCAAGATGGCAGAGTAGGGATGGGGCTTACAGCCTTAGTCCCAGAGAAGAGAGTTTAAAAAAGTGGAGAGAGCATAGTCTCAGGGAAGTGTTAGGGAGAAAATGGCAGAAGAAACTCTACTGAAATTAGAAAGACATGGTGGACTTACATGGAGGGTGTGGATGCCCACAACTTGGGATTCCAGTAGCCAAGAGCCTGCCTAGCAGCCGAGAGCCTAAGCACCAGCGTTGGAAAGTGAGGTGAGACCAGACCACAGCAGCCCAAGCCACTGGCAATAAAGTTGCAGGAAGAGCCTAAGGGAACCCGGCTTGGAGCCCTGTGGGGGATAGTGTACCTACTAGAGGAGAAAAAAAAAAGGATGCCATGTTTCTCTCTCTGATCACTTCACACAGTGTCCTGTAACAAGCCGATAGAGTGGGCACCATTTTGCACATACATAACAGCTCGCCTTTCTGCCTGGCAATCAGCTGAGGGGAGACTCCCAACCCTGGTGAGGAGAACTAAAGGGGTTAGGAGCTTGTGACTGTGTGAGGCTTTTGTACTGGGACTGCGAAAAAACTGTGAGGGTGTGTGGGAGGACTCAAGGTGTGGCTGTGACTTGGGCAGTCACAGTGGGAGAATCCACATGCTCAGGGCTTCCTGGTTACTTGGTGAGAGAGATTGCTGGAGAATCTGCACTTACACTGAAGACTGTACAGATCCTTTGTGTGGTCCTTGGGTCAGAGCAGACAAATATAGTCACTGGGGCTGGCACAAGGCACTGTTCTCCTTTGAGGGCAGGAGCTCAGCTGAACAGAATAAATTTCTCCTCTGATAAAAAAAAAGAGATTTACTGCCCCAAACCTGGGTGTGTCACCTCAGGGATGTCCTTAACCTGGAGAACTGAACAGAGCTCCCTGGCTACACCCACTACAAGCCTCTAGATATTCACTGAAAGTAGACATTCCACTTATCCACAGAGCCACAGTACAAAGATATATGCCACCACAGAAAAAAAAAAAAAAAAGAAAGAAACCAAAGAGTATCTCCACAAATGCCAAACAACAAATGTACCAATTCAAGAAACAAGAATAAGGAAGACAACGTGATGTGCCCCAAAGAACACAACACTTCAGTACTAGATTGTGAAGATGATGAGATGGAAGAAATGCATGAAATGGAATTCAAAAAATTGATCATAAGATTACATAGAGGTAATCAAAAGCAAATTCACAAACTACCGAAATTCTTACAGGACATAAAAGAAAATTTCTCCCATGAAATTGATATCTTAAAGAGAAATCAAAATGAAATGAATAATTCAATATAACAAATTAAAAAATGCAGTGAAGAGCATTAAAAACAGAATCGGTGAAACAGAAGAAAAAATAACAGAAGACAAAGCACAGGAAATTATACAGTCAAACCAAAAACAAGAAGAGGAAATTAGAAAACTAAAAAACGCTTTTGGGAATCTCAAGCCTAGAACCGGATGGCTTCACTGCTGAATTCTACCAGATATTTAAAAAAGAACTAACTCCAATTCTTCTCAAGTTATTCAAAATGATTGAAAGGGAAGGAATCCTCCCAAATTATTTCTATTAAGCCAGCATCACCTTAATCCCTAAATCCAGAAAAAATGCAGCAGAAAAGGAGAATTACAGAGCAATTTCTCTGATGAACATAGATGCAAAAATCCTCAACAAAATCCTAGCCAATCTAATCCAAAAACACATCATAAAGATCATCCACTCAGACCAAATGGGATTTTATCCCAGGTATGCAAGGATGGTTCAACATTTACAAATCAATCAATGTGATACATGACATTAACAAACTGCTGAACAAAAACCATATGATTATCTCAATCGATGCAGACAAAGCATTTGATTAAATACAACACTCTTTCATGATGAAAACTCTAAGCAAGTTGGATATAGGAGGAACATTCCTTAACACAATCAAGGCAATTTTTGACAAACCCATGGCTGGCATCCTATTGAATGGGGAGAAGTTGGAAACATTCCCACTGAGATCCAGTACCAGCCCATTCTCACCATTGCTATTCAATATAGTACTGGAAGTTTTAGCCAGAGCCATAAGGCAAGACAAAGTAATCAAAGGGATACAAATTGAGAAGGAGGAAGTCAAATTATCCCTATTTGCAGATGACATGATTTTGTATATAGGATTTCCAAAAGACTCCACTAAGATGGCCATTGTATACACAGATAATACAATGGCTGAGAAAGAACTTCTAAGATCAATCTCATTCACAATTCAAATATCTTGGAATAAATTTAAGGATGTCAAAGGTCTCTACAATGAGATTTATAAAATGTTAAAGAAATAAATAGAAGAAGATACAAACAAGGCCAGCAACGTGGCTCACTTGGCTAATCCTCCACCTACGGTGCCGGCACCCTGGATTCTAGTCCCGGTTGGGGTGCTGGATTCTGTTGCAGTTGCTCCTCTTCCAGACCAGCTCTCTGCTGTGGCCCAGGAAGTTAGTGGAGGATGCCCCAAGTACTTGGGCCCTGCACCCGCATGGGAGACCAGGAGGAAGCACCTGGCTCCTGGCTTTGGATCGGCACAGCGCACTGGCGGTAACGGCCATTTGGAGGGTGAACCAACTGAAAAGGAAGACCTTTCTCTCTGTTTTTTTCTCTGTCAATGTCTAACTCTGCCTGTCCAAAAAAATAGATACAAACAAATGGAAAAATCTTCCATGTTCATGGATTGGAAGAATCAGTATCATCAAATGTCCATTCCCCCAAAAGCAATTTATAGATTCAATGCAATACCAGTCAAATACTAAAGACATTATTTTCAAATCTAGAAAAAAATTATACTGAAATTCATATGGAGGCCCAGGAGACCTCGAATAGCTAAAGCAATCTTGTACAACAAAAACAAAGCTGGGGGCATCACAATACCAGATGTCAAGACATGCTACAGGGCAGCTATAATCAAAACAGCATGGTACTGGTACAAAATAAAATAGATGGATAGACCAATGGAACAGAACAGAAACACCAGAAATAAATCCAAACTTCTACAACCAACTTATATTTGACCAAGGAGCTAAAACCAATTCCTGGAGCAAGGACAGTCTCTTCAACAAATGGTGCTGGGAAAACTGGATTTCCACATGCAAAAGCATGAAGCAAGACCCCTATCGTACACCTTTCACAAAAATCCACTAAACATGGATTAAAGACATAAATCTATGATCCAACACAATCAAATTATTAGAGAACATTGGAGAAACCCTAGAAGACATTGGCACAGGCAAAGAGTCTTTAGAAGAGACCCCAAAGGCACAGGCAATCAAAGCCAAAATTAAAAATTGGGATTACTTCAAGTTGAGAAGTTTGTGTGCAGCAGCAGAAACAGTCAGGAAAGTGAAGAAGCAACTGGCAGAATGGGATAAATTATTTGCAAACTATGCAACTGATAAAGGATTAATAAACAGAATCTACAAAGAGATCAAGAAACTCCACAACAACAAAACAAACATCCCACTTAAGAGATAGGCCGAATACTTAAACAGACGTTTTTCAAAAGCGGAAATCTAAATGACCAACAGACACATGAAAAAATGTTCAGGATCACTAGCTGTCAGGCAAATGCAAATCAAAACCACAATGAGATTTCACGTCACCCCAGTGTGAATAGCTTTCATACAGAAATCAACAAACAACAAATACTGGCATGATGTAGGGGAAAAGGTACCCTAATCCACTGTTGATGGGAATGTAGACTGGTAAAACCATTATGCAAGACAGTTTGGTGATACCTCAGAATTCTGGATATAGTCCTGCCAAATGACCCAGCCATCCCAGTCCTCAGAATTTACCCAAGGGAAATTAAACTGGCAAATGAAAGAGTTTTCTGCATCTCCATGTTTATTGCAGCTCAATTCACAATAGCTAAGGCAAGGAATCAATGGAAATGCCCATCAACAGAACTAATGATGCCCTAAATGCCCATTAACGGAAGACTGGAGAAAGAAATTATGGGATATGTATATGGAATAGTACACAGTGGTAAAAAAACAAAATAAAAAAACAATGAAATCCGGTCATTTGCAGCAAAATGAATGAATCTGGAAAACATCATGCTGAGTGAAATAAGCCAATCCCAAAGGGACAGATACCACATGTTCTCCCTGATCTGTGACAAGAGAGCACCTAAAAGGAAACCTGTAGAAGTGAAATTGACACTATAAGAAGCAATGACTTGAACAGCCCTTGTCTTGACTGTTGAGGAACAGTTTATTATTTTATTTATTTTTTATTTTCTACTTAGTACCATTGCTTGAGCTCTTTATTAACATAGAATTAATCATAGGTATATACAGTCAATTAAAAATAGATCCCAATAAGAGATAAGAATGGGAGTAAGAGAGGGAGGAGCTGTACAATTTGGCACACATTCCCATGGACTGACCCCTAAGGGTAAGGCTAAAACTTGTCACGGGACTCCAAATGCCATTAAGCTGGATGGTACTAATGCCATCTATGTGCTAAGTGATCATATTAAGTATTCAGTTGATCAAATAGACAGCATTAAGTGTCAAAGGGATCACATAAATATGACCAAGTGTCCAGTAATAACAATATAGAATTAAAAAGGAGAGAATGTTCCAACACTGGAAGCAGTCCACACAGCAGACTCATAGAATGACAAACACCCTGAACGGCACTCTGACCTCAGAACTAGCCCTTAAGGCATTCAGATATGGTTGAAAAGCCCATAAGAGCATTTCAGGCATGGAAAGCCAAGACTCTGTGGCAAAAAATGTTCTACATGAAGGATCTCTGTGCGTGAGACTCCAGTGGAAAGAAGGGGTATCAAAGAAGGATGTACTTTTCTCTGAATGGAGGAGAGATCTTCCACTTTGCTTGTGGCCTTGTCTAAATACTGATGGAGTTTGTGGACTCACAAGGCTTCAATAGCCTTGGTAGCTTATGTCAAGAGCCTTGGGTAATGACTGACATCATAAATAAGAGTGTTAATTGTTAAAAACAGGAGGCACTGTGCACTTATTTCCCATGTAGGACCTGTCTTTAATGAGTTGTACTATGAGAATTAACTGCAATTTTTTTAAACAGTACTTTATACTTTGTGTGTGAGGGGTTGCAAATTGTTGAAATCTTTATTTAGTATACAGTTGGTCTTCTGTATATAAAGTTAATTAAAAATGAATCTTAATGAAGAATCTGATGGGAGAGGGAGTAGGAGGTGAGATGGGAGTGGAGATGGGAAGGCAGTTATGGGGGGAAGAACTACTATATTCCTAAAACTGTACCTATGAAATTTGTATTCATTAAGTAAAAGCTTTCTTTAAAAAAGCACATACGTGTATTCAAGAAGTTCATTTAAAATGCATACTGTAAACTTTATAAAGATTTCAATATTTTATATCAAAATATATCTTATAGTTTCATTTGCATGAACTTTTTAAAGTGTGCTTATATACTAGTAGAACAGAATAGAGAGCTCAGAAATAAATCCATGCCCTTATAGTGAAATTTGTTTTTTAATTTTTCAAAATTTTTTTATTTGAGAGGTAAAGAGGCAGAGGGAGCTCCAATCCACTGGTTTAATGCCCAAAATGTCCACATATGGACTGGACTTATCTGAAGCTATCAACCAGGAATTCAACCCAGATCTCCCCACTGTCAGAAACCCAATTATTTGAGCCATCACTGCCTCCCAGGGTATGCATTAGCAGGAAACTGGAGTCAGGAACTAGAGCCAGGGATGAAACCCAGTGCCTTCTATGTGGAACGGGAGGGTCTGTACTTCTAGGTCAAATGTCCTTCCCAACTAAATGATTCTTGACATAGGTATTATGACACATTTGGGGAAGGACTCTTAAATTAATTGTGCTGTGAAGACTTGGATGGCCACATGTAGCAGAATGAGAGTAACCCTAACTCTCATCAAAATGAAAAGTAACTCAAAATGGATTAAATCTTAAGTGTAAAAACTGAAATAATAAAACTACTAGACAAAAACAAGGAAATCTGTTAACACATTGGTCTAGGCAAGAACTTTTGGAAGAACAGAAAAGCACAGGAACAAAATAAGTCTGCACGGAAAGGGAATAATCTACAGAGGAGTGAATAGACAGGGTACAGAATGAGAGACGATGTTCACAAACTGAATGTCTGACAGAGTGTCAAGGATACAAAAGAAACTTAACAGTAAAAACAGATATTCTGGTTTTGAAATGAGAGAGAATAGTTCATAATTCAGACAACTCAAAAGAAGATACAAATGGCCAACAGATAAGTGAAAAGTGAAAAAAATACCATCAATTATCAGGGAAATGCAAATTAAAACCACAATGAAATACCACCTCGTTCCAGTTAAAGTAACATTAGTCAAAATGAAGAAAAGATAACAAATGTCTGTGAGGACATGGAGAAAAGGATCTCATACACTTTTGAAGGAAATGTAAATTTATAAGTTCATAAGAAAAAGAGTATGGCATTTCTTCAAAAACTACTAGTAGAGGGGGCTAGCGCTGTGGCACAGCAGGTAAATGCCCTGGTCTGAAGTGCCAGCATCCCAAATGGGCGCTGGTTCTAGTCCTGGCTGCTCCATTTCCAATCCAGCTCTCTGCTATGGCCTGTGAAAGCAATAGAAGATGGCCCAAGTCCTTGGGCCCCTGCACCTGCGTGGGAGACCCTGAGGAAGCTCCTGGCTCCTGGCTTCAGATTGGCGCAGTTCCCGCCATTGCGGCCAATTGGGGAGTGAACCATTGGAGGGAAGACCTCTCTCTCTGCCTCTCTCTCTGCCTCTCCTCTCTCTCTGTAATTCTGACTTTCAAATAAATAAATAAATAAATCTTTAAAAAAAAACTACAACTAGAGCTACCATGTGATCCAGCAATTCCACCACTGGGTGTAAATCCAAAAGACGTGAAATTAGAATGTTGAAAAAATATCTGTACTCTCATGTTTATTGCAGCCTTGTTGATGGTAGCCAAGGAATGGAGTGTTCATCAAAAGATGAATGAATAAAAAATAATATATACATACAAAGGAATATAATTTAGCCAAAAGACAATGAATTCCTTTCCTTTCATTTGTGGCAACATGGTGAATCTAGAGGCTAAAATGAAATAAGCCATACACAGAAAAACAAAACAGACATGATTTCGGTCATATGAATTCTAAACCAACTGAGCACATAGAAGCAGAGAGTAAATACTAGAGAGGATGCTAATGTTTGGGAGGGGAGCAGAGGGGACACATTGGTTAACAGGGACAGAGTTGCAGACAGACAGGAGGAATAAGGTTCAGTGTCCTGTTCCATGGAAGGGTGCTGATGTTCAACATCATTGCTTATTTTCGTTCAAAATAGCCAAAAGAGGATTCCGAAGGCGCTCATCACAAAGAAAGGATAAATGTTTGAGATGATTGATAGCCTCAATATCCTGAGCAGATCATTGCAATGCATAAAGGCACTGAAATATCACACTGTATCCCATAAAGATTTGCAATTATTATCTTTCAAATAAGAACTTTAAAAACAGCTGGAGGATTGTGATGCCATGAGCTGAGGTAAAGGATATGCAGCTGAAGGCTCCAGAACCCCCAGGAGCCTCCTAACACAACAATTCCCTTCCCTACTACCAACCTTGATTTTGACTCAGTGGGTGAGAGTCCAGGGTGGGGCCTGAGGAGGCCTGATAACTGAATTTCTGAGGAGTTTCCAGGTGATGCTGAATTGCTGGTTTGCCAGCCAGAGTTTGGGGAACACAGCTATAGGAGCAGGTTTAGAAGAAAGATCTCAAATTCAATTCCAGATATATAAGGTATGATGGAATTATACTTGTGTCCTCAGATTTTACTCTGAAGTCACTGTGCATGTCTTTCCCTTTTGGGAAAGAGGTCCTCTCATGGTGAGTGGGGAAAGCAAGGTTTGAGGCTCAGGAATTCTGAGTTCAGATCTCAGCTATTTAGATTTCCTCTCAGGATGACTTTTAACACTATTTGCACAACCTTTTAAGTGTCAGTTTTCTGATCAGTAAAATGGACATTCCCATAGGAACTATCTACCAGGGTTGTATGGAGAGTGTTTCATCTGGAAAGTCCACCATCAATAGTGTTTACTATCTGCCTACCTTCTCTTCCAAATGGAGCGCATTGTAACATATCTGTCCATTTTCATTGCACATCTCTGGATTAGTTCATCTTCTGAGCTGAAAGATTCCTACGGGTAGAAATTCATGTCTGTCTGCAGGTGGAACTGGGTCAAGTGAAGCCCAGCTCAGGGTTTGGTCAAACAACACTGATTTTTCTTTTATTTGAAAGAGTGGCAAAGAAAGCTGCCATTAGTTGATTTGCTCCCCAAATACTCACAATGGCACTGATTGGGCCAGGCCAAAGCCAGGAGCTGGGAACTCAATCCAGGTGTCCCGTGTGGCTGGCAGGAAGCCAACTATTAAGCCATTTCTGCTACCTCCCAGGGCCTGCATTAACAGAAGGATGGGTTGGAAGTGGAGCTGGAACTCAAACACAAGTACTCTGTTGTGGAACACAGACATGTTAATCACAAGGCCAAATACTTGGCCAACAAACATTACTTGACCCGAATATCAAGTATATCCATATACACAATTCATGTTCTTGTTTCTCCATTTGCATCCCTTCTCCAGGACTTTATTCTTTTTTGTTGGTGGGGGGGGGGGGCTTTATTCTTATAAGTTCCAAATTTGCTACCTTGGACTTGGACTTAAGTTCGTTTAAAGAGTGATACAAGGAATTAGCATCGTATCATGAATCCCACCTACTTTAAAAAAATTATTTGAATGCGTTACAGAGAAAGAGTAGAGTTAGAGAGAGAGAGAGAGATCTTCCATGTGCTGGTTCACTCCCCAAATGAACACAATGGTCAGGGCTGGGCCAGACTAAAGCCAGAATCTTCTCCCAGGTATCCCATGTGGGTAGCAAGAGTCCAACCACCTGGTACCTCTTTCATGGCTTTCCCAGGCCATTAGCAGGGAGCTGGATTGGAAGTGGAGTGGCTGGGACACAAACCAGCAGTCATATGAGATGCTGGTACCCCAGGCAGCTGCTTTACGTACTCTGCCACAATACTGGTCCCAACTGAACCTACATTTTTTTTTAAAGATTTGCTTATTTATTCAAAAGGCAGAGTTACAGAGAGGCAGAGATAGATAGATAGATAGATAGATAGATAGATAGATAGAGTCTTCCATCCACTGGTTCACTCCCTAGATGGCTGCACTGGCTGGAGCTGGGCTGATCCGAACCAGGAGCCAGGAACTTCCTCCAGGTCTCCCACGTGGGTGCAGGGGCCCAAAGACCTGGGCCATCTTCTACTGCTTTCCCCGGCCATAGTAGAGAGCTGGATAGAATGTAGAGCATCTGGGACTCGAACTGGCATCTGTATGGGATGCTAGAACTGCAGGTGGTGGCTTTACCCACCACAGCACAGTACCAGCACTCCACCTACTTTCAGTGGCCCAAAAATTGGACTTTGGAAGTATTCCAAAAAGCTAGTGTTTGCCTTAATATTTATTATATCAGTGGTATGTGAATACTTATATTCACATACGGATGTTTAAGCAAAACAATGTGATGCATGGATTTGGTTTTGATGGCATTATCCATCAGCACTGATTTTTATCTTTTAACATTTGATACTTTGCCTAGGCCTATGGCATACCTGAAGTACTGATTATAATACTAGAGTCTTTCTGGTTAATTGTATTTGGTTTCTAACCTGGAAATAGCTCTTCCATTGGACCCAACCCTTAATATAATAAAACGCATACAAAGGTCAAAAAGACTTGCAAGATCTTCGACTTCCCATCTTCACCACACGTCAGAATTCAGGAAGTGGGGGAGTTGCTTGCCTGGGAATAAGAAGGCTTCCTCCTCCAACAGCACAGGCTTGCTGTAACCTTCAGGTCAAGGGAAAAGCCTTATTACTTGGCAAGGACTTTACCTAAAGGGAAACAGAATGAAGCCAGAATAGAATCTGCTCCACACAAAACCTGCACATAGACATTTACAGCCGATCTATTTTCCATTTCAAACCTTGAAAGCAACTGAGATGTCCTTCAGGAAGTGAATGGGTAAATGAACTGTGGCACAACCAGACAATCGGTTATTATTCATCATTGAAAAGAAATGAGCTGTCAAGCCATGAAAAGACATGGAGGATCCTCAGATACAGATGACTAAGAAAGAAGCCAGTGTGAAAAGGCTGTACACTGTGGGATTCCAACTCCATGACATTCTAGAAGAAGGAAACCTATGGAGAAAGTAAAACAAGTGGTTGCTATGGGTGGGAGTGGGGAGGAAGGATTGTGGGGCAGTGACAGGTGCTCAGCAGGACATCGTAGTGATGGTCACGTGGCCCTGTGCATTTGCCCAAGCCCATGAAGGAGCATCGCTGAGGGAGAACTCTGATGTAGATTGGACATTGTGAGTGCTGCTGTTGTCATACATCAGTGGTAACAGTCACCCATGTGGGGAAACGTGGACTGTGAGGAGGCTACATGTGCAAGGTATAGGGGCGTGAGAAATCACTGTGGCTTCCACTTTTCTAAATGTAAAATCTTAAAAATATAGTAGGATGGCTATTGGAGGTTACTTCTGAAAGCCTATTGACTGTGCATACAAGATGATTACAAATATGTTGAGTGGCATTGAGCTGTAAAATATATCAAAGAACATGATTTTGCTTTTTCTTTGTATGAATGACAGCATCTAAAAATTATAGATAGAAGTTGCTTAAAGAATTTATCAGCCACTGTGGATCATGTACATCAGAGAAACATGAAAATTTAGTTCTGGAAATAATGAGGATATATTTTCCAGAAAGAATCACAATAACATACACAATGCCAGGCTACACACAGTATTGTGGAGTGTGTGTTGGGGGGGGTTGTTTTCTGTTTGAGTTCCGTTTGCACGTATGATGAGCACAGTGTGTTTCTTTATCAGACATTCAATGAATGAGGACGTCTACCTTGCCACATTATCCTGACCACCTGTTCTGTCTGTGTAACCTACAGGTCTTCTGCACATGTCCCAATCTTTTGTAGTTCTTCCTTTTTCTTTTGCCCTTTGGGTTTCCCAGATGGTATGTCTAGCACTTCGTTTAGTATTTTAAGCGGACCCTTGCTTGCAACATTGCTTCTCAGTGCACTGTATTTTATAACAGAGTTAAAAATAGTTTAAAAGCTGAGTGGAAGTCACGGTGTTGGACCAAGGCCAAGTTTAATCCAAGCCTCTAAGCTCATAAGAGCTCAGTTGTTGCTTTGAATTTTGATTGCTGTTTGTCAATGACTCTTGTCTCTGAGATGACAAGTATGAAACTGAACTTCCCTGACAATGAGCACAAGATGCATCTTGGTGTGCAACCCTGGTGAGCTTTGTCCCTTTTGACCCAAGAGCATGAAAGATAAAGCTCAGCTCAGAAATTCTGTCCAAAGATTATTGCTTGTGATTATTTGAAAAGGTTTTATTTTATTTTCATCCATTCTATGGAAACTGATCCTCTTTGATCAGCAAATCGACTGCTATGTAAATATTTTGATGGGTAATTTGCCAATTTTAATTTAAAAAACATAGTTTAGTTTTGCTGCCCCACCTTCCCTAAAAATTATCCTAATCAATTCTCAAATAAGCCACTTCTAGACTGACTTGATCAATTATTTGCAAGATTTTTTAAAGATATTTTTATGAGAGGTAGAGTTACAGAGAGGAGAGACAGAGAGAGAGAGAGGGTTTCCATCTGCTGGTTCACTCCCCAAATGACTGCAATGGCTGGAGCTGGGCTGATTCGAAGCTAGGAGCCAGGGGCTTCTTCTGGGTCTGCCATGTGGGTGCAAGGGCCCAAGCACTTGGACCATCTTCCACTGCTTTCCCAGGCATAGACCGAGAGCTGTTTTGGAAGAGGGATAGCTGGGGCATGAACTGACACCTATATGGGAATGCTGGTGCCACAAAGGCCTCGCCTACAGTGCCACAGTGGCAGCCTAGGATTTTTTTTTTTTTTTTGGCACTTGCAAAAGATGATCTGGTGGAAAACGCCGGTTGGTCTGCATTTACTGTGTGTCCATGGTTTGAGGCAGCAGGGATCCCTGGAGCTCACCAGAGCATCTCCAGCAGCAAACCTCATGCACAGACACCATGACAGAGCCACGCTGACACAGGCTTGCTGACACGGCCACACTTCCATAGTCACACTGACGCAACCGTGCTGGCACAGCTGCGCTTACACATGATTACACAGCCTCACGGATATGGCCGTGCTGACACAGTCATGCTTATACAACACAGTTACACATCACACTGACTCAGCCACATGTAGACAGCCATATTACACAACCATGCTTACACAGCCACAGAGAGCCAGCTCAGTCTCAGCCTCTCTCCTGGCAGACTGACCATTAGACTATTTTTATGTTGTTATTGTTCATTGAATTTTGGTGGATAATCATGAATATTTATCTTACTATACTTTATTCTTCTAACATGGTGATCATAGTTACACTGGGTTTAATTCCTGTGTGCTGTGTGAATTGGTACAAGTAAAGTGAAATTTAGTTGAATTGACATTTTATGATTAAGTCAATGACCTTGCTCCTCTATTAGGCTTACTTTAGTTGTCCTTTTAATAATAGCCCTTATAGAACAGATATTAATGAGTTGTATGCGTGTGTGTGTACATGCTGTTTGGTGTATATGTGCTGTGTGGTATGAGTATTGTCGCTCCCCGTCTTCGTGGAAGAACGACACAGGACCCTGCGTTGTTCTTTTGTCTGCTCGGCCCTCCCCGGGTTTGCTGCTGGTTCTTCCCAGGTTGGCTACCGTCCCTTCCACCTCCGTGGAAGGGCGGTTCCCCCTGCCACTTTCCCCACTTCCGCGGGGGAGCGGCACACCGCCGGCCGGCTCTCTCGGGGGCTGCACAGGTGTTCCTTCAGATAGATGTTCCTTCAGATGTTCCTGGTGCATGTTGTCTCTCTCCTCCTTTATAGTCCTCTTCCACCAATCCCAGCTCGGCTGCCCACACGCCGAGTACGCTGCTCTCCTCCAATCAGGAGCAGGATCAGCTCCTGGAGGTCATCACTCAAGTTGGCAAGAGGCAGCTGCGTAGAAGCTGTTTTCTCCTCTCCCAGCGCCATATTGTGGGAGAGCAGATGCATAGAATAAGTCTTAATTCCAGTAACTTAGTCTAGTCCGGGTTGCTCCCCACAGATCCCCCTTTCTTTTTATTTTTGGCGTTGATACGCGCCTGTCTTCGGTGCCCCGCGGCACACACTCTGCTCTGCTTGCTGGAGTTGCCCACAGGTGCTTACAAGCCCTACCAATAAGGCAAACTGAATCCGGGTCCTCTCTTCATCATGTTGTGAGGAGGTTTTTAGGCGCTGATGCGTGCCTGTGTTTGGTGCCCTGCAGCGCATGCTCTACTCTGCTAGAACGGCCTGCAGGTGCTTACAAGCCCTATCAATCAGGCAAACCGAATCCAAGCCCTCTCATTGCTGTCTTGTGGGGAGACTTATTGGTGTTGATAACGTGCCTGTCTTCGGTGACCTGCAGCGGGTAAGCTGCTAGCCGCCCGCAGGTGCTCACCACCTCCCTAATCAGGCAGACCGAATCCAAGCTCTCTCATTGCCATGTTGAGGGGAGGCCTTATTTTTCTGTTTCTCTATCTCCGGGCATTCCTATTTCTCCTATTTTACTTCTATCTACCAGCATTCTTATTTCTCTCATTTTACTTCTAAACTTCTGTTTCTCTTATCCCTGCGGCATCCCGGCGCCCGCCCCGAGGCTGCATCTCCGCACCTCGCCCCACGGCGGCTTCTCCACTCTGTGCCGCTTCAGCCCACGCTTCTCTCATCTGCGCGGCTTCCCGGCGCCCGCCCCGCGGCGGGTTCCCGGCTCTGCGCGCACGCTCCGCGGTCTCCGTGCCCCTTCGCGCCCGCACCACGGGCTCCGCGCCAGTCCCACGTTCCCTATCTATTCACGCCCCCTGCTCTCTCTGCACGTGGCGGCTTCCGCGAGTCACACAGCGTAGCTTACGTTTCTGCCACCACCGGTATTCAGTCCAAGTTCCCTGGACTAACCTGGCGAATTCCAACCTGGCGACCCACGTCTCTGCCTCTGGTTCCAGATTTTCGCCTTTTGCTCCCCGGGCTGACTTGAAGAATTCCAAGCTGGCTTACGTCTCCGCCTCGGCCTGCACTCGCGGCTTCATCCTCCCTAACATTTTTCTCTACCCGGTATGTTTCCCTAAGTTTTCTTCCAACAATATTCCTCCCTCATTTCTCCTGGCCTCTCCCCACAGTCCGTATCCAAGTCTAAGTTTCTTCTAGGTTTCACTTTCACTTTCAACCTGCAGTCCGTATCTGAGTCTAAGTTTCTTCTTGCTTTCACTTTAAATCCTAACTTCTTTCCCACAGTCCGTATCCGAGTCTATGCCTAGGCTTTCGATAGCTTCTTCCGGCACCTTTTCTGTCCGGCTTTTCCCTAGGCTCTTTGCTGGTCTCTCTCTCCGGTATTTTCCACTTCTTCCCGTTTCTTCCCTCCTAAGTTTCCTATCCGAGTCACGGCACCATTATGTCGCTCCCCCTCTTCATGGAGGAATGACACAGGACCCTGCGTTGTTCTTTTGTCTGCTCGGCCCTCCCCGGGTTTGCTGCTGGTTCTTCCCGGGTTGGCTACCATCCCTTCCACCTCCGTGGAAGGGCGGTTCCCCCTAGCCACTTTCCCCACTTCCGCGGGGGAGCGGCACACCGCCGGCCGGCTCTCTCGGGGGCTGCACAGGTGTTCCTTCAGATAGATGTTCCCCTTAGATGTTCCCGGTGCATGTTGTCTCTCTCCTCCTTTATAGTCCTCTTCCACCAATCCCAACTCGGCTGCCCACACGCCGAGTACGCTGCTCTCCTCCAATCAGGAGCAGGATCAGCTCCTGGAGGTCATCACTCAAGTTGGCAAGAGGCAGCTGCGTAGAAGCTGTTTTCTCCTCTCCCAGCGCCATATTGTGGGAGAGCAGATGCATAGAATAAGTCTTAATTCCAGTAACTTAGTCTAGTCCGGGTTGCTCCCCACAAGTATGTGTATTTGTGTGTGAGTATGTGCATATATTGTCAGTGTGCATACGTGTATATACACATGTCAGTGTATATACATGTGTGTGCAGTATGTGGGTGTATACATGTGTTCATGTGTATACATATATGAATGTACAGTAGTTCTTTCTTAACTGAATTTCCATTTATCAGTGTCAGTAACCTCCAGTCAACTCTGGTGTGAAAATGGTAGGTAGAGAATTCTAGAAATCAATTTACAAGTTTTAAATTGTGCCCTGTTTCCTGAGTCACGCTAAGAAGCCTCCTGCCATCCCTCTCTGTCCTGCCTGGGATGCGCACCAGACCTTTGGCGTGTCCGTGCTGCATACGGCACCCACTGTCGGTGACATAGAGACTGTCACAGGTACCACAGGCTTGTGCTCGAGGATGCTGCTTCTGCTCAGCCTGGGCAGTTTTATTACTGTACATTGTGATAATTGTTCTGTTTTGTTAGTGGTTAATATTTCTCTGTGCCTTAATTTGTGAATTAAACTTTATCATAGGTGTGGATATTTAAGAAAAAAACATAGTACACATAGGGTTCTGCATCCAAGGTTTCAGACATCCATTTGGAATCTTGAAACATATTCCTCATGAATAAGAGGGAGAATATTATATGTACAGAAATCAATTGGGAAAAGTGGAATTATAGGTTTATTTTGCTTAAAAATATTTGAAATCCATACATGGTTTATTCTTATTAGTTCCTCAATACCTCCTGTGTGTGTACTCATCTATGTGCATATACATCTGCATGCGTGTGAATATGTATGTAAAAACCATATATATATAAATATCTGAGTGTATACTCATATATGTATGTGTATATTTTTGTATGTGTACATGGGTATGCATAATCATAAACCTGTGTTTATTTGTGTATATATATGCATGTTGTATCTGTATTCCTATATGTATGTGTGTACATTCATGTGGATATGTATTTTATATGTATGTGTGTATGCATATGTTTGTGGGTACTTGTATATGTATGTGTCTACATGTGCATGTGTCTTTATATGTGCATACTGGTATACATGCATTTGTGTGTATGTGTATGTTTTTCACATACTCCTCAGCTTGCAAAGAGTGTGTATCATGATACTCCCATTAAAAATTGAAATTATGAGTTGAACTTCAATGTATCTGGCATACCAGACAAGATACCTTAGTGACAGAGCATCGTGTGCAGTGTGGGTTGTTTGCCCTCATCCTCTGGTTGCCTGGGAGCTGTGGCACTGCTTCCACCCAGCATCCATAGAAAGCACTGCAGTGGTGGCCATCTGGCCTAACCCCTGCCATGTTGTAGGGCCTGGGTTTGAGTCCCAGCTGTATTGCTCTTGCCAGCTTCTTGCTGATTCACATTCTGGGAGGCAGCAGTGACAGCTCTAGTAATTTGGTCCCTAATTCCCAATTGGGAGACTTGGATTGAATTCCCAGCTCCTGGCTTCAGCACCGTAGCCAAGCACTGGCCATTATGGGCATTTACATAGTGAAACAACAGAAGGGAACTCTGTTTTCCTCTGTCTGTCTGTCTGTCTCTCATTCTATCCTTCCCTCCTTCCCTCTCTTCTTCCTCCCTCCCTTTCAAATAAATAAAAATTGTTAAGTAGAAATGTAAAAGAAAGAGTATTATAGCACACATGTCATTAGCCTGAGAGAAGATCAAACTCAGTTAAAAGTGAGGTTTCTGCTGACACGCATTGATTCCATATCATTATGAAGTTTGTCAGGGGCTGTCTGCATATATGTATGCATATGTGTGTCTGTATATGTGTGTGTATAAGTACACATGTGTGGTTCATTGTCTTAGCTGCATCCTCTCCTTTATAATTGCTTGGGACTACACATATTGCTTTAATGAGTTCATGTTTTTATGTGTCCTCACATGCGTGGCAGCAGTAAAAGAATCGCTGTGCAACTTGGAAAGTCCCAGCTTCCTGGATCCAGGCTCGTGTGCTTGCTGGGTTGGGCAGAGCAACCTGTCCCCAACACGGACAGCCTCAGATTCTGTACCTGCCCGTCCCTCTGATGGCCTGGAGCTGCCCCAGGCCTTTCAGGACGTGGTACCTGCACAGCACAGGCACCATTGTCTTTTCTGAGGTCATCAATCTGATTTTGACACCCTTTGATTCAAAGGGTGTTGGGCAAGGGTTTATAGGCCTGCACTTTGAAGTAAAATTATATTTGTGTTTGTCTAGGCTATGATAGTGCTTTCTCCACTAGTTTCAGTATAAACAATGAATTGTGAAAACTTTATTAAGGCCAAAATCGTTTCTTGATCTATGATAAAATGCTGTATTTTTTCCCTGCAACTGTTTTCAAGAATTCAGAAGTGTAAAGTAATTATTTACTGAATACTAAGTAGTGTTTCCCCAGGCGTTGGGTTTTTACTGGCACTGTGACCTCCTTTCTGAGGAGAGACCTGTGTTCCATTTGAGCCCCAAGCTGAGGGCATCACTCCAGCACCAGCCGAGTGTTTGAGGGGAAGGAAGGATTACAAGTAGCTCAGTGGCTTGGCTGCTTCTGGTCAGCGGCAGGGCTGGCCCAGGCCACTGCAGAGGGAACGTTCTCATTGCACCTCCTGTCACCATTCTTAGCAGACTCCATGTGCTCTTGCTCCAGATGATGTCATCGCTCAGCTGGTGGCCAGTACTTGCTCACAGTGACATCAGTGCAAGGTGATGTACAGTATGAGGAGTGGGAGGCGCTCATATATAAAGGGAGTTCCTCAAGGTGTGGGCTATGACGTGGAGTGACAGGAACTAGGGTGATGTTCAAGGAGGAAGTTAGAAAACCCCCCGCCAGTGCTGCCTAGTGGCCCTTCCCATACAGGTGCACCACCTCGCTTCTCTGTGCCCTGCACAAGACTTCCCTTGCTCTGTGTGGTGTCTCCTGCTCAACATATATGTAAGTACATGGAAGTCTAATGAATGTAGCCTTAAGGGAATACCGAAAATAGGCACATGGCTGAAGGAAAGGGATGCACAGAAGAGGGGACGTGACCTTGAAATCTGGAGAACAGGAGATTGGACGGAGAGCAGATCTCCCAAGGTTAAAGCATCATCCTGAAAACGCATCTTTCACAGAAATGCCTTTGTGCTACTCCTAAGTCACGTAATTAGAGGAAGTGGAGGTAGATAATAGTAGCCCAGGTGAATATTTGATTTCTGTCACTTTTGATATCCATTTTCATTTGTCTTCCACATGCTACCAGTTTGCCATCTGTATAGCAATGGCTGCTGCCCAATCCAACGCCAGAGCTCACTGACAAGCCCACACTGTCTTTAGTAATAAATGACAAAAAGCAGATAAGTACATTAAAGAGCTTTGGATTAATAAGTTTGAAAACGATATCCTGAAACTAGTTGGAGTACATTAAGAGAATCCTTTGCTATTCATGTTATTATTTGTACTTAAAACATGTAGTAATTGGTAAATAGAAAAAAAATATCTAATACCACTTAGCTTTCACACTGACCTGTAAGCACCTGGGAGAGAGCCCACTAATCTAAATTGTTTTATTTGTACATGGATGTAAAGTGTGTGCATGGTCAACCTGCAGGTGTGTGCAACACCTATCATTTAGTAGAAGACAGAGACAGAAAGTAAATAACTACAGTAACGTAGGCCGTCATTCCTCTCAGTGAGTCCTCAGCCCAAAGAACGCCTTCGACAGGGAGGGACATGAAAGGCACGGGAGGAAAGTGGTAGCTTCTGGGAGCAGAGGCTGGCGTGGCTGATGGCTGGGGAGAAACTGCAACTTCAGCTGCACCCTGCCAAGGATAGTGATCCAGGCCCAGGGGCTGTGAGTGGGCTCAACTTGGGTATCTGTGGATAAGCATAGCCCTGCAGACCCCTTGGCTTGCTCAGGCAACAGAAGAATCAATGAAACATATATAAAGCAGAAAACTTGGGGGAAAAGTGTGGGGGCCATTTCTGTAGCATTTTGCATGAAGAAGATAGTTTATGGATTTGGGAGTATGCACGCATCTCGGACACAGTTTCCCATTGGGAAACCACCTTGAGTTGTTCATGGTGTGTATTTATTATGATTCAAAAACTGAAAATATTTTAGCTCAGAAAAGTCACAGTATTGAAATCTGATACTATCTGTGTTCTTTTATCTCATTTTTATTGTTTACCACTAGAAGAGACATATTATGCCAAGTGAAAGAGATGGAAAATTAGAGATTGATCCAGTGATGAAGAGAAAAATTTCCACATTTAAAAAAATATTCAGGGTGATAATATGAAAACAGCATCAACACTTGAAAAATGTATTTCTTTGTTTTATCATAATTATATGCTCACCTAGATTAAACAAACAAGCAGCACTGCAAGGTTTGAGGAGAAAGTAGTCAGTCATGTGTTTCCTCCTCAGAAGTAGGTACTTTCAGCTCTTTATTATCTGCCTGTATGTTTCTAGGTAGTATTCCTATATTGCTGTTTCTTTTTGTTTCTAGTTGAGGTAGTTCTATTGGTCATCCATTTGGAATGATGACTACATATGTTTTTGGTAACATTCCAAGTAAGAAGGACCTTTTAGAAGGTCATGGAAAACCTGTGTTGTGAAAAAAGCTGTATGTGGGTTTCAAGATGTTTTTGCACCAAAATGCTTATTTAATTCCATTGTTCCACAAACTTTAAAAAATGTTTATTTTCATCTACTTGAAAGGCAGTGTGTGTGTGTGTGTGTGTGTGTATGAGAGAGAGAGAGAGAGAGAGAGGGAGAGAGAGAGATTGATTGATTGATTCTATCCATTTACTGGCTCACTTCCCAAATACCCACAGCCAAAGCCAGGACCCAGAAACTTCACCAGATCTCCCACATGGGTGGCAGGAGCCAAACACTGGGACTATCATCTGCTGCATCCCAGGAAACAGGATCAGAAGTGAAGGTGCAGGGCTCAACTGGCTCTCTGATATAGGATGTGGGCATCCCAAGTGGTAGCCTAACCTGCAGTGCCACACGCCTGCTCCCACAAACTTTTTGAAGTACTCTTTACAGCAGTACACTCCCCACACCCAACTCCCAAGCCCAGTTAATTATGGTCTTGAGAGGAAACACCTAGTATTTAACTTTCTTTGTTGTATAGATAGTACAACTGAGACTCCCGGGTACAATGGCTGCATTCTCTTGTGAATTATTTTTGTGTGTTTTCCCTGGAGGTAATAACTGCTGTATTTTGTTCCATTTCCCACTCATATCCAACCCCCTACTTGGAGGACCTCTCCATCCTTCCCCATTCCTAGAGCACCCCTCCCTGTGCCCTAAGTTCTCTGGAGCCAATGGGACCAGCTTCCCTTCTGCTCTGTGCGCTGCTGCCATCCAGGGCATGACATTATCATGATGGGGATCCATTATTCTGCCCTGACTGAGTTGCATGTCCTTTCCTGTCTTGGTTAACCCCTACCCTGGGATGCAGCCCTCCTTTTGGTAGCCACATAAAAAAGAGCACCTAAGAAGAAAACTATTGAAATATTTGCATTTGGGTTACATTTAGACATTGGGAACCAAAAATTTAAGCTTTCTGACTTAGCCAAAGAGTTTGATCTGGGTTTTGTTCACATTTGCTCATGACAAAGAAGCATTGAAGGAGAGGAATTCAGGT